>NW_026623443.1:612090-665614 GCF_030028575.1 Malurus melanocephalus | reverse complement strand
TTTTTTTAATGGTAGAGTTCTCTGTGTCATTTGAAGGGTAGTAGCTGAGGCAATTTAGGTGAAAAACAAAAGCAATATAATCAAAACCCCAAAAAGTAAATGTAAGAAATGAATGGAGAAAAATTAGTAAGATTTCAAGGTGACAATCTTAGTTTGCAAGATAAACTCTGCTTAGAGCTCTCACAGTGACTCCTTGCACAAAAATAAAACTGAGGTGCACTATGGGAAGGTTTTTGTTTGTTTTTTAATGGAAGATTCCCTCAAGCAGTGAAAACTCAGAAAAAGTTTAAAAGTATTCATTTGAAGTTTCACTGCAGTTAAATGATCAACCCACGGTATATTTTACCTTCTTGGTGAGTTCTCATGGAAGCTCAGTRAAAATAATGTTCCTGCTGAAATCCTTCCTATGAAGCCAATTGCCTGTCCCCAGGATCKAAAAGGTGAGATGCTCATCCCAAAATGCACAGCTTGCTGCAGCACTGTGCCCTGCTGTAAGTTCATGGACAAACTRCACCCCGATGCTTCTCCAGTAAGGAAAAAAATCTTTAAGCTATAATTAGATTGCTGAACAAATGGGAATAGTGACAGGCACATAAAGCCATATAAGGTGTGCCCATTGTTTAAGAAAGGAATTTGAATAATTTGTTTTCAAGATCTTTTGGAAGTTTTATAACCCAAGTTCTATGTCATTTGTCATGTAGTTTGGTTTTCTCATAATGCATACAAATGTTTTCCATTGTCACTMGGTTATCACAATTTGTCCATTCAGCTATGAAGTTTTCAGTGTCATTTATGTCTTTTCAAGTTCATTCTGCATGTCTGTAAATTATAATCCTTTATTAGCGTTGGCAATGAGCTGGAATTTCACTACTGCCTCAAAAATTACATGTCTGCACTTCCAACCTCTTCATATCAGTGCCAAATTTGGAAAATTAATTCTTYGTCTTTACACCAGCTGTGTCAGGARACAATTTAACAAGTGGAAGTGTGGGGAGAAGATAACAGAAAACAGGAAAAYGGAGAACTGGGATTAAAATTAATTTGTCAGTCTTAGAAGGGTGCAGTTTTAAAATGTCTTCTGCATGCCAAGGATCATTAACGATAATTCCAATTAAAGGTCTTAAACCAAGACAAAAAGCAGAAGTACACACCACTGCTAGTTGCCTAAGACTAAATCTAAGAGGAAACTGAAATTCAGGTCCATATTTGCCACTAGATTGAGCTGAAAGTGTAGGATGTGAAGTGGCACCCTTGAAAAATTACATCTCTAATGAAAATATGATAGAAGACTGCCTCCAAGGAGTCAGAAAGACCAGTTTAAACATTTAGTACCAGATCTGCACACATTATATATCAGCAAGTCAGATAGGGTGCTCTTTCTAGGGTGGCTCAAACAGAATTCAAGGATCCTTCCTCCTGACAGGTAATAAAATACCCCCTCCCGTATTTCTCTTTTCYTCTTGTCCCATTTCACTTAACTCTTCCATATGGAATCAATCACATCCCCATAACCTCTCAACAACTATTCTTTGGTGTTCAACTTTGTTGTTGGAAGCCAGAAGCATGGATGCTGAGAGGAACATCTTTGCAGGACACTATTCTTTGTGTGCAAACTTGTGGTTGGTATTCAGRCAGTGCATGAAGCCAGTTAAACGGGAGAAATTCTCAATTCGTATCAGACAATATGAAATCCCTACTGATCTCAAGTTATACTTGCCTGTTTCTGAGCAATATGAAATCTTAGCTGTAGTTCACACCTGTAACCCTCTTTGTCTTTCACTGGCAAGGACACCCTTTGTTATTCTGAGAACATCGGATGGACTGCTGCATACATTGATTAAATGTCATGCAGAATCAATATTAAAATAAAGTTTAAATTCTGGCTTTTATATCTATTMCCCCCCTCCCCTTTTCTTTTCACTTTTCTCTSCCTCTACCTCACATATGTTTAAMCACTTAATAATATTCTTAATGAACATCTTTAAGATATGCTTAATAAACAAGCTTCMAGGGTGCTGAAATAAATTTTCTTCACTTGGATTTTTTACCTCCTATTTATACCTTTTCTTCTGACTGTTCACTATGGAAAACTTCCAASCAAACTGAAGCAATCTGTGATGGTMTATTTTATAGTATTATTTATTAGTCTAAGCCCATTACCAGTTAAGAATTTATCAGTTTAATAGAAATATTTACTGTTACTTCTGGATATAATAATTAAATAATCCCACTCCTTATCACTTTAGATTTACTTGATCTTTTCAAAATGGTGTCTGAACAAGCACATGACTGTTTCAGTTAATTTTACCTGAGGAAGGTTTGGAGAATAAGCACATGTGAATCACATGGTATTCCCCGCAGATTGTCAACTTTCATTCCTTTCTGAATTAAAATAACTTTTTTAGACTATCTTAAATATTTTAATATTCATTTGAGTTACTCATACTTTCTTCAGTATCTATCAATTTTAATGAAAGGGTTACATTTTTCAAGTTTGAACACTCAAGGCTAGCCTGATAAAAGGCTCTGGAAAATTCATTTATCAGATGGATAACTAAAAATAGAACTAATTTGGAAGAAAAATTTAGCTGAGCACCTTATAGGGACTAAATGTTTTTGTGGTTGGGTTGGTTTGTTGGGGTTTTTTAAGTCTTACTCTTTGATGCACTTTCCTTCTGAGAATTTAAAGTAGCCTTGTGGATGAACAATACACAAATGCTTAAGTACACACTGCTGCCTGTCATTTACAGCAGATAACCTGCAGAATGTTAACAAAAGTTGGGACAGAAGTAAGAGGCTAAATCTCTTCACAAATCYAACCCTGGAAAATGCGAGGACAGAAACAAAGATAATTGCCAAAAAAAGTAAGACTTGAGCAAGAATCTTGGAGAYAGTCTACTCCACAAACTCAAAGGAGATCCTTCAGCTTCAAAATTTGGACATGTGGTCTTATAATTTATAATTTTGTCCCACTGCAGCGGTCAAGTATAGTAAATGTGGGTAAACACTCATAGATAGATCCAAACCTCCGAAAAATGGTGGAATCCCTTTTTAATATTAATGCATTTTATATGCTTAATAGACTTTTATAGACTTTCATCAGGCCTTTAGATGTAGATTTTGTTCAATGAATTTGGAGGAATGAGTTAATGCATGACATGACAGGATCCGTTTGGGAACATTATAATCAACATAATTTTTTAAAAACAGTTTAAGTGGACTTAATAATCCAAACTGCCCTTMAAATTACAAAAACTTCATAAAATATAATGCACATTCCAACAAAAATCATCCTCATTAATCTCTGTCGTTGAGCACTCCCTTCCSCTCTTCCTGGAATGAAATAAAAGAATTTAACAAGAGCATTTTGTAAAAGAACCAAAAATGCAGGTTTTCTTGGGTTATATCAGATATTTTGAAGACTATTTCTTAGTCAATGTTATAACAAAAGACCCTATGACACCATGATTTCATTTAAAATTAATTACTCTAGTCATGCTTTATTACATATTCCTCTTGTAAGCATGTGCCTTATCAACCACCCCAATGAAACCAAGTAGAATATGAAATGTCATTCAAAAAAAAAAAAAAAAAAAAAAAAAAAAAAAAAAAAAAAAAAAAAAAAGCCTCTAGACCATAGACACTTCTCTTTGGTCTTTGCAGTCCTTGGCAAAACAAAATTGGATGCATATGATGAGCTAACAAGACAGAAGTAACACTGTTAATAACCAATGATGAAAGAAATGAGACTCTGATTGTGATTACATGTTCCTACAGCTGCTGAACAAGTTAGGTTGTGCTACTTTCTTTCCTTAACAGAAGGAAAAAGACTGTGTTGCCTACAGCTGCTATTTCACTGGGTGTGCTAGAGATTTTGTACATGTTTTCAATTTCAATTGCTTGAATACTAATGTTCTTGCACAATTTTAGATCTTCTTTTTGCTTATACAAATCTACTCATCTGTCTGCCTCTCATTATTATCTTTTCCTTTGACTGAATTTCTTTGTCACTTACTTATAGCCTTGGCAATTTTATTAGCTCTCCATTTCTCCAGTGTCTCCACCATTTTGAACAGGCTTCASTCTGCTTCACACTTTCATAGATGATAAAAAAGCCTTGGGATGTGGCATGTTTGCCATGTTAAAGGAAGGAGTATAGGTTTTCCTATTGCTTTTGTTTCCCAAATGTTTATCAACTCTGGCTAAAGGCAGATAAAGCTGTACAGATCACAGCTACAATCTCATCCTTCCCTTTTACTTSTCTTTCTTTTAGGTATTTGTCATAACTACAATGCAGACTGTTATTAGTTAAAACAATGATCTTGTATGCTTTCTATTTAGMAAAGTTGTCTTAATTCCAAATAGGCTTGATTATAGCAATGTGGCACAAAAATCTTTCTTTTCTCCGTATAGCAGCTTTTGAAATGTCCCTTCTGTTCAAGCTTCATAAACTCTGCATCTTGACAGAAATTACTTTGGAACATATGGAACTCACGTTCCTAAAAAAAGTCTGAGAAAGTGACGGCAGTTCCCCAGGGTTAAATAAACAARGTTACATCTTGAAAATAAGGTTTTTTCCACCACAGTGTTTGGGCTCTATAAAAATATGTGAGATCTCATCCAATTCCTCTATCCTAACACTAATCACTCAACTTGTTTCCATTTGTAGTTTAGGTTTTGGGTTTTCTGTCATCAGCTTCAGTGAGCACAATTTCAGAAKGTTTATCATAACCTCATTGAGAAGGAGAATCAGAAATTCTTTCTAAAAATGGCTCATAGGAATTAGAAATCTGTAGAAGGAAAAAAGACTTTCAACGTGCTCTGAGTTTGTAAACTTTTCCTTCCATGCATTCCTGATAAATCTCATTGCCATTACTGGAAACCTACTGGCTTTGATGAAGTTTTGGTCTAATCCAGTCCCCTAAATTTTCCATCCTCAAAGCGATCAAAGTTCAGTCTAACAGGATCCAGTGAAGGTATACAAAGGCATTTTAGTTAAATATGCTTTCACATGTGAAACAAGTGTGTCCTTACAGTAGATGGTGAGTTCTTCCGGACTGATGTTTAATTTGGCACAAATTGGTAATAGTCACCACTGCAAATTTTTTTGGTCTTTTGAGGTGTGTTAAAATATTCTTAATTGTAAAAAAAAAAAAAGAAAAAGAATGAATTTTCAACTCAAGTGAATATTTCTGAAGTTTTTTTCATCTGGAAATGGGCAAACAGATGTAAAGTTTATCACTAGCCATGTAGAAAAATCTTATTCACTTTCCATTATTTTTTGGTATTTGATAAAGMAGCTACTCAGCATTTGAGGGTCTTAAAATTTATCACCTCCATGAAACTTTGTTATTAATTCCACAGCTCTTACAAAAGCCTGTAAATGTTAATTTCATCTACCACAAATGAGTCATTACAGAGTTTCTGAGTTTAAACTTTCCTTTATTCAAAATTTAAACCATTCCAGAAGYTTTTTTGTTACTGCTTCCATGCAGAAAAATGGAACACATGTATAATATCTGGTTTTCATTCTTCATCTTCTTGTTACTTTAACTCATCTCATCATCCCTCTGTTTTCTTCTGCTCATTGTGTTTTGAGGAGAGGAAAACAAAATAACATCCATACACTTGCTTTTGTTCCCTTATACAAACGTGTTAAGACAATACCTTCATGAATTTCTGCTCTGCATAGCAGTAGGGGAAAGAGATGTATTTCTGTGTTCACCAGCAATAGCTGAAGAGACTTGCACTTAATTCTTTTTTGGCTTAGTTATGGGGATAAATGCCAATTGACTTCCTCATCTTCAATAATTTTATAGTATCATGTATGCTCAGAATTAATGTTTTTGGAATTTGTAAACATCTTAAACACAAAAGCAAAAAATATTTGCAATACACTRTAGGAGGCATGGAAATTTTAATAGTCCCTTTTCATAAAACTAATGCACAGAAGGAATTTTTGATTGGCTAACACAATGCTCTATGAAAGATATTAAAGTTCCAGYGACAAGCCTAATATCAGCATCGTATTAGAAGGTATGTGGCAAGGGAAACAAGAAATTGTCCCTGAAAGTGAAACTAAACTTTCTCAGGAGAAGTATACAATTTTATTACTAGTGATGTCCAAATGGCCCATTTGCTAAGATTGCTTTCTCTGTTTACAGAATAGTTAATCCCTTCTTGGTGAGTAGGAYTATTACATGCTCACCAGCACAATTAGTATATATACAGCAGATTATTTCCTTTTAAATCTGCTAATRGAGATTCCTCTGTGAATTGGGGTGTTTTGGAAGAAGGCATTTTGAGGTTTTCWATCTAGTCTTCTTCTATTGTCCTCTTTAATACTTCCTTTTCTTGAACAAAACTGYTTATTCAATGAATAGAGACTTAACTCTCTTCACAGAAGTTCTCTGTAACTAAGTGTTTATGAATATTCTTTTCAGTTTGGAAAATGTTAAAGGAAAAGAAAGGGTTGTACGTTTCCATGCATCACGAGACAGTTCAATAAATTCTATATTAATTTAAATTTCTTTTGCTTCTAGGAATAACGAAGTGTTTGTAGGGGCATTAAAGAATACTCTAATGTTTTAAGAAAGATTAAAGATCTCTGACGTAAAATGCAACCTGCCTTTCAATAGAGAARTAAGCATTCTAAAACACTCTAGCCTTATCTCCTTTATTGAAAATTAATATGAAAATTATATTCTTCTCGGAAAAAACACATGCAGCAGATCAATTAACAGAGATCTTTTGACTATGAGCATGGAATGTATTCAGCATGATCCAAGAACTTATTTGCTCTTATTCATCAAGTTCCTAGAACCACAAAATTGAGATGGTTGGAAAGTAAAGCATGGTATTCACTGAGTTATTTTAGTTTTGAAACAGAAAAGTCTGTAAATTATTGGATCACTGTTTGAAAATTGAAGAATGGCCAAAGTTGAAATGGGATTTCTAAAACTTACTATTTTCATCTCTATTCTTTATCAGTGATTTTTTTTTATTCATTTCACATTCTATCATTGACATCTGAGCAACACATCACCTCTACTTTTACCGAGTGTGAAAGTAATTAAAATTTATTTTAGCTTTTGCTGAAGAATGAAGCTTTGATCACTGAAGACAGAGATTAATTTGCTGATCTTAAATGTCATGCTGTTTAGAAAACCTAACATTATAAATACTAAACATGAGGTAATGTTCTCTTACAGGATGAGAAGAAGTTACTATCATTTGCCTTCCTTTCTCTGGCAAACACAGGGGAGAAAAAGAAGCCATGATTTTGATATATATTTCTTAGCTGTTTACAATTTCATACTTCATTTAGCTTTTTGTCCAAAGCTGAAGAAACCAAAATCATAAATTGAACTGYAGATTCATACTAGCAAGAGGTGCCATATATTTCCTTTCAGATAATGAACGCATTCGAGACTCAGAAAAGCCTTTCTTCACTAAGTAATTAAGATGTGTAACAGATCACTAAGAATATTTATGTTAGTAGCTACTTACRAAAGAAATGTGTAATTTCAGCTTGTCTCCTTGGTATGTCTGAGCAGAAAAATAAAGGAATCTGTATCTCATTTATTTTGTTTAAAATGGTTACCAAATAGTACTGATTAGGATATTACAGAGGAACACGAGTAGTGATTTGGTTCTTATCAAAGGTGTTTTAGCCCTTAATAAATCTCCTTGGAGAAGCAATCACTCACTTTYGTAGAGAAGACTGGCTGCTACTATGTGTTTATGCCATTGTATATGTTTCTAGTTAATTCCCTTTGAAGCTAAGAGAACATAGTRTTAATTTGCAAGATCTAAGATAAATTACTCAAAAGTTCAAGTACACAAAAATAGAACATTCTGCACACAGATTAAGTTTCTTAGTATTAATGTTGTTACCCCCAATCATTCATCCATTGTATGAGGTTATGATAAAAAGCAGAGAAAAAGAATGTTTTCCTTTCAGRCATGCAGAGCACACCCATGTTGTTAATGAACATGCTTATTATAAGAAAGCTGATGCTATTAAAGTTCACGTCATTCAGTGGAATAACAGCCAGTGAGGAGAAAATTTCAAAGTTTCAACTATCGCTCTTCATCTCCTTCCTTATTAAAAGTGATCAGAYTGTTGTGAGCAGTCTTGTCCTGAAAGGTAATTCATATTAACTCGTCTGTCTGTCTTGCATGGCCAGTGCCATCTGCACTGACTCTTTCAMCTTCTGCTATCTTGCAATTAAGCAAAGTCACTCACACTAGCAGTATGTCTCCGAGAAATGAGCAGGAAGACTGAAAAGTACAGATTTTCAAAGAAACTAAGAGAAGGGGAAGAAAGGTGGGAAATAAAGCAGGTTAGAAACTTTCCTCTTTTTCCAGTTCAACATCTTCACAACAGAAAAATCTTACATTTTGTATATAATTTTGGCATTTATGAATTGTTCTTATAACTAGAGAAGACTTGCACTCCTTATTCAGACTAATAAGATGCACTTGAGACTAATTAGATTAACAGAATTAAACACATTGAGATAGAAAAAGAAAAGCCTTTGACTCTTTACAGGCAAAGCAATGTAARAGTTAGGGTCTTCCTAACTTTGGGCTTAGTATAGGGGGATATGGGGTGTTTTTGCAGTTATGAAATGATTTAGACTTTTTGGTTTTGATACATTATTGTGCAGGCAGGCTAGTTTAATCTACTACCAAAAATATCTGAAACATGTTATGTGATAGCTCAATCAAAGAAATATCATAGGATATGGTGAATTGAAAGAGACCCATCAGAATCATTAAGTTGAATTCCTGGCCCTATACAGGACACCCCAAGAAWMACACCATTTGCTCAAAAGCATTGTCCAAATGTTTCTTGTATTCGAACAGGTGTAGTGCTGTTATGGCTTTTTTGAGGAACCTGTTCCTCTCTTCACCTCTCTGGATGAAAAATTATCTCCTGATATCCAGCTCAAGCAAGCTTTAGTCTATTAAGCTGTAATGGTAATAATATTTTTCTAGAAATAATTTTCATCTGAGAGCATAATCTTGACTCTAATTTTCCTCTTTGAAATTAGTTTAGRAGGAAATAAGATAAGTAAGTTGATTTTTAAAAAATATATGCATTATGAAGAGCAAGTTAGACAGTATTAAATCAGATGTGTCCTCCAGTAACCTAATGAAATCTAACCTCTAGCATTTCTAACCACCCCAGGATCATAAGTAGTTATATTTCTGATTTAAAAAATGCTAGTTGAAAATTATTTCAAGTGACTGGGATGAAAGGAAGTGTACTTGGCTTGCAAAAGATCTGAAAAAATTCCAATCTTACTATTTTAGATAAATTTTCCCAGAAGGAAACAGAAAATAATCAACTTKTAGCAGTACTCAGGAAACGAACAATTGCCATCAGATATTTGACCAAAATATATAAAGTCAATACAGCTTCTACCATAGACACATGCAATTGCTTCAGGTGAGAGGAAGAACAACCTTGAGTTCTGTAAGGCTTTGATATTGCCTCAGCAGCATTCTTATGAGCAAACTGGGCAGCTGCAGCCTAGGAAATACTCTTAGCAAAACTGCAAACACTCAGCAGGGCTGAATTAGGACACAGTATAGTCTTGAAAAACTTAAGAAATGGTCTGAAAAAAATTAAATAGGAAAGCACTGTGTGTGGATAAGAAAAATTAATTACTTAAGCACAAATGGTCCAGAGGAGGGCCATGAAAGTGATCAGGTGGTTGGGTCTAGAGAGCCTGGGGTTATTTAGCCTGGGAAGCAGAAGGCTTMAGGGAGACCTTAGAGCAGCCTCCCAGYGCTTAAAGGGGACTACAGAAAAGATGGAGAGGCGGATTGTCATTGAGTTTCGTGAAGGSACAAGTGAAAACAGATTTAAACTGAAGAGGGAAGATTTAGAATAGATATTGGGAAGATATTGGTTTYGTTGAGACACTGGAACAGGTTKCCCAGWGAAGYTGTGGATGCCCCATCCCTGGAAGTGTTCAAGAGCAGGTTGRATGGGGTTTTGGGTCACTTGATCTAGTGAAAGGAGCTAGATGATGTTTTCTTTTTCTTTCTAACAACTCTATGTTTCTATTACAGAGTTACGAGACATAACAGTTCTGCATTTATARTTTAGTTGATTTATTATTCATGTGATATAAATATTCTGCTTCATTMAAAGTAGTATATTCATTTTAACTACAAAATATCTATGCATTTACAKGCCCACCTCCATTTTTGACCAAGAAAACCATCAGATAGGGTTTAGGAAAACAGAAGATTTTAGAAAGACGGGAATCCTCAAATACATGAAATGTTGCCTTAAAAAAGAAGGAAATTAAGTTGTTCTGTATTCACTGAGTGTAGAACAAGAAAGGATGTATTTAAACTGCAGCATTATTCTGTTAAATGTAAGACTTTTCTATTATGAAAGCAAATGAGAAGCAGAGTTGACTGTTAGAAAGATCAGAGATATTGTATTTGAAGGTTTTCAGCTGTAGATTAAATTGGCGTTTTCCAGAAATGCTTTTGTTATCTGTTTTAGGATTTAGCCTTGGATCTCTGAAAACCCCTTTCAGCTGTCCAGAATGTGATTTCCTAATGATGGATCTAAAAGAACTTCACAAAGTAAACCTTATAGAGAAGTTGTTGCTTATTAAATGACTGGCTTGGCTGAGCAGCATGTATACAGTTTTCTGTGGATTGTATCAATTTAAGGTTAATTTTCAAAGTAGTCTGTTCACACTACCAAGTTTTCCCTTGCMAGCATTTTCTAATTTTTGACCTATGGGGGCTGTAATATAAAATAAGCTTATACAATTCTTTTGGTCTAATTGGACTGCATAACATTCCTTCTGCAGTCAAAAACTGATCTAGATTGTCTTATTTTCAATTATCAATACACAGTTTATTAGTTACACACAGTTTCATTATGTTAAGGCTTCATTTTTTCTTCAGTCAGTATTTGCAGCAGATTTTTTTTCCTGCTGATCTTTAGATGATGCCAATATTGACAAAAGACAACTGAGACAAGGAGGGACATCACACATGACCTCTATGAATGTGTTTTCAGAACAAACACAGAGCTGAGCTTGTACTGCTGATTGTAGTATTTAATGTGATTCATTAGGCAGCCCAGAGTCTGATTCCATCTACCATGATTTGATACCAAATGTTTTTATAGTTCTATTTTCACTTTCGGTTCACTTGCACAGGTTCAAGTGAGTACACAAACACCACTCTGTTTATAGACACGGGGTCTCTGAATTCAATCTGTTCATTTGGCACACACAGGTTTAAAACCMTACATAGATGCGGTGCTTCTGCAAATATATGTTATGAATATTTTAACACCTATGGAATCACAGTAGTGTTGATATTTACTTTTTTGCTTATATTTGCTTGACTCTCCTAAAACTACCTCACTTCTTTTTGATAACAGATCAAACATAAGATTTTGTTCCTTACATTTATGAAATCTAGGGGAAAAGTGGTACCTGCCTGTCATCTCCTAATACCTCTTTCTTCATCCAGACAATTAAATATTCTGACAAAAATTATATTATTTATTCTAAACATTGGAACCATCTACTAGGAAGGATGTTGACCTTTGTTTCAGAGCATTTGCAATTCTCAGAAACGTATAAATTAAATTAAATATTTTAATGTCGTTATAGAAATGCAGCTGTTAAACATATCTTTGYTAACTGTGCAAAAAGAATGGGGTAAGTTTTATTCATTAATATTAATCAAATTTTTAAAAGCTYGAATATACAGGTGAAAAGCAGAAAATTTAGGTAGAGATAGTGTTTTTKGAAATCAAGAGCTCATAGAATTTTAAAATTAAATAGTTATAGTTGACAGCTATGACTTTTAACAAAATAACCCTCTTTTGTATCTTTCTAGGATATGTAATGTAAAAAGAAGTTCCCTATCCATTGAATCCTCAGTCACAGTAGGACTGTAGTTTGCCTATAGCACTATTTAGTCAAAAACTTGTGACAGCACTCAGCTTYATGAAGAGTCGTAATGCAATTTTTAATCTTGTTCTATTATTATTAAGTAGGAATATTGAATGTCTAAAGAAAAAGAAAAAGCAGTTTATATCAGGATCTTACTTTAGGGCCAGTTCTCTTGTAAAAGAAAAACATCATCCCAGCACTACAGACTATAGCATCACTTTTGGACACTCTTGAAGACTACAGCTCAGAATGAGTGAAGAAAAGTAAAAGGTCTTTGGTTGCTCTGCAAAATTTTTATGTGATCCCAGCTGCAYCATTTTAGCTTGTCAATAAGAATAAGCACTTTAAGAAAGCAAAGTCAGTTTTGTAYCTCATGGCTCAGTATCATGTATAAGATTTGATTGCAAGCTACCAAGATATAATTTAGATTAAATAGAACTTGTTCCTGTTAGCTAAAATAATTCATTTCCTCTAAATGCAGAGAAAAGACAACCACTGTCACAGCATATTGCTAGCAGCAATTCTAGAAAAAAAATCTTTTAACCACTTTTTCAAGAAAATATGTTAGAATATGGCAGTTGTTAAAAAAAAAAAAAAAAAACAAAAACAAAACAAAAAAAAAAAAAAAAAAAAAAAAAAAAAAAAACCACCACAGAAAGAATCAGTAAGTTCTATGCAAAATGTGATATTTTGCACACAGTGAATTTCTGCTTAATGAGTTAATGCTTCCAGAGATACCAAAGCTGTTGGACGTGAGGATATTTGAGTTGAAGTATCACCATCTCTGCTACTGCAAATGCATTGCTTGTGACAACTGCTGCCTCTTGACATTTGCTGTTTACTTTCACATTTTGTGAGAAAACAATCTTCTAGGCCTGTTCCTAATTTAAGATGAAGTACAAAAGAAATAGTAGTAGAAGATCTGTTGGATCCCTCCATTTTAACAGGTGAAACTGCACAGAGCAAAAATGCAATTGTCACAAATGAATAAGTGTTATAAATTTGTCTCCATACACATCATGATCAATAGCTGACTTGGAGATTGCTGTGATGGCAGAGTTTAGAARACTGATTAAACCAGATTTAAACTTTAAACAGCAGTGGGCTAGGCTGATATTCATTAACAAACTTTTGGATGACTCTTAGTTATTTCTGAGTAAGATCTTAAGATCTGACTAAAATAGTTGTGACAGYACAGTAGCACAGAGGCCATGCTAGATATGAACACTGGTGGATGAGCCCTTAAAGCACCTCACTTCCTGACATCAAGGTGACCAAGTTTCACAGCTATTCCAAAAGGAAAATCAGAGCTGAATATTTTTTTTTACACATCTCTCCTTGCTCAGGTCTGGTGTTTTTCCTGATTCCCATTCATAAAGACTGATGATAGTGAGTAAAGTACTGATCTGGAAGTACCCGATGAACAAAATACTTTGTGTCTTCACAGAGTAACAGTAGAGGTGGCACAAAACACATCACAGGCTCTATCCCACATGCAGTGAAATAGAAAATGTGCCCTACTGAACCCATAATACAATTCTTCTAAATCAAAGGATTTTATGCACCCAAATGGTTTCTGTTTCCAATAAGTCTGACCAATGCCCTCTTAGTTTTGGTGAAGTATTCAGAGAGATCTTTTTAAGAAGACTTTACAGAATGAATCTCAAAACTACCAGAAATATTAGGMTTAAATTTTTGACAAGGAGAATTTCTATGAATAATATCATCTACAGCCTGCTAGCYTTTCTATAGTACTCTCCTGATGATGTGAGAATAGGATGCATTTTTAGGTTCAGTTTGTGGGTCATCTATGAGACATTTCTCCTATATTCACTGAGAGAGTTTTCCTTTGATCACTTGGTCACATTTGCTCCAGGGAAATTCTCCCTAACTTTACAAATTTTGTGGTTCACTTTACACTTGATGGAATCCATCTAGGTAGGAAAAAAAGACACATTTCCCATCACTAAGAAACATTTGGGTTTTTGCCAAAAAGTAGAATTGCATGGTCATGAAGGTTAAAATACAGAACCAAATGTATTGTTTCATTATGAGATTCAAGATTCTCAAGGAATCTTGGTTTTTTTCTAAATAGATGGTGGCTTCCAAATTCTTCCTGCAAGCAATTTACAGAGGGAAATAGGTGATATTTATATTCCCATTATAACAGTGCAGAACTCATGGAAATACCTGATACTTGGGGACTTATTTCAGACAGAATACCTAACTTGAATATATCCATCCCTGGGATCCTGTCTCCAGCACTGCATCATCCTGACATGGCATGAAAAGTCACCTCAACTCCACCTGTAGAGTCAACGTAGTCCTCACTCCACATCTGATTTTGAAAATAGCCTTCAATCTAGTCTTGTCAGACAAAGTTTCCTAATGCAAAATGGTTTACTATTATCCCTGACAAAGACAAAATTTTGTTCACTAGAACAGTTTTTATCCTTCATTTCTGCTGCATGGTCTTAGCACACACAGGTGCACATTTCTGGGAAACAAAAGATAATTAAGGCAGTCTCTGCAACAAACATAGGTTTATTAGCCTGGAGCCATTTCTGGTATTTTCCCACATGCACTAAATCTATTTAACTGTGCATTGATTATCAAGGGCAAAGTTAGAGGACATCTATATTTAAAATACTACCRACACTTTGATTTCTGTCTTTCATGTTGATTAGACAGCTAAGATAGACTGCAATATTTTATTAAATCTAGAGAATGCCTATCAAATAAAAGGTGTTTTACCACCYTCCTGTGTGAAAAGAACATAAATGGGAACATCAGATTTCAAATAATAAAGACAACAAGAATCTGCTTGTATCTAACCCTTTGCTACCTCCTTCAGTCTAGGAATATATGCATACTTCAGATAAAATTTGAAATATATGTTTTATTTCCTTTACTGAAAGAAATAATTTTAGATCATTAATAGAAAAAATTAGCCTGTCTCCAGCAGAGCTTGGGTACACTGTGTTTTGATATGTAAGGTGGAATGAATATAGCTAACCTTGAATGTGAACTAGTAGATTTGGCTGTGCAATAAAATACTTGTAATAGCACAATTGGCCAAAAGGTTGATACTGCTAAAATATCATCTTTTAGATTCTGATCAAGGACATTTTCAATAATGTTTGATAAAAGATTCCACGCTAATGGTGATTTTCCAACAAAATTAGATATTTATTGAGTAATATTAGATATACCAAATTAACAGGAGATTTTTTTTGTTGTCACTTTCTTATGGCTATATCAGCAAGTAGCATGGGGGGAAAAAAACGGGCAAGAACTGTAGTGTTACTAAAGAGAATTGGATATGTTATGAAGGCAGAAGGCAATCTGCTTTGGACTACCTTTTCTCTGGTCCCAAGGTCTGAACACTGATTAATTACTGGAGTGCATCAGGTGTGTATTATGGGCACATTTTTCAGTGTAGTTTCACCCAAAAGAAATAYAGTTCATATGCTCTGAGGCTGTTCTGTGACTGGGTTCAATCAGGTTTGTTTCAAAACARCACCCTTGATTCTCACTAAAACACTAATGTACACATTGCTCTGTTTTAGTTTATCAAAGAAGATTCCATTTCAGTTGTCCCTAAACRCAGTAAAGACAATTTATCCAAACAAAGGCTCCCTTTGCTAATCTTGCTAAGTGCCATAGGTTGAATTGGAGATATCACCTTTGTAGCTGACAAACCACTATAATCTGRGAGCAATATCCATGGTTATGATGTCAGGCTGGAAAGCCTTCCATTTCAATCTTCTGCTGAAACTTCTACTTACTCTGGAATAAACTTGCCGTAGCAGCACTTGATGTCTTTTTTAACTAATGATTAAAAAAACTAAAGAGGGTAAGCAAACCTGCTCTCCACAATTACTAGTCTCTGGGTGCTGGCTGACTTGACAATAATAAGACGTTTTCAACATTATGAGTCTTCATCAGATAATATCTTTCAGTTAGCATTAAACTAACATACTAGCATTCATARGAATTGATTTTATGTTCTTGGATTATCTCTGGAAAATTTAGGACTAATTCTTGCACTCCTGCATAATTAAAAAGAAAGGGATAAATACTATTAAATATGAGCCTTGTGTTCCATTACCTGCTTATCAGACTGATGAAAAGTATTGGAATGGAGGMAGCCTAAAAGTTAATTTAGTTATTTATTAAGGGTTTGTTCTTTAATGCATTTTACTAATCTAACCCCACCCCTTTTCACTTTGAATCTTTGTTTGATGTAACAATTATGCAAATGTTGATTTGTGCTTTGGATTTGCAGTTTGGCTTGATTAATACTGGACTTTTTAAAAGGATGGCTAGTGACCAGAGAGAAGGACTGCAAAGTGAAAAAGGACAGGTTTAGTTTGGACATTAGGAGGAAATTCTTTACTCTGAGGGTGGTGAGGCACTGGAAGAGGTTTTCTGGGGAAGTTGTGGGTGCTCCATCCCTGGAAGTGTTCAGGACAGGTTGGAGGAAGCTTTAAGTAGCCTGGTCTAATGGGAGATATCCCTGTGCATGGCAGGGGGATTGGAAATGTATAAACTTTAAGATAACTTCCAACCTAAACCGTTATATGATTTGTTTAAAGAAATAAGCTAGGGTTTAAAAATTAATATTTAATATTTATGCAGTTAATGTCATGCGATTGGATTTTGCTGATCTGGAGCTCTATGCGGGAGAGACATTATTCAGAGAAATTATACATTTTAAACAGTTACCCATCTTGCTCTCTAAGAACTAGTAATTTGACTCCTGCAGTTCCAAATATTTGAGTAAAAGTGAAAGTTATACTGGTAAAAAATGTTTTGGGGGGAGTTCATCAGTGATAAAAGGAGAAATTTTCAGAGTAAAATGCTAGTTGCCAATTCCTTGGTCTCCTCTGACAAATATATTCATGAGTTCAAGGAAAACATTCTTTTCTACTTATCAACTTTTGATCCAGGTACATAGAACTTATAATTTTGTCTTAAACACATATTTGTTTCTTTTTTTAATCTTCCACAAATGTATCTGTTGATATGGCTTTTCCCAGCTGAGGCCATCCAAACTGAGAGTGGGTTTGCTCTGCCATTATGCAAGGCTTAGGCAATGTCACCAATCCAGCTGGCAAAAAAAACCAAAACCACACTCTATCTTGGCAATTCCATTTATCACTAAAATCACTAAAGTAGAGAATAATCAYGGGGTTTGGGTGTAGGTATTTCATCTGCTTCAACTGAGCTGTTTTGCCAATAACCATCAGGATATTTTGTGCCACCTGAGATTGTGCCTGGATGCTTCTCTCTATCACACTGTTGAAGAACTTAATTTTGTCTGTCAGAAGTTATAAAACTTAAAAAAAAACTTAGAAAGTATTCTGTCAGTGTTTTTTAAAAAAATCTATGGAGTTGCGAGTCTAACTTTCAGAGGGATATGGATTCCTCCATTCACTTGATGGCTTAGAGAATACTGCAAATATATTTTCCTTCTTTTTTTAATGTGTGTGAAACTTTGTTTTTATTGCTAAATACAATTGCACGAAGACAGGATTTATGTTGCATACTTGGTTCACTCCTGCTGCCTTTTTCTCTCTGAAAGTTGTAATCCATCGAATGTAAATCCCAGACTTCTCCACTGCTGATTGTGATATGGCAGAAGGGGGATTCTGACTCTGAGGGAGAAATAAGCAGCTGGAACAGATGAACACTTATARAACAAAAGTCATCTTTGCATGAAACGTATCACACATTTGCTTTTCTGTTTGCTTTTTTAAAGCAAGGTGGGRGGAATACAAAGAGGGGGAAATGTGTATTTCCTCACAGATAGAAGATACAATCACAAACTGAAGGGCYTTACAGGTTTTAATAAAAAGGATGYTTTGSTCCCGATGGCAAAACACTGAGAATGGTCAGAGAGTGTCCAGCACTTGAATGCTATCTTAGCATCATTCAGGACACGAGCTTTTATAGCCTAAGGTTTAAGACACAGCTCTTCCGTTAGAATTGACTGAAATTTTCTTAAGTAACATTCCAAGCTGTATTTGATAACTTCAGTAATTTCATCATTCTGCTTTCAYACATACAGAACACAACTATAGGTCAAAGGAACATGAGAAGGAATACAAGATTTAAAAAACATCCACCTTCATATCCGCCAATCCATTACACTGTCCATGAAGTGTTTTGAGGCTGTGACATTCCTGAATTTCATTTCATTTTGTGCAACAAGGAAAATTGTTTTTCATGTACTTTATCCCTGCATGCATTAAACAAATGTCTATTGTACAGAGAAAACRAAGGAAACTGAATCAAGGTGTCTTTCAGGCACCTCTTTCAGTAGAAAGTTGTTCTGTAAATTTTTGACTGAGGTCAAAGTCAGGAGGTAAAATGAAACCACAATTGTCTCTTTCAGCTTACAAACAATTATTATCTTCTTGTCCAGGGAGTTCCTTTATCCTTCATAGAATTTCAGATGTATGCTGTCATAAAATGAATGTCATTCATATCAATTGCAACTAACACTTCCTTCTACAGGGAACTACAACTGATGTCCCTAGAAATGGCATCTTTATTGTTCTTTTTAATGAAGCTTAGGATAATTTTTATTCTTTAATTCCCAGAGCTGATCAAATCAGGAGCTTGTATATCTGGGTATATCTGGATTAAGTCTCCTTTTTCCAAGAAGGAGGGGATTTTCAAATTAACAGCCAAGTCCTGCAAAGCCCTTTTAGAGAGGGGAAATAGAAAGAGAGCAAGTGATAACTGCACAGAGTAGCTTAGACCTCTTCCCTTTTTTGCTCTCTCTTCCTTTTCTGTAAAAGAAGAGTAAAAATATCGTCTTTTGCTTCAAATGCAACAATCTGGAGTGCTCTCTCCTTCCTTTTTGAGAAGAGGTCTCTGAACAGGAAGAAAAAAAAACCTTATTTGAGAAGTCTTCCTACTACTGATAAATAACTGCCTTCCACATGCAGAGAAGTGCAATACAAAATAAGGAGACAGAATGGGTAAAGCACAAGACGGGCAAAGTAGAATTTGGAGTTGTCTGACAGAAAYGTCAGCAAATTGGTGTAAGTTATAGTATTTTGCTTTTGCTTACAGGCTCAGAGCTGGATTCACCTCTTGCCAATGATGAGTTTGGCAAAAGCCTAAGAAATTCTGGACAATGGATACTCTTGGCTGTCAACAGCCTATTTTGGGAGTCAGAAATACATGGAACATGAAAAATGACCCAACAGGACAGACACCACGAATCTGCCTGGTATGCCCCTTACACTCAAATCTTCCAAGGTGTCAGTGAGCTATTCTAAATGCTGGCCATTCTAAACCTCCATTTGGTGAGGGCTTTAGGAGATTCAATGTGGATAAGGCCCAGAGGACCCAGTGCTCTTTTACTTGCTGTGGTTTATAATCRTTGTTATCACTATTGTAATCTTTTAAGTAGAAAAAAGTGTGAAGGACTTGTGGTCCTATATTCTCCTCTTGGTCAGCCCTCACTGCACACACTCACTGTTAGTTCCTGAGCACTTAACACCTAGATTCTGGACATTTAATTAWTAAAGTTAGGAAAGCCAGCAACTCTTGGTGCATTGTACTTACCCAGATGTGACATATCTGATTTATAAACTCCGCTTGCAAACTAAAACTTGTCAGCTCCTAAGTATTATGCAAGGGTTTGACATCATTCAGAAATGTTTACAAATCACTATACTGTGTCCTTGGAACAAGACACAGAATTCTGTTTGCATTTTAAAAATCCCTAAAGAACGGGGCTCTTGTCCAACAATATGGTCCTCATTTCTGCTGGAAAACAAAYAATAAATGTTAGAAAAGTGAAACACAGATAAAGTGAAAAAGAAATCTTCCTTTTCCCCTCTTTTGCAGATGGGGAGGCATTAGGCCCTCCAGTGTTACCCCTAGCCTTTCCCAAACTCAGGCAAGATGCTGTTTAATTTAAAATTCCAGTATGGTTTATCCCTTGTTTATTTTTCCCCATCATTTCGCAACAATGCTTTTTGGCAGATGGAAATGACTCCAGCAAGAAGCCAGGTGCATGCTCTGGCAGTTTCCCTGCTAAAAGGGATTTAGTCAGATGTTCCTTCCACCTGTGAATTGGCTGCCCGGTCTCAGCCAGCTCCCATGAATGCAATTATTATGCTCTATTTCAAAAAGCTGAAAAAAGTTCAAGCTGGTTCTGTCAAAAAAAAAGAGAGTCTGATACTATTGCAAATTTCTYTCTATTTTCAGAACTTCATTGTAAAATAAATAATTTCTGTGACAACCAGTTTCATTTTCAGTTTGAGGGCATATCCTGACCTGGATTTCAATGATTCTAGCTCAGATTTGCACCAAAGCAATCATAATCAGTGGCACTCTTTAAAAGATAAACAGATATTCACATCTTTAACTATGCTCCCAAACAGAGAAATTCCCTATTTTTTTCTGTGAAAAGATGAGTCATATTCAGGCAGTAAGGACAGACTGTGTGTGCATGGCTTCATGGGGAGCCCTGCTGCCTGGAGGGAATTCTTTCACCAATATGTGGCTTCCATGTGGTTTTTAGATTCTTGTTCTTTGAAGTCTCCCTTTTCTTTATAAGGAGCAAATCCATTTTCTCAAAAGGACAAGTCAAAGCAGGATTTGTTCCTTTTCCTGAATTTTTGAGCTGACACGAAGAAGCCCATTAATCGGCATGGAAAGTTCAAAATGAACTAAACTATACTAAAATATTTTTTTTTTGAAATCTGAGATAAATATGAATCAGGTTCCATATTAATGAACTGAGGCATGAAACTTCACACACAGCAACAACGCAAACACAACCCTCTTTATCACTGATCAAAAGCACTTGGGTAGARCCATCAGTCTTCACACAGATGTACTCCAAGACAGATTTGTGGGAGTTACAAATTGAAAGCAGAGAAAAACAGCAGCCCAGCATGAGTAAAGAAAATTCAGAGGCAGAGAAGTATCCAGACTGCCTAGGGCAAGGCTGTTCGGATGACTGGCTGACCAGAGAGAGGGARGGAGTCCTGATATTGCACAGATTTGGAAGATGAAAAACCAAATAGGGTCACAGTGTCCACTGAATTTTGTGGTATAGAATATAGATTTTCCTTGGATTAAATCCCATCCAAATTACTATATATCACTGAGAAAAAATGGCCAAACTTTTTCTTAAAATCTGTAGCCATAATATAAGAACTACCACAATATTTCATGTGTTCCAGTGGTCAGTTTTCTGCGTCATTCCCATGATGAYACCATTGATCCTTTCTGTGCATAAATATCAGTGCCTGTTCTCTGTTACCTCCAAATTTCACCATACTTTCCACTTGCTGAACAGTCATTTTCAAAAGTGTAAGGTCATGACTGCATCATCAATTTACAAAATAGTTTGGGGGTTTTGCCCTGTATTTYCATGTTATTAATGAATTTATTGCTAATACTGTGTCTTATTCTAGCCAAAGCACAGTTATACTGTGTTTTATTCTATTCAAAGTATGGTTGAAGTTGAACCGGCTTTTTTGACAACTCAATGTCTACTATGCATAAAGAATTTGAAAATTATTTTATATTTCTTAATATTTTGAATATTGTTTAAAATAGTCCAAATATCAAAATACTTATAAAAATTTAGGGCATACTGTTCACAAGCCCATGCTGATCCTATAGATTACATAAACATAGACAGATTACACAGAGGAATAATGGAAGCATCTTACCCAGAGAAAAGCAATGGGGACTTTTTTTTCTCCTTTTGATTTTTTTTAATCTTTGGTTCTTATTAGGGTGGTCCTGAGGTAACAGTCCAATAGTAATGTGATGRAAAACTGTCACTACAGATATGATATCTATATCCAGTTAAAAAGCAACACATGAAAACATGTATTTCCACAGTCTGTGTTGTGCCCTGTGTAATTCAGGCCAATGGATAGGCAATATCAGAAGTAGCAAATGGGGARTATAGCTTTTGTGATGCTCATTGGTCAACACAGACCTATGATCTGACTCAGATTTCCCTTAAAACACTTGTTAATTGTAAGTATTCATCCAGGAATTTACATGAACAAGTGTTGACAAATTGCTGTGTGATTGACTAATTTGCCTGTTTGGCTGTATGAAACATTTTAAACTGGGGAGGTGAAGAACAAACAGCAAACACTGCACTTCCCACTGTGAACTTACAGCAGAAACAGTAACTACATTGAAATACATTAATATTTGGACAATTGTGACATTTCTGTGAGTACATGGTACCCCATCTTCATCCTTTCACRTTTTGAGCAATGCAAAAACAGTAAAACAGAGCAAATTTTATTTRTTTTATTTGATAGAATAATAGGAACCTGGTTTCCTATGAAAGTGCAATCAATASCATCCTGAAATTCTGTATGAAAAGTAATGGGAAACCTCCTACCCACTATAATGGGAAACAGGATTTTAGTTTGTGGAGTACTTAGCCATAATAGMCAGAATACAACAAAACCTCTTGGGCTGTATTGTGCTTCTGTTCAGCCCTCTTTCCAGAGGATATAAGGAAAATCTCTTTTTGGTTTTATATTAGATGTAGATTGAKGATGTTTACATTGATGGTATTTTCTCATAAGAGGATTTTAGAAGAAAAAAACAATACAATATTATTTGGAACATAAAAATAACACCAGTTTTTTCCATGAAAGTATCATAATATCTGTTTTGTGCTGTATATTGTGCTATACATGTGCCCCTACTTCTCAAAGGTGACAGAAGTAATCCAGGCTTAAATTCTTTGCAATGTATATTTTTTCCTCTATGGATTTCTGTATGTACTGAAAGAAACTTACACTATATTATTATAGATTCTAATCGGACTTAAAAAAAAAATATAGCCAGATTTCCTTTTTTGAGAGGAAAAAAAAAAACAAAGGAAACAAACAAAAAAAAAATTGGCAACATTTGATCAGTTTTATTAGTTTCTAAAGCAGGCCCTGAACTTCAGCTGAATTACTGTCAGATTGTCACACTGCAGGTGCAGTGGTGTAGTTGGGCTAATCAGATGGTAGACACAAGCGAAAAATGGGGGTTTAGCTCGTAAAGCTTGTTTTGAAGATGTCTATCAGCTGTCAGCAATACTCCATAAAACATAGACTTTTAAGCATTATATCAACCTGAATCTGATATCAGCACACTAATAACTTTCTACTCATCATAAATGTTCATACAGACCRGTTTATTATGGACTGATGCTTTTTTCTGTTTGAATAGCTTGAGCTAACATCAGTGTAATTTCTTTAAGACACATATAAAGTGAGAAAGCATTTTTTAGATTTGTTTTAAAGGCTACACAGCTTTTTTTAGGGAAGATGCAGTATTTTTTCTTAGGCCAGATGACATAGTGTACTTATCTACAAATCTTTGAACTTCATGGTTRCGACATCACACACAACTGTAGGACAACAACATATCTCAGGGTTCTGTGTTACAGAGAATGGAATTATTGACAGTGGTAGTTTGCATCTCTCCACGTGTACAGACTTGTAAAATGCTGAAAGCCTTCCAGCAGTTATATTAGGCTTTTTTTGGTTTGGTTTTTTTTTGGTTTTTTTTTTTTTTTTTTTTTTTTTTTTTTTTTTTTTTTTTTTTTTTAAAGCCTTTCAAGGTATGCATAGGTGCTATGAATTTCCTGCTGCATATATAAAATTCAAAGTTATGAAAGTTATGACTCTACAAAACCAGATTCTCTAATGTTGTCTGGACTGGGATTTGAGAGGTAGATAAAGCAAGTTTAACGCTTTACTGTTGAAGCAAATTTGCAGAATCGTGTATATACCCCTTCCAGGTATCACAGCACAGGCCCCTTGGAGCATTTACTGGAGGAGCAAATTTCTCAAATGAGAAGAAAGACAAAATGCAGCCATGTGAAACTCTGCCTCCCGTGAGGAAACACGGATTGATTTCTTGGCTCAGCCTAGCTCGGAGAGATTATTGCATTTGTTCAWGATCAAGAGACTCAAAAAAAGTTGTCTCCTACATTTTATTTAGGATCTCCTACTACACTGATTACTAGAGCTGAGAAATTTCACCCCTWACCTCTCACAAAATCAACAGATCGTTCTTCCTTAATCTGTTTTCTGCCAGTGTGAATGCTACAATCTCCCCACTTTTCAGAAAGGTAGATCTCAGCACGAGGCAGGGGACACCACTCTTTTCCAGGCAAKCAGTCATGGCACCAGCAAAAAAACATTCACCATCTTGCAGTGTGGTAGCGAAAGCTTTCATTTATTTTGCTAAAATAAAAAAAAAAATAAATAAAAAAAGAGCAAATCATTATTGCTCAGAACAGTTTCTTGTGTTACATGYACCTAGGAGAAATCCACACTCAGCCTAAATTCATTATCATAACAAAGAATACTAGCACATGTATGTCTGTATGGATAAAATTAGTTTTTTTAGCCCTGTCACCCTCCAAAGAAAGCTGCTAGAAACTTGGCAGTTACTAGCAGAAGATGTTGATCACAGGAAAAAAAACATTAGCAATCATCTTTGGTTTTGACTTTCTGCACCTTGTACCTGCCTGGCATTTCTCAACAAATAGAGCACAACTTCCTTCTGTTCAGAATTTAATGAAAAAATAATTAATATACATAATTCTTTCRTTGTGGTACATTTGTAGGGAGACAATTCATACATTGTGACATTTGAAGCAGAGTTCGTTAGACCTGTACCAGAAGGTCACAACATGTGCTTCTGTTTGCAGCTTGAATGCGTATAATTACTGGAACTAAGTTTCTGAAGCAAATACTCATAACTATTATATASTGAATTTCCCTAAAAACTTATAAATACCTCATAGTGTTTACATAAAATTGTTTCAGTATTCATAGCAAAAGGCTAGATATTGGTTAGTGTATTCACAAATAAAGKATGTAACAGTTGGAGACAGAAAACATTCACTTATTTTCATAAATAGGCRTGTCAGCTAAGTTACTTAACAGTATTCTATCAGTTCTGGCAGGTGTGGGGTTCACATCTCAATTATCAGATGAATTAATTGGGCACAAATAGATCAGTTATACTGGTTGTCTAAAACACAATCAATCAGCTCTTTCTGCTTTGACCAAAAATCATCCTGATTTCCTTTCCATGAAATATCAAGCAAATATCATCAGTCCACTCCTGCAGGTGTCTCCTCATGTTCTGTTCTTCAGAGCACCAAAGGGCTGCTTTGACCCCTYCCCAGCTGTGATTAACACCCACTTTCTCTCAATAAATGAGACCTGATGTTTTCCAGAGTGAGCATGGGTACTGATATCTGTTCATGGTTCATTTGATGGTATGTAAAGATGAGCTACATCATCCAGGGAAAGAAAAATTAAAATTTGTCTCTGAGGATATTTATCTGGCACGTGGCATGAAAAAAAATGTAGGGGAAAAAAAAAGCTGACAGAATGAAATGAGCACACTTCAGTTGATTATTACCACAGTAATAAGAAACCCAACTGCCTTGGATTACAATGTCAATATTTTGTGTGCTTTCAGATTTGTTTTTGTTTTGTTTTGTTTTGTTTTTTAATCACCCATAGTGTGTTCCACTAAAATGAAAAAATAAAGGATTTTGGCAGCTCAGCTGGTGCTTTAGGTGATGGCTTTTGAAAGAAAAGGCATCAACTGGAGCTTGCTATTTATTGACAAGAGACTGAGAATGAGGGAATTTGGAGCATTTCTGATAACCAGCCACCCCAGGGACAGTGTTATATGAAAGTTAATAAATGTTGGTGAGGTACCATTACTGCTGTTATTCATGCTTGCTACATCAATTTCAAGAACTATATATTTGCAAACATTTCACCATTGCCATTTACACCCGAGCAATAAATCTGATGATGGCAAGTTATCTGTCATAAACCACAGCTCAGCAGCATAGCACTCATGGCTCTCAACAATATAATCCACTAAACCCAAAACTTTTGAATGTCATTTTACTGATGATTTCAAGGCTGTCCAAAACTTTACAGTACTGGATCATTACTCATACTCTRTAACTGATAGCCCATGATTTGCTTGCTTTGGACTAGGCTTGGAGATTTGTCATCTCTTAATTTTAATTTTTGTTTCTTGAATAAGACTACAGGAATAGGCTATTGTTTGTACTACAAGTGCAAGATTCAGAATGTTGTATTACACAGAATTTTCCTCCTAAATTGCACTGCATCTTTGAGATTTACTTATGATGGATAATTTCCATGAATATGGCTTTCATCCTGAATCCCTGTAGGCTTGCTTTTCCCTGATAGAAAAATGTTAGAGTGAAATAACTTGTAGAAATGAAATTTTTACCTGTGCTTTTTTTCCAAGTTACTTTATTTTCGGATTTTAATTTGTCTACTGAGGGTATAGCCATCAGTAATGACATACACAATGCTTCATGCTTCAGGTTGGTGCTGCCCAGAGATGCTGAGCCAAATACTGCTTCCAGTAATAGCAATATAAATCAAGGTACTTTGGGATCATTCTGTCCAAAAGGTGGCACAGATTTCAGCAACCTTATTCTAAATATGCTACAATAAAATTTTGAGCAGAATTTGTGCTTTATAACTTAAATATTGTTCCGGTACAAAGTGTAATTAAACGTACATATTACATATGAGTAAGTCAAAAAGCGGAATTATAAAATATTAGTTCTTGTTAGAAACCACACAATGGTTTAATGGTATAATTACATGCTCACTTTTTGTGGGGGGAGCATAAATAAATATGGCAGATTATTCAGTAAAAAAGAGGTCAGGTCAGTGGTTCATCAGTGGAATCCTGACATGGTGATGCAAACTCTGAAAACATTCCTGGTGAGCAGCACCAGCAAAACTCTGCCTTCCTGAGCACAGATATAATTCACATTCAGCCTTATTAACTGTGTGTCATGTGGCTGCCACTCCCTACCCTCTTTGGAAAAACATAAATATATTGATACAGSAATGATTTCTATCACCTGACAGAGGAAACAGGATGCCTGTAGTTTATTTTATGCCTGAGTTACTGCAGTGTGCCAGCACCTCAGCAATGTACCTGGAGCATTCTGTGGGACACTGCTCATTAGTACTGACCAGAYTTCTTTCCATGCCAATGAAAGTTTGGAGCTGGTTTTAAAGCTTTCACATCTTCTTCCTGCCACAACTATTGCATTCTGTGAATCATTTTTCCCCCAATTAGAACATATTTTAGCTGTCTCCTTACCGCAAGCCAAACATTTATCTTGYCTTCTGATTTTTCATAGAATTCCAATTATTAAACYTGAAAAGCAGCAACACTTGCATGGAGAGCATATGCCTTTCAGAATATAYGATTTCWTGGAGTRTGGGTGATTATCTTGGCTTTTTACYTTCAGTTTTACTGCTACTTAAGCACCAAGTCACGTTTCTCATTGGAATTACCTTTGAAAATCAAAGAGCAGGGAATATTGTGCAGAAACGATTAGATGACATATGAGTGAGCCAAACAGGGGATGCAAAACGTAATAACAAAGATTGAAGTGATTGTGCTTTGAGGCTGTTGGCACTAACATTTATAATGATCATGTCTGAGAATGAAAATAACAGAATGGTCTTTCCCGGCATTCAATTTTTAACCTCTGTCATATTGTGCATCTCTAGATTTCAATTTGGGTCCATAATCTAGGGGGAGAATTGATAGATCCTAGGTGTTACCAAAGTGAAATCAATCACTCTTGTCTCTCCTCAAATGTTGGATCCCTCATCAAATGGCTCTGTGCTTCCAAGGTCAGGTCACCACCATRGCTGCTTCCCTTTCCCTTCCTCCATTTCTTCCTTCACTCCGTGTAGTAAATTTCACTCATAATAAATTTGCATAATAACACTTCTGTTATCCACGCTTTTCTTGATTTTGTCTGGAGTTCTTTGGAAGCAGAAAAATTCACCCTAAATAATCAGTATAAAATTTATGCCATGAGTTTGAGAAAGTTAAAGGAATATTCCATTGGTCCTACGCCCTTTAAATTAGGGGGTAACTTGAAGTAGTCAGAAACTTTGGATTTTCTTCTTCCTTGTCCTAGACCAGATCTGTGCAGTATGCTGGATGAATACTCTAAAACAAAAACAAGAAAAAAAACAAAATCAGAACATTTTGAGTGTTTTTCAATCTTATGCTTGGGTGGAGATATGGGCAATCATGTAAAATCTGTTTGCTCCTTGAAAATTACAATCCTTGCAAATTACAATCCTCCTTGCAGTGCACACAATGTTTTACAAACTCAAACGGTAAAGACAAGCAGAATGATTGAGACATTTCTCAATATTATTGTGAGATACCAGTGATAATTTGCAGAATTTTCTGTTTCACTAAGCATGAGAAATCATCTTTTCATTACATGGTATCACATTTCATTAGAATGATAGCCATGAGTAGGTGGCTGTAAAACTTTTCCTTGGAGTGTTCAAACCAGAACACAACTTTGTGTTTGACAAGAACATTGGAAATTTATATATGAAAATTACAGTGATAAAGAAAGTAAAGTATTTAAGATGGGATAAGAATTGGGTTGTTTTTTTTTTTTTAATTGAGCTTGATTACAGATATTTTGCATTAGTTCATCACATGAAATTTTTTCATTTAAACTACTCATGAGTTCTTGTTAAAGTAAAAAGGATACTAATTGAATTGCTGTAGTTTAATTATTTCCCCCAATGCAGAGAGAAACAGTCTTAAGACCTTTCCATTTTCTTACATGAAAATCCTCTGAATTAACCTTTCTATTATATTTATTACCTGTTCCATTCCCTTTTTAAGAATAGAGTGTGGAATACTAACCAGAAAGAAGGTGTTTTTAACAGCAGACATCAACATTCATATTAGCTGTTAGAGCTCTCAAAGGCCTGATTTTCAGACTATGCTTAAGAACAGTCTTCTGAGAAATGCAAGTTTTAGAGTCTTAGCACAAAATATAGGGCATGCTCACAACCTTATCTTTTTTAAAGTGTCAGCCATGATCTATGTATATGCAGGGAAAGAGCTGAAAGTGTGCTGTTGTAAGAGTCATATACAGAAAAAACAATGTGCAAGTACATGAGCAAGAGTAGTTGATATAGAATAGTTCTCCACTTCTAAGAGCCATCACCTGAAACTTTTAAAGCTAGAGGGAACATAACACTAAAAATTTGATCGAAGAAGCCAGACTTTACTGGAAAGAGAAATAAGTCATTAATACATTTTCCCTATCTCTTACTCCTGTAACTGATACCCCTAGTAGAGAAATGAGCAGAGCCTTTACCATCCAGATCATCACTCTGCATCCCGGCCATCCCAGCTGTCATGCTTTTAGATGTTGCCATTACATTCCCACCTCCTGGAGCTGTTATGTGTCTCTGTGTTTTTCTATATTTTAAAGTATTTTTGCCAGAGCTTTTAGCTGCAGAGAAACACACTTTAAATGGAAGTGAAGTCTCAAAAGGCCAACAAAATGGGGTTATATTAAAGCAAACCATGATTTAGAATCAGCTTTGTTTTTGGGGGGATGACATTTGATCTTTAATGCTTGGGTTTAGCACAACTGAAGCATCTTTTGACCTGCTGCTGATCACTTTAAGATACAGATTTGGAATTGGACTTCTTATGAGAAATTTCCTGTCAGTTTTTTGTATAATGTTGCACTTAAATCCTCATCTGTCTCTCTTCTGTTCTTTCTCTCACTCTAGTGGGAGCAATGTAGATTTCTGCAGTCAATGTGAACAGCATCTCCAAAACAGTCTAAATCTGCTTTTTTGTGCCTTACCTGGAAAAGGTTAAATCAAGGGTAGCACAGAGCAAAACTTCCAGAGTTATTTCTTTCACAAAAATATATACATTTCAGGCAGGCAGCAGGAAGAAATTATTATAAATTTCTTGGAATGAAAGCTACCTTCAAATGATGAAATCATCATTAAAAGGAAGTTATGAAAGGATATTGTAGACTTCTGTTAAAGGTGAGAATATCTTTTCCATTAGGTAGAATTCAGGGCCCAGAGGGAAAAGTGAAAGGTGCCAATCACATAGAAGTAAAGGACATTTCTATTTTATGTAAATATTAATCTTCTGTAGTGATGAAAAGACAGCCTAAAATATTCATAATAAAGAACATGATGAAGAATGAGGGGGTAGGTCAGGAAGTAAAAAACTCTCCATATCCATTTAAGCATTTTAATGTACTTAGTTATAGATTAAATGTGCAGCATTTATTAATCAAGTGCTATTATTGACTGCTTTTGATAAATACAGGCACTTTCTGCCTGTTACTAGTTCTTAACACTTACACTAGAAAATGTATTTAAAACAATTTTAAACATGACTAGGGGCTTATAAAATAGGCACAAGAGCTATGTAGATGTAATAATCACATTAACCATAATAATAAATATTTGTAATACTACATTTCAGAGTGGATATAAACAGGATACATCTTTAGGCACAGTAGTAGCACTAAGTCAAATACTAAGAAATTCATACTGTAATGAACAATACAATCTTTTTCTACAACACAAACTTAGTTTTGATTCTCCCAACTCCGTAACACAAGTAATTCTTCAATAAGAATAGTAAATATCCTTAAGGAAAACAACATTGTTTTTCTGCCTTTATTACTAGACATATTTAATTTCATCAGGATTATACTGAAAGAACCATTTCTACTCTTAATAGTGATCAAATGCAAGGTGGCATCAATTCTTGGCAGGGATTTTGGGCACAAATTATGTACAAACCTTTTATATAAATCGTGAGTGATTCACTTGATGAATTTATATTTCTAATACAARTTCATTTGTTTTCAGTGATGCGTACACATGAACTCCACAATTTATAGGACTGTTTGAAATATTGAAATGGAAAAAGGAATCAGGATCTACCAGCAAGAATTAGGATTTTCAGGATCGGGATGCCACCTTTTTTACTTTAGGAAATACTATTACACCATATGTCAGTTCTATTTATTTGCTTACCAGTATAAGAAATTCTTGTTTGCATCTTTGTTAGCTTGTCATGGCACTGTTTATGCCAAACATGCCTGCATGCTTGCTTCCTACCTTCTGTAATAAGAAATATCTCTACTACRTCCACTCCTACCAGCAAAACCTCCGGGGTTTCCAAGAGTTTACTGTAACTTTATACGGGCAATTGTACCCTATGCAAGAATTTGTGGGGGAAATCACAACTTGTTTCTTGAGAGGATTCAGACATCATTCTTCTTTAACTTTCATTCAGAGAGGAAGGACAGAGGTCAAGAAAGTCCTGCTAGCAAAGAGCCAGTGTCAAGGCAAGATCGGGCTCTGCRTGGCTGACTGCAGCCCGGGCTGTCAGATTAGTCCCCAGGCTGGCACTGGACTTAGGGAAAGCTTTGAGGGGAGAGACAAAAATGGACTTTATCCTGTCAAAGCCATACCAAGATCTGTTCTGTTTTCCCTTCTGCAAAATCTTTAAAAGGCAATTTTTCTATTCATGTAGAAAAGCTATCCCCATGGCCACCACACCTCTGAACAGCATCAGTGCCTGAGAGCTGCTTAATGTCCATTTTCAGGGGGTCACAGAGCTCATTTGAACTTCCACAATGCCTGCAGTGCTCCCACTCTAACCTTGACATAAAGCCATCTCAGCAGGACTTTGTGACTTGAAGCCAAAAAATAACTGTGAGGTTTTAATACCGTAGGCTGTGCATTTTGTGCAACTCTCCTGTCTTTACAAATTTCTTATAAATGCAAGATTAAAACAATTTCAGAGAGCTACCTGGGAATATCTACCTACTGCTCTGATGATAAATACTTTTTAAATAAAGACCTCTTGCTTTAATTGTTGGTAATCTTTACTTTTTACTAGGCTAGTATTAAATTGTGAAAACAGCTGGTGCATGTAACCTGGCCTTAGAAGTAATTGCAAGGGTTAAAGAACTGCTGTAACTATGGACAAAGGAGAAAAAATCCAAATTAGAGGTTGTTTCAGTTCTGCTCCAAAAATATTTTACTCCAAAGAAATTCCCAATAACATATCCATTGGTACCACCAAGTTTTATAATCTCTGGACAATAACTTCACTTGAGTACGTGATTGCTTGCAGTAAATGGCAAGAATCATGGTATGATCAAATACTCAAGAAACTTTCTAACAAACTTGATTGTTGACTTATTAAACTTTTCACAATCTGAACAGAAGTAAATGTTGTAAGAAAATGAAATGAAGAAGATTAATACCAAAAACTGTGAATATTTCAAATTAATAAAAAATTACCAAAGTGTATATATCTCATTTCATTAGATACAAGAAAATCTAAAGCCTATACTGTTTTCAGAAAGGATTTTCTGCAAAATCTCCTTGAGCAAGGCAGACCCTCTGTATCAGTCCTAAATCCAGCTCATTACAWTTATTATCTTCTTTCATGTGTAGGTATTCATCCATCTAGTGACAGCAACAATTCCACAGATAAACAGGTCATCTGGGCCTTTATTAAGGTCTGTAAAATGTAATGGGAATCTTCCTGACTTCAAGCATCAGCTTTTTTATCACCAAACAGCTGTTTCTAGTGCTGGAAATGCGCACAGGAGATGGTGTATTTAAATCATCCAAAGTTTCTCCTATKCTGCAAAACAAAAGAGTGGAAAAATGGAAAAATCCTGTTGCTGAAGCCAAAGGGCTGAAGCTGCTCCCCAACCATGGGGCATCTGAAACAGACTTCCACATCTGCACATAGCATTTGGTGGTCTGTATGTACCACTTAGGTCTTGTTATAGACTTATACACAGGAAGTGCTCTGTTAATCYTGAGATAATATTTCCAGGACTTTCTCAATATTAAATACCTGCAATGAAGTGCACACTTTGTTGCACATCACCAGAGTGGTGTTTTTATAGCGTGAGAATGGATATAAGTGCACCTGAACATTTAATGAACTGGCCATGCAAATCCATCTGGGTTGGCATGGGAACCCTAACCTTATATGGTTATCCCCAAGCACCCAAATGGTTTGGGAAAAGCACATTGGATCATGTATCTTTTGGGAATAGGCCTTATGCAGAATTTTCCTCATCCAAGAATCTACTTTTTGAAAAGAACAGAAATCTTGCCCGTTACCTTAAGCARAATGTGTTCAGCCTTGTAAGTCTGAATTAAATCAGTAGAGCATGGATTCAGAGTCAAAGGGATGGTTGACTACCCTCTAATGATAGCAAATGGAAAAAAAATCTAGAGTCTCTACAACAAGTTGGCTACCCAAACAGATGGTGTCCATGACTGCTATTTCTGTCCTTWAAAATTAAATTTATAAATAGCTATATAGCTTATAAATAAACCAAAAATATTCATACAGAAGACTAAAATCAGCTTGTGTTGACATGAACAGACTGTAAAGAGAATAAGGTGAAAATCAGCATTAGAGGAATTAGTCCTGAAAGTCTCTTACTTTGTTATTTAGCCAACATATTTCTTTCCGTGGTGATGGTGTGAAATTTCTCAGAGAAAGAGGTATCAACTTTTTTTCAGTATTTGTATCTGTTTTCTTGCTGTCCTCAACCTTCTGTGGTAAAAGTTGTGTAAAGCAGCAACAAAACATTACATCAGAAGTTTTTGGGGTTTTTTTTTTTTTTTTCTGTTAATATAACACTCTCTCTAAGTAGAAGGAAGCAGTTATTCAAAGGGAATGTATTCTGTACATGGAAATTACAGCTGCATTGCTGTTGTGAAATGGAACAGCATTAATCCATTCCTTGGCAACAATCACAGTGAGAAAGAGAAATGATGCASTAAACATATGTAACCTATTCCTCTTACAAACCAAATAACGGCTCCTTAGAGTCCTCCTCGGATGCTGTGATACAGAAAGGTTTCAGTAACCCTGTCYTTTATGAAAAATTGCAGGAGAAGGAAGATAAATCAAAGGGCTTCTGTATTTAACTTTCAAATATATTGGTTATTCTARCACTGTATTCATTCCAAATCATTTGAGTAGCTTGAGGACAACGAAGCATTGTTGGAATATATAGCTTTGAAATCTCTCTCATTGCACACACTGTAGCTCATCAAAAATGAAAAACATTTGCCAGACCTGGCCTTGATTGTTTTTTCCTTTCAATCCAGACATAAAATTTTATGGCAGAGAAATGGGAGAGGACAAAAAGAGGGATTCCATTCCAACCTCTACCCTGTCCTAGGTAGATCTGTAAACAGATCTACCAGTCCTCAGCTGTTTTAATATTGCAGATAATTGCAGTAATGCTCAAATATCATGGGAATAACACAAGATAATAAAAAATCCAGCCCAATTCAAATAAATCAGTTTGTAAATCCTTATGTTTCCCAAAACAAAAATACCTGAAATGAAAAATCAATTTAAAAATTATTTACTTATGCATGTAATAGCTTTTCCTTGTGAATTGCTGTGATTTCACTGGATCACTCTGCTACTTGTAGTTAAACATATATTTAAGCTTGTTCAGGACCAAAACATCTTGAGGCTTTTAATATATTTTATTATTAAAACCAAAATTAATGCATTTATTTATTGTTCTTAAATTAATGAAGCATATTCAACCATGTTCCTTGCAGTAATATGAATTGATTATATAACCGTATTACAATGGCTTCATTTTTCAAGTTAATGCAAATAAATGCTTTAGAAAAAATATAATAGAGGTAACTAATTTTCACACCGGCATTGTAAATAGCAAGTTCTGTCCAAATGAAATAATAGAAAAGTTAACTAAAGCTAACTTTAATTTTTTTTATTAATTTAAGGCAAATTGAAGTACTGTGRATAGTAAAATAAAGTTCAAGTTTGAAGACATAAATTTGAAATTCAATATATTATTTTGAGCCATAATTCTTTCTCATTATCTGAACAGGATAATTTAAATTGCCAATTCTGTGACAGCATTCTCATTTGACAGCATCCAGAATTAAACCTGGACAAACATGAAGAAACCTGCCTTTATTAACAGATGTCCAATTAAACCATTCCAGTTTCTTAGGATCCCAAGCGATGGTAGCACGTGAAGGCAGAAATTCCCCACTTCAAGRGATCCTGACCAACACCATCCTTGGGAAAATACCTCTCCACCCCTGCTCTGTGTGAATAACATCCATTGTTGCTTAGGGGTTTTGCCACCCTTCCAAGCTCCCACCTTATCACAGGAACCATATCTTGACAGTAACTCAGTCGTTGCTTCTTGGACTTTCCCTGGTGCAATTCTTAATGGAGAGTATTAAACGAAGATTTCTGGTCACACTGACTGAGAACACCAGGTGAACATATAGCTCAGAAGGCTCTGACATTTACGTACTATACCGTGTTATGAAAACACTGGAGGTCAGTGGCTGAGCCTTGAGTTAAATGGCTTTTTCTGGAAGCTGTAAACTGTAAAAATAAAATGAGAAGAAAAAAAATCATGCTGTAAACTCACAGGAACCTGAGGGAAGTGAGGAGAGAGTGAGAGACTGTAAATAGGATACATGGYATTCGGGTGGAAATGGGGTAGGCAGCAAAAGAAATGGGGCACCTTGCCTAATACTTCAGCCCCACTGGAGCAAACCTAATACTTATATATTATAAGGAGATACTAAATTCCTTAAATTCCAATTTACTTCTAGTGTGATCCCTGAAAAAAAAAAAAGTTAAGTGTTCTAGGAGCTCCATTAGAGATCACAACTGAGCCTGATCCATAAGCTCCATTAGAGATCACAACTGAGCCTGATCATGATCTTGTAAATTGAAAGCCCTTTTATTTCAAGCAAAATGTAGTTACAGTACTGCAAGAATTGCAAGAGATAAGAATCAGCTTTTAACATATTGCCGTGAACACAAACATGATTCTTTGCATATGCAACTAACTACCTGTTAATTATCTTCATTCTCTTTTCATTAGTATATCCATCTATGAGCCAATCACACTCTTTCCACTTTCCACCTCCAATTTTTTTCAGAAGTATTAATGTGGAAAAAGAAACAGGTTTAAAACAAGGTTTTGTATTTGTACAAGAAGCACTGCAGGAGATTCTGTGGCTGAAGTTGAACAAGTGACCAAACTAAATGWTTGCAGTGGTCACCTTTGATGCAGTCACCGGGCTGACCCCCCCAGTGAAGGTGTGATGTTAACTCCAGTGTTCCACAAGATGATGTGTGCATATGAGAACAGAAATCTAATGYTTAGTGACCAGCAAGATCTTTTAGCCTCCTAGCTTTTCTTCTTATTTTTTGAAAGTAGAATATCTGTAAATTGATGTATAAAGTGCTATGCCTCATGTGGGAGAAGCTTTTTAAGTTGTTTCAGGGTAAGACGCTGCCAGAAGAAAAGCCACCTTCTGTTTGTTGAGGCCATTGCGGATTTTGTCTACAAGGTTATGTCCTGAGGCAAAAGCAAGCAGCTGGCAGGAGCTGGTGTACAGCAACTTCTTATTTTTCTGAGACTGCTAGGAAAACATCAGCGAGTTCTTAGGGTAGGGAGAGTGTTCACAGAGCAGTGCAATGGGAGTTCTCCAGCACATCCCAGCACAAACAGAAGACGATGGTTCAGCCTCTTCTCTGCAGCTCCAGAGTGTGCGAGCCAAGAGTTCTGGATACTGGCAGCAATGCATGGAGGAGGATCACAGTGTGCATGCCAAGAGCTTTGGATACTGGTAACCAARCATGGAGATGGATATTTGGGTTGCAGGGCACATATAAATAGCAGTAGATTTAGGTGTGATTCTTTCCAGTGCCTTATATGTGAGCAGGCTAAAGGATCTATTTACATTCTCATTAGCTTGAATATTTCACATAGTAGAAATGGGGTAGAAATAAAGTAGAAATTTTAAATAGGGATACCTTTTTTTTTTTTTTTTAAATAATACTCCACCCAAATAATTTAATTATCTGCACCTTGATTCTTCATGATTCCTTGAAAGTCAGAAATACATGATAGTGATTAAAGCCATATCCATTTGGATRGAAATATGTGCTCACATAAGGATACACATTGAAGACAACAAACTCAAAGTTATGTAAAAAAATTAATTCATTGCATTCCCCTGAATACAAAAGTGTTTTAGATGCCAGAGCAAGACTGTCCTACATGACAAGCGTTTCTGTCGTAATTGCAAAAAGAGTAAAGTTTTTTATAAGGAGAAGCAGGTGTGATCCTGTATCACCTCTCCTCCTGAGCTATTCCAAAGCCTTTGCCTTGAACTCCACAGGGTGGCACCAGCGCATACGAAATTACCGAGCAGGAATTTTTGACTGCGGTATTTAGATGCCAGACTCAGGTAGCGGAAAGAGTGGATGCCATCAATTCCTCAGTGTGTAGGGGTTCAGCCATCCAGTGTCCTTAGCAGTTTGAGATATATCGCAGTGACTCAGCCATACTTGTTATAAGGGCAGGTTCCATGGATTTTGAAAACTGATCAAGGAATGGTCCATTTTCCTGGGACAGTTTGATTAATAGACATTAAAGAGAAATTGCACTTAAATGATTCAATAATATATTTTCAGTGAGTCAAATGCTGGAGTAAGAGGGACAAGGTAGAAACCAAGCAAAAGTCATCTTACACTCGTTGGGCTCTGAATATTTCTAAAAGCATSTACAGTACATTCAAATATTTTTATGTTACCACCTGAAAATACTGCTGCTGTATAAAATGCCAGCCCCATGCAACTGAAGTGTGTTGGTGTTGACTATTAGATGTCTGGGCTAAAAAGTCATTTTACAGCAAATACAATTTATCTGTGTGCAACTGCATGCCCACTGCTGTTGGTCAGTGGAAGAGTGATGGCAGCTCTTTCTGTGTTGCTCTCAGGTTTCTTGGTACTCAAGAGAGCCCAATATCTTTCTGAAAGGAGTCTTTGAGGAGTCAGAGATGTACCAATTTTCCTGCACCAGGAACAGACAGGCTGAGAAACTAGTTGGCAGTGTCAGCAAATAAAACAAATGGAAGAAAGGAAGGGATTGGCACAGCAGCTAAAGATCAAGGAACTTGATCTCCAATCAATGGGATTGGATGTGTTATCYAATTTACAGTTTGTGATAAAATCATCAGACAGTTGAAAAAATTGTCAAATTAATCCTGTTTCTTCCTCGCATCAGACAGGAAATTTCAATTTTCAACATTCAAATTCTCAAAACAACTAAGTTTTAACATTGAGACAAAATGATAAGATTTTTTAATGCCATTCCTTGAGAACTGGTTGCATTCAGTAGGATATACTTCAGTAGATACCTGTGGCTCCTGCTGTGCATTAATTTACCATCTCCTGCCATACCTGTTGTGYTCTGAGCTTCCCCACAGCCTCGGTGTAGCCTCGTGTATTCCCTCTGAAATAGGTAATACAGCAGGATCCGGGTTTTTTAATTGGATATTTAACTCTGCTGTAGAATTGCCCAGAGACCTGATCCAACCATTCATTTTCTTGCTCCTTCAGTTGCCAAAGTTACAAAATTCATATAATACTTATAATTTTCCAAACTGCTTTGATGTTCTTACATGAAAAGCAACTAAGTGCAAAATACTACTGCAGAAAGGCATAAATGCTAGCCAGGAGTCATCAATAAACACCAGACAAAAAGCTACCAATGTTTTTGCCAGAGATAAAAAAACTACCTGAGATGTTGGAACATTTTTGAAATTGTTAATTTAAATTATAGCTTCACTTATTTTTGCCTTCAATAGTACCAATCTCCAGCAGTGCCCTCGTTTTCATGCCTTCTCAGGTATTTTGAAAGATCAGAACAAACAAATAAAAAGCCATGCCAAGATCTTGAAGGGATACGAAAAGGGATAGAAGAGATTTGTGCCACATTTTACACTTATAGAGAAGATCCTGAATAATCCAATGACAAAGACAGAAAAGAAAAGGAAGCCCGTTTCAAGACAGTGAAATTTATCACCCTCCTGGAAGAATGCTGAAGATTGGGTAATACAGAAACAATTTTCCAGCCACAAAGGCACAATAACTATCATGTTAGATAAAGACTGCCACAATTCAGAACAGTTTGGTCACATCAACAGTGGAGCACAGAAATATTCAGAGAAAACACAGCTATCCTAAACTCCTTACAATCACAGACAATAGCATGAGCTGCAAACACACGAGGCAGAATAATCAGTCAGAAGGAAATCTTCACTGTCTCAGTGCTCTTCAGACACAGCAACATCTTTTCATCTCAGGATAAATCCTTCTGTCCTGAGGATCATAATTTCTGAGCCCCAGAGAGTTGTGGGCTGGGCCTTCAYAGCAGTGAGACATTTCTATCACAATTCACCTCCCTGAAACTATGAAGTAATTCATAATTGGTGGCTCTTGTCAGAAAGCGCCTAAAAATAGAGGCGGGCTACAATTTTATGGCAATGGTTGCAATTCAGACATTAACTGGAAGAATGGGAAGGTTGTAAAGAATTCTTCACTGCTCTTCCTAGTTTACATTTTGCATAACCCATTACTGCGTGTTTTTTTTCAAATCAGTGACATATTGCTTCAGGATGTTTTACCTACCTAGTACGACATTGAAATTGCTTTCTTTACATGAAGTTTTATTCAACATTGTTCCATGCTTTTTGCTCAAATAATCACCTTTCCAATTTTATCAATCTCTTCCTTTAAAAGGACAATAATTAGGCCTGATTTTCAGAAATTTTAGGTAGCCAGACCTCTAATTTACTGTAGCAAGGGTAGCAGGAATTCAGTGTGAAGCATTTTATGGCACAATTCCAATCTTAAAGAATGAAAAGTAACAGGCATCAACAAAAATATGCATCTTAATTCAATATATATTTCTGTAAAATTTAGTTTTTTTTACACTGATAATGCATAAAACAGAAGTCTCTGACTAAATATTCMMTTATAAATTCTGTTCAGGGYTATTTAAAGTTTATTAAGCTTATGYAATTCTTTTGTGTGGRAGTCATTGTGCCCTAGCAGCTGTTACCTGTCTCAGATCAAATACAATTGAAAAGCAATTAATATTGCCAGTGTCTGACTGAAGAGCATCCTCTAGCTAAAAGCAGTTCTGTCCAGCTTTTCTGTGGAGGTTAGGAAATGACTAAGCAAACAAATCCCATAAAAGAAAAAACCAAACCTACTGAATGTTAACACTTAGCTTTAAAGCAGTGTTAAACTCATTGACCACACTCTAGGTCTAGCTTTCCACAAGCTTAGGAGAAGATGAAACAGAGGTTGCCTGCCTCTCCCAATAATGTGATGAACTGAGTACACTGGAGGTATTGAGCAGATAAGAAAAATAATAATAAAAAAAAAGGTTAAAGTTTTTTATAATATTAGTTGCATATTTTAAATAAACAATCAGCAGCAGTCAACATATAAGTGAACGTAGGACAAATCTTCCTGTTCTAGACTGAAACAAATATTTTCTAACGAGCATAGTTTCAAGGTGATAATTCACAGTACAATTCATGAGGAAATGTTGTATGCAGTTTCACATAACAAACCTYTGCCCATGTCTTATGAAAATCTCAGAGAAAAAATCTTTGATATTTCATATTAATATTGCTCATATGAGTTTAAAACAAATGTAATGGCCCATTACACTTTTGTGCCCCTCAACACACTTTGCATACAAATTGAAAATAACATCTTACTGYCTCATTTTTATTGAAATCAAAGCAAAAAAAATGTATCCAGCCTAAGTATTTGAATATATTCAGTTAATTTAAAAGCATTAAACTAGTTCTATCAATACCCTACTTTGATCTTCCAAACCCCCAAACTTCCCTATGTCAGAAACCCTCTCTATAGGTAATTTAAATAGGAAAATCTCTCTACCTTTTGCAAAATAATGCTGCAGAACTCAAGTTTTCCCTATGAAGAAGACCTTCTATCAAACTTCATTTATTTTTTCTTACAATCTTACATAAAAGGAAAGCGTCCCTATTAAATTTAATTAGAGATTTTTATTTGATATRAATCGGATCAAGATACTGGGCACAACATTCAGCTGGCAGGTGTTATTGTAKCTACAGCTGCTTGATGATCTGGCCCAATTCATATCTTGACTGCATTTTTTGTTTGWTAAGCCAWGATGGTGTTGGCYAAAAGTATTGATGGCCAAACACACTTTTTTTATGCCATCCATTAGTTAATATTATGACAGCTAAACAAAGAAAATGGCAGGAATTATAACCTCCAACTTTCTTTTCTTTAATTATTAACTCCGGAAAGTTAAATGGTAGGGAATGTTTTACCTCTATACTGGTTTGTTCACAAAGTTGGTTTTTATCTGTCACAAATTCAACTGCAAAAGCTGGTGGGTGGTTTTCTGACACAAGAGCTAATTTCTGGGTTTGGTTCTTCTTAGCTCTAATATCCCTCATATTTTTCTTCCTAGGAAATTAGATTAAAAATATCAAAACACATAATGCATATGTGTAAAAAGATRCATCAGGACAGAAATCAACTTGTAAAGAATGGGATTTAGAAAAAAGTACTTCTAATCAACCAGTTATTTGATAACTGTCTACTCTAAAATCTGGTTTTAGAGGGAGGATATTAAATTAAGAGAGTTAATGGATTTGTTTGGGGAAATATCTGCACTCTTTTTTAAAGGAAACTCACAGAATGTACTGTTCAATCAGATGAGCTGTTTTTAAAGAAGAGGCATAAAACAGCAAAATGCCCTTCTAAAAGAATGAGGGTCCCCTCTGAGCTGAAGCCTCTCTAAAGCTGATGAAAGAACCTCTAGGGTCAGTAATGCTCTGGGAATTCAGGCCTGTCCCTTTACAATTATTCAGGGGACCTCCAAGAGTTATTTGTTTAATTGTAGCAGGTTTGTGCCATTGCACAGGATGGCAGCTTTTCCTGTGCTCCCAAAATTCCTTTCTTGGCAAGACACGTCCCCTTTAATCCCAGAGGCAGCAGAACTCCATTTCTTCTGAAAAACTGGACAAGATCTCCCACCTTTTTGGAGATAACACTGATCGAATGAAATAATTCTTTGAGCATAGTTTCACTATCAGCATGTACCCTGGCAGTCTCTCTCTTTCAGCATGATCTTTTTTCCTTTCTRTGCACCTCAGTAGACTATTACAATCCTAAATATTTTGTTTACCTTTAGCTGTAATAATGAAACTGCAGTTAGAAATCATGCACCRATTGCCTGAGTATTGGATGGTTAGGTTTACTTTTTATACCCTAAGCAATTACATGTCAGGTGAGAGGCTGTTTTCTGTTTTTCTGTGCTTTCTGATCTGTATAAATCTACAGGGTTTCTACCAGCATTCAATAGCACACAGGTATTTGCAGAGCACCTCAAAAAATATTTGCAGGGATTCCAAACAGATTAAAATTGTGTCTGGCCTGGTAGAAAAATTATAAAWTTTTTACTCAAGCATAGTTTGTGCTATACGGTTCAGTTGATTACGAGTCATTGAAAAGACTAAAATTACAGTAGTTATGAAACTCTTTTTAATCCCTTGGAATGATGCTGAACAATGCAGTGCTGACTCCCTTGCTAGATTACTGGAAGGCAAATATTAAATTCCAGCAAAGAAGCAATTACTAAATCCATGTTTGTAATTAATTCACTGCTGATTAGTTCTGACATGTGAGCAGTCTGACTGGGTCTAAAAAGGCAGTTAATGTAAAAGAGAGGAAAAAGTGTTTGTGGCAAGTGTAAAATGACATTTAATTCTGTTATAAGCAAAACTAATGTAGAATTTTTTTTGAGATGGCAAGATATACARGTTTGTCCTTCTCCCATCCTAAACACCTCACATTACTTTCAATAATTTTGTTATAGACACCATGCTATGTATCAGGAYCCAGCCTGGTGGAAATCATTACAGATCTATTGAAGATTATCCTTTTTCTTCATATTATTGCATATATTATTGTGATTTTTGTTTATTGACCAATTTATTATGAGTAATCATGCAAAAATATGTTCTGTTGTTCACCATTGTTCCTCAGTGACAGTACTGATTAAAACATTCAAGTAATACAGATGTACAGCTTGTGTTTTTAAGTGACTGACAAAACATCTGGAAGTGCTAGTATTAGAAAACAACAACTGTAAATGTTCTCTGCATTAGCATAAATTACCTGGTGAATATCAATAAATGCATCGGCAGAAACAAGATTGCTGCAGAGGTATTTTAGTAGATCACACTAATCAACTGAAATAAAATGTAAACAGCTCCAAAATTAGACCCAGTAAATCATAGCACCTTGGTGGCAAATGAACTATGAATTCCAGCTTTTCATTCAGAAGGACTGAAAAGATACATTTAAATTTCCTTTACACTGTCACTCTTCTTGTTACCTCTGCTGAAAACTTCCTCCTGGTCAAAACCACTCCTTGATCTTTACATACAAATAAACAGCTCCTGAGGCAGAGCTGAGTGGATTTACATACCCTGTTTGCTTTCATCTGGCATCTCCAGAGTCACYCAACAAAGCCAGGTACAAGTGCTTKCTTTCCCATTGTCTCRTGTCTCAGCATGGCCCCAGTCTGACCTGGATCTGCAGCACTCAAAGCTAAAGAAATGGTACAGTGGCACAGAGAGAATTAGAAACAATATCCCTGATTAAACTATTGATCGGCCACGCAGCTAAAGCCGAGGTAATCCTCCATTTGGAATTAAGCTACTGAACACACATTGCAACAAGGTGAAAGGCCTGACCCAAAACAGAAAATGTACAGAAATGCTGAGGTAAAGATGTGCAAGAGAGGTGGAAGGAATCCTGAGATCAGTTAGGAAAACTGTGATGTGGAAGGGGGAGTTTTCTTTTGCACAAAAAGTCTGCAGCCCTGTTTCTGGTGGTTGCTCTCTGTATCACCTTCATGCCTGCCACCCTAACCCTGAGCAGGACTCAGGAAATGGAACTTTATTTTTAAAACTTAACTCAGACAGTGAAGCTTCATTTCAATGCTGAACTGAATGCAGCTCTTAGGTAGGGAAGATACTAATAAATGTTCGTGTTCAAGGCACTGGGGAAAGGTTCATATAGGTTGTCAATTAAATAATAAAGTTTAGCAGTCTACTTCTTCTTCCAGAAACACCAAAAAAATATTGCAGTCAACACCTCATCTGAAATATTTTTTCTCGCAGATATTGCTTCTTCATAACCAGCTCAAGTAAAAACACCTTTTCTTTCATCAGTGGTCAAAAAGAATTATGTGAATGGGCAGCATTAGGAATGCATTGAGTAAAATTTAGTCATCTGTAAAAAACAAGAACAATGTCTTACCGCTCAGTCCATCCCAGTCTGCCTATGTGTGGTCCATGAAACTTAAAATTACTCTGTGATTTGAAGTTAATCTGAGACAGTAATAAAGTATTTTGTGTATAGATTTGGTTTTTACAGTGCATTCAAATAAACAGAAATATTAAATATAGTAAATATTTCTGTTGGAATCACTGCTTTCATGTGTGAATTTTAACCTTTCAGAACATTCAAGGAGGAATTCATTTGAATTGAAATGTCAGAAAGAAATACTTTCTGTGACTATGAACCGAACCTAATTGAAAGCCATTCCTAATTAATATTTCATCAGCTGCCCATCTAAGCTAAATTAGCTGAACTRGGTGAAATTAAACATTTGTAAATGAAATGTGCCTGTACACTTATGCCTGTCTCTACARTGAGTCTACAGCAATACACAGGTAAAAATACTTCATTCTCACTCCTGTGCTCTCTCAGGGGGTTAATGTTTCTGAGCAGTGAATTTTTATCGTAAAAGAATGCTTATTTTATATCTTTTTATGTGCACAGTCTGTTCATTGGGATGACACTAAAATGTTCTGAATCAACAAAAAAATTGACTAAAACTTACCAAAAAAACTGGGACAAGAATTATTATAATGATAATCAGAATGTTAATGATAATAACAATAACAATAATAATAATAATAATAATAATAATAAAAGTCAAGGCAACGGGGTCTGTTTGCCATTGGGAAGAAAATAAAATAGTACCTTTCTCAGTGCTACCCAGGTATGTTATTCTTATTCTATTACCACAAACAAAGGAGAGCTTACCATAATTTTCTACTTAAAATTACAGTTTTTTTTCTTTCCTGACAGCTTTGCAATCTGATGAGGAAAAATTACTTGTTTTTTGGTTATAGTTCCAACYATCAATTATTCATCCCCTCTCATGGCTCATTTTTAAGGCTACTAATCCACTGCACATTACAGCAGATAAGATGCTGCAAATTATATGTTGAGGAAAACAGGTAGATGCTGTGTTACTAAAATTATCTGGTGTGTAGCTTGTAAAGGGCCTGCTGGCCTCTCTAAAGAGTGAAATTATCCCTGCAGCAGCCACAGTGACCTCTAAGAGGGATTTCTTGACRACTATGGTGATAACAACTACAATTAAGCTGAGATCTATGCATGTCAATCATAGCTTTTATTCTTTTAGTGTTTGATGTTTCAAAAAAATCTGACATTTTACAACAGCAGGAYTCATAGCAGAGAGCACAAACTGGGGTCACTGTTGCATATTAACTTAATTAATCCCTCTGACCATGTTTTACAATTTTATACAGCATCACTCAAATTATGCAGAAACAGACTGTTTTTTTGCCTCGTACATCTATTTAATATCAACTGCAGTCCAGAACAAAAAACAGTCTTGGRTTTTGCMATGAATTCTCCATACTGACYGTAAATTAAAMAGTATCTTAGAGAAACAAAGAGAARCAACCAAAGTCCAGTAAATTACTGAGCAATTCAGATTGATCTTGACAAGCTTCTATTAATTGCTCAAAATCAATAGTGGGCAATACTGCTAATTTTTAATACTGTATTTTTTTTCTGTGAACTTTGTCTTAATTTTTGCTCCTTCTTTTGCCATTAGTTTTCCTTTAGTGTYGGTTTTTGCAAATGTGACRGYTGATGAAGTTACTATGGCAAGTGCMACCWGGAAGAGGAAAGAAGACACTGRAGGATATTTTCAGAAASTGCATTTCGAAATCCATATTAGTGTGACAATTTCCATATGAAACTCRATTCTCAAAGATTGTACCAGTGAGTTATGTGAGTCTTGTGCCCAGTGACACTACTCACGTTTTGCATATCAATCATTCACATTCAGCTGACTGGAAACAATCTGAAGTCATTTTGCAGAATCCATTTACAAAACAATAGGTATTTTCATGTAGTTTTCAAACAGAAAAGAACAGATGCTTTTAGCCACCTTGTTTTACTTAGGAAGTAGTGTAAATGATCTGTTCCTRTGAAGTATTGCAAGGAGATGGCTGYGTGCCCTCTAGTCATGAGAATTCAGGGCTTGTGGGTATCAATGTGTTAAAAATGCTTAAAGAGCATAATTTCCCTGGCTATCCAGTTATCATTTCACCAGTCTGGTCTCAGCTTCACAGTTTATTGCATGTGCCACGTACAGAGTTACAGGGAGGGTTATTTTCTGTCTTTCTGTTGATGGATAAGGAACAGTAGCATGARAATCAATGAGTGATCAAATCAGTGAGTAATAGACACCACCCCTTGGGGTGGTCAGGAGTGGGGTAACTGTACTTCATGGGCTGCTGAGCTCACAGGGCAAAAAGGCATGGATGTGAAATTTGTCTTTGTTACCATCAACAGTACCAGAAATGACAAGCTRCAAGAAAGGAAACATTTAGGAAATAAATGGATCATGAGGTCAATGGGCCAGTTACCAYTGACCTTAGTAACTCTGAATCAGGCCTGTAACTAGGAACAGTGATGAAAGGCAGTGTATAAAATCATATTTCTTCTTTAACCACTAATCTGTATTGCAAGAATTTCAAAAATATTGAGTTATTTTCAGCATAGAAAACAGAAAACTGCATCATCTCTGTGAAGAAATACTCTCTGTTCTTTAGAACACCAGCATAGTCTGTAAGTACCAGCAAAAATGGATTTTTTCCAGTTTTGGATGGGAGTTTTTTTCAGATATCATTGTTGGGATCATTTACATAATGTGAAYAGAGTTTACTGTAAGTGTTAAGACTAGTTTATAAGTGTGAAGTTTATGGCCATGTTCCCAGAAGAAATGTTCATTCTGATAAAATAAAAGATATTAACAGAAGGTATTTATTTCGCCTGCTTAAAAAATAATTCTGGTTAGAGATACTTTGGTGTGAGTCTGAAAAAAACAGAGAGATTTGAAGTACTTCATTCAATAAAAGTCAGTTAAAATATATTTTGCTTATTTCTCATAAACATAAGAACTACTACAGTTATGAGTAAATATAATATCCATATTACCCTGGTTTTGCTTCTTCAAAATACCTGCATTTTAYTCTAGAATCCTTATTAATTCTGATAGGACTGTTAGTAATTTAAATATATTGGTATATTTATATTATTTAGTACTTTCCCACCTCTCCTTCTCTATCAGATTTGTTTCTTTGTGCATTAAAAGCTACCAAATTATCAGGCTTAGTTCTGTAATGATGAATAACTTTGCCTYCTGCAGCTCTTTTTTAAAGGTCTAGGAGGATTTTTAAATCATTCACTGATAGGCAAGAAGTTAAAATCATGCATGAATGCTCAATTTGCCATTTCTTTTTGAAGCTGTATGTATAATCACTGATTTGCCAGTATGCTTGATCAGAGAAAGTTTAAAACCTTCTCTGAAAAACAGAGAGAGTAAAGTTTAAGAGTTCACTCCACTTATATGTATACACTTTTATACATATATATATAGTTACTTAAAATTACACATATTTCTGAGAATGTAGTATTAATTTGATAACCAAAAGAAACTTGTAGAGCGTAATCATTGTATAAATTAGCTGATGGGTTTCATCCTTTTTTTTTATGGTCATAGAGTAACTGTATTTCTGCACTGGATAAATAATTTTTAGTTTGTCAGGCTCTTGCAGTTCATCATTTGAATTAGCAGACTGGCCATTAACTTACAAAATACCATTTCTGATCAGTGTTCAAACAAGTAGAGCTTCTGAAAGGAGATGATAAGGAACAATTAATGACAAATATAAAAAATTAATGCTAAACTGTGGATATCACTTAATGAATTAATGTTCTTCTTAATGTATTTAAAATATTCTTGCCTCGGATGCCTGTAAGAAGATTTATAACTTTTCTAGGAAGTTCTTGCTGATGGATGAAATTAACATCTAGCTCAAGTTCAACACTCAAGTTCATTCCTCTTAAATAGCTTGGAGAAACAAATAAATTTTTGAATTATGAACAGTTTCATAAAGCAAGAAAGGTCTGTTTCTCCTCTGTTTATGATGCAATTTTCTAATTTTTTTTAGGGCTTRCAAAGTCACACTCATCCATTATAGTTAGTTTGGTTCTTTATATTAGCAATAATTACTAGTTTGAGTAAATGCTTTTCTTCTAGGTGTAAAAAGGAGCTTAAATGCTGCCATTATTAGCTGATGAGTAATATGGTCTCCTAGAAGAATTAAGAACAGTTTCTGGTTTCATTGTCTGTTACTAAAAGCTGATCTGCCCCTAAAGCTAGGGGAGCACAGGCTGGTAGTTCCCTTGCAGGAAGAGCTGAGCTCCATTGGTGCAATCGGATTTGTAGCACTCACACAGCAACTCACAGCAATTATCCTGTGACAGGGTCACCGCCAGTGATAAGAGTTCACACGGCACAACACACCCGCCTTTTCTAAAACATGAGATAAGGAACACTTCCAGGGACAGGATTAGGAAGCCAGGCTGTTGCCTTTCGTGATTTGAACATGGGAAGTGGGGTACAGTGCATTCCCATCTCTCTGCCTGCTATAAATCGCTGATAGACACCTGAAAATGTGCACTGTAGCTGCATCACGGCTGATGCTTCACACGGGCACTGCAAACCCTGCTGGTGGTGTCTGGGGACAGGGGAAGGTGCTTCACAGGAATTAGGATTCAAGGGTTACAGATTTCATATGAGAGAGCTGCTTGCTGGAAAATTATAAATGTATTTTCATTTTTGTTTTTCTTTTTTTTTTTTTTGCATGCAAGTTGTCTAACCAGCTGTGAGTTTTGTGTCTGACATCTGCTGAGAAAATCAGCGAAGGCTTGTCACTTGTAAATGACAGGTTACTGCATCAAGAGCACTGCCTAGGCCAAGCCAATCTGTCAAAACCAAAATTCCTACAGTGAATTGTGAAAGTAAAATTGATCAACTTCTAAGGGATCTATCCAAACCAAAAAATTCCAAACTCCTATTTTCTGCTGTTTAGCAGACTTGGATTTGCATCAGAAAACACAACAAAGAGATTTTGCTGACATTTTCATGCTGAATGGGATTTATAGCTGGGTTTCAAGGATATGCATTACATAAACAGAGCTGGATCATGTCTGTGGAAATGGACCTAAAACTTATCTTTGCAATCKATTTTTCTAAATGATGATCCACTGCCCTTCCTCCACGCTCTGAGTTTTAACTCATAAATTCTACAAATTGTCACAAGGAATCAAAGTACATTGGATGATCAGAACAGCGCAATTACATTTCAGCAGTGAAGTCTTTGAAAAAACTTKACCCCAGAAATTCTGAGAGTGTCATAAAAGCCTTGAAGGAATACTCTTTAATCTGGGATGAAAAGAAGCCACCAAAATGAAGAATTCAAATGTCCTGGGTAAAGTCTTCTTAATCAATGGGTTTGGGTWTGGTTTTTATTTCTTTTCCTTGAGGAGGTATGAAAGAGASGTTAGGTTTTAAAAGAGGTTTAAAATAATTCTGCCTTTATGATTCCCTTTAGGTTATGATTTTGAAGTCTTGAAGTCCACTTGGACCRGATTATTTTCTGCAACCAAAATAAAAAGAAAATAAAAAGATGAAAGGAAAAAATGTGATAGTCTTAAATTATTGTTGTGTTTGGAAACTAAATATGGTGAGGTTATTTACAAAGCAACAAAATCTGATAACATTTTTCTTTCTTTTCCAGGTTAACTACCATTAAGGTCTATTTAAGCACTGCAAAAATAAGTCCTCTCTGATAGGATTACTCAGCTGTTCTGCTGACATTTTCACAATTGACCTCAAACACCTGAMAAATCCTTAATGGACACCTTCCCTSATACAACAGTAATGTGRCTGTCYCAGAGAGAGTTGCWCTATACAGCCATGCACTGATASCATTGGAGCAACAGCTTAATTTTTCAGCTTGCAGATCCTGACCCAAGTCTTTGGGAGTCACTCTACCGGGCCCATTATCTTTCTTCCTTTAGATTTCCGATGCTTAGAGGATTTTGGATGTGCAGCTCTCTGGGGAAGCTGTCTAGGAAGTGTGGTGTTTATTATGTTGGAAAACAAGCAAGCTGTGATGGTCTGATGGAAATTCTCCCCTGTGCTCTCTTGTCCAGCTGGCTCCACGTGCTGTTTAACAAGGCACCAGCAGACACCTGAGAAACACTCTGAGGGCCTCTGGTGCAGGAACTGAGATTTCCTGCTAGACATGGCACCTTTATGAAAACAAAAAGGCAATTTTTAGTACAAGGAATCCGGTTCAGTAAACTGTGACAGACATTCAGATCCTCAACTCATCTAATTCAGTTTGACTCCATTAGAGTCAATGGCATTACATCAATATGCACCAACTGAAATCATGAAAAACCACTTCAGAGACAATACTGGCAACTTTTGAGAATAGATTTGCTTTGCCATTCATACTTGAGTATGCTTTTAAATGTCCACTCTGACTAGCTGTCTTTTGTGATCAAATTATGGCTGCTAATAAAGAAAAGAAGGAATTTARAAGATGACAATGAGATGACTGTCATCTTCAGGTTTAAGTGTGGTTTTGGATAAAGCATCTCTGTGTGTTTGAGGCATCCCCAAATTCAGGAAAACAAAATTTTAGGCTTGCTTAGCAGTGAGAAAAGGATTTAGCTTTATGAAAAAGTACTTAAGACACATTGACACATCTTGTATCTCTAGGAAATAATGGAAAGGTATTTTTTAAAGTTAAAGAAGGCAAAGAGGAAAATAAATATGTATTAGATTATCAGCTGGTGCTTTAAATGATTGGGTGAACAGGGGAAAAAATCAAATTAGTACAGTAACCATCTATAAYTATTCTGTTTTTGTGCAGCATCCATGGAGCAGCATGGAATTGAGATGACCAAACTCAGGCTAGCTGGAGCTCAGATGTATGAAAAGCAGGGAAAAACAGATTTTATGGGATTCTTRGCTGAGTTGCTCTGTTAATTTAACAGCCCTCTCTGGCTTTATTATAGTAAATAACATACTCATTCACATGTTTAAGCTCTCAAGAAGGGATAAAGAAGACATTAATAGCTGGCAAAGTGTTTACAGTCCACCAGGAGTGTGTACTGAACAGGCAATTTTGGTGCATCCCTGCCCTGTTACAGAGTGTGAAGTGTCTGCTCTAAGCAGCCTTTAAAGAGTGAAATCTGAGTGGAATCCAGGGCAGGAGGAGTGAGGCCCTTTGGAAATCAGACAGAAATTCTGATGTGGCTGGATGGGTCACAGTTCAGTTGCTCTTCGTTGATGTAACAACAGCCAGTTGGATTCCACAGCTGTATTTTCCTTTATGATTTTTTTTCATCACTGATTGGCTGACCTACAYTTCCTGATAAAATCAAAGACAGGCTCATCTGTTCATCAGGACACCTTGAAAGCCACCTACTGATGAAACCTCTTTCAGACAAGAAATCTTTTGATAACTCAAAGTCTCCAAAGCTGCTTTTATCTTAGGAACATATATATTTATATCACAAGTCATAAAGTTTGGAAAAGATGTTCAAGATCATCTAGTCTGACCATCAMMCCAGCAGCACCATRATCACCCYTAAACCTTATAATATCCTCAAGTGCCACATCCAGACACCTCTTGAACACTTCTGGAGACAGTGACTCCACCRCTTCCCTGARCARCTTACTCCAGKGCCTAACCATTCTTTTCAGTGAATKATTTTAATTTTTTTTTTCCTGATATCAAATCTGAGCCTTCCCTCATGCAATTTGAGGCCATTTCCTKTCATCCTTTCACTTGAGACCTGGCAGAAGAGGCTGATCCCCACTTCACTACAACGACAYGGACCTCTTACAGTACCTAGAGAGGATGTTCACAAAATCCACAAAGTCCACAAAAATGTTCTGAGGGCTGTAATATCCCTGCTATGAAGAAAGRATGAGACAGTATAGATTGTTTAACCTGGAGAAGACTCTGCTGAGCCCACACTGTGGACTTTCAATGTAAAAAGGAGGCTTACYAGGAAGATGAACAAAAACATTTTACCAAGGTCTGTAGTGACAACACAAGGGGCAATGGTTTTAAACTGAAAGAGAGCATATCTCTATTGGATACAAGGAAATAAGAATTTTTTTTTTTTATGATGAGGGTGGTGAGACACTGGAATAGGTTTCCCAGAGAAGTAGTGGATGTCCCATTAATGGAACTTTTCAAAACCAGGTTGGATGGCGCTGGAGCAAACAGATCCAGATGTCCCTGCTCATTGCAGGGTGGTTGGACCTGATGAACTTTAAAGGTCCTTTCCAGTTCAAATCATTGCCTAAATCCATGATTAGACTCTCTCATCTGTGTAGAATGTAGGACATGCAGAACTCTTTGCAATAAGGGAGAAAGAGAATGTGCACAAGACTATTCTGTGCTCTTTCATGGGATGTAATAAAAACCTGATTTCCCTGCTTCAATGTTAATTCTCTATTATCTATGATTCTAATTTTATTTTCTGATGCAGAAATCAGATAAACAAAGGCTGCTTTACATCCCATTGATGACTGACAAATGTGTGTAACCGCATGTGTGTGCCACTGTGCATTGGAAATAGGTTCTCCTTTGAGCTATTTAAAAGTGTGAATTTTAAATGTATCCATATATGTAAATTTTATTTTCACTTACATGAATAAGTTATCCAGCYTAGTTTTAATTTTTTCTACCTTTATTTTGTTTAAGTGTGTTGCCCCTTGAACACTGAAGTTTAACTAAATAAGAGTCTACATCCTGATTACAATCATTATTGTGCCTTATCATAGCAGCTCATTCACATTTGTGGTGTTTATTGCATGGTAGGTTTCTCTCCTCAGTTCCCCTGCTTTAGGGGCTTACAGATATTACCCATTYAGAACCTGCCCTAGCAGATATTTAATAACCAAGGACTTGATTCTGTTTCATAGGTCATTCTCTTTCCTTCAGATGAATATCAATTTCAAGAAATGCAGGATGAAAGCTATATATATCAACGTGAAACTGATTTTCTTTCTTTCAGGTTTGAAGGAGCTTTATATTTTCCTTTGCCTTATCCTATTTTATGAGTGGACGGTTTCTTTGCTTTTTCAGTCTGCAAGTAAAATAGATGTTAAGATGTTTTTCTGCACCACTCTGGAGGGGAAAGCAAGTAGTGATTAATTCAAAGCRTAATAGCAATAGCTTATATTTCTGTACTGGCTTTCATCTTGAAGGATACCTTTCCCAGAGCACTTTACAACCTAAATAAAGCAGGAATCATTAAAATTCTACATTTGCCATTCCACAGGGATTATTATACTGTACCTTTAGTGTTATGTGTAGATCAGTACCATGGTTACTGCAGCTACCTGGAGCATAGAATAGTGAGCTTTTAATGATAGTGCTTTTTTTATTTTTTTTTTTTTTTCTGTGGGTGTTTTAACATTGACAGTGAGATGTTAACAGGTCAATTTTCTATAGCTGAAAAAAATC
>NW_026623443.1:561788-612050 GCF_030028575.1 Malurus melanocephalus | reverse complement strand
TTTTTTTTTTTTTTTTTTTTTTTTTTCTGTGGGTGTTTAACAGGTCAATTTTCTATAGCTGAAAAAAATCCCTGTGTCAGGTAGACCACAGTACTTATTCCATAGTATGCAGAAATTCTAGACATCAGCTTAGAGGGTACTTGAAAAAAACACCAGAACTACTGGAAAACATATTAAATTTGAAGAAAATAGAAAATTATTGTCTGTGTTGGAGCAAGAGCACCATATCTAGAGTCACCACTGTCTTTTCTATGAAAAGGGATAAGTCATCTTTTATACTGAGAAGTGGTCAAGGCTTTTCTTTTAAAAGTCGTCTAGCAAATGTYAATGGCTAAAGCATAAATACTCATTTTTTCTACTTATTAAAATACTGACTCTAACCTGGATACATACTACGGTAAACTTACAGAACCACACACACTCCTCACTCCAATGTTTTCCTTCCAAACAGCAACAGTTCAACTCCTATATAGAACAGGGTCTTATCTATTACCACACCATTGCCATCACAGCCTATCTGTCAAACTGGGACCATCATGTTTCCCAGTAAAAGAAATAAGTTAGCCAATAGGGAGCTTATTAAAAATTAGCTCAGGGTCTCGTCAGGAAAAAAATATTGGATCTTGTAAAAAATATTAAATGCATATTTGCACAATGAATTGCGTACAGTAATTTCAGGAAGAATAATTACCCTGAGCAGAGACCTTAAAAATGTCATAAAATGCATAATGCTGTTTTGAAAAAACAAACATTTTRAAAATCCACTGGAGTAAAGGCTMAGAACCATGCAGAGATCACGATTTATTTGTTTGCACTGTTTCAAAGGCCAGTCTATCGAACAGAGCAGATGCTGCCACTTGTGAATGATGAAACACAACTGTCAGATGTTAGAGCAAAGATCTATTCAAACTACAGGAAAAAGATCACCTGATGCAGCTTTGACATCATCAAAATAATGCTAATGCTTTCCCCCTGTGATATACTATAGTGGAGGGAGGATCTATAGTGATCTATAGTGACACCTTCTTTTCAGGTGCTCTCACCATCACAACAAAGTGATTTGGAAAAWACACATCTACAGTAAAAGGCATGGAAAGATAAAATTCAGAGGGCATTGTCCAGCTTTATAAAACCAACATCATTTGTAAGGGAGAGGCATGCACCTACCACTCCAGAGGTATAATAGTAAGGTCTCATGAGATTTAGGTGATTSCAAGACTCTAAAGCTTCTGTTAATTCATGGAAAAAGTTAATACAAGATGTGTAGCACCTGATTAGTTTATATCTGCAATAATCTTATTCAGATGTATTGGTTTCATACAACTGAAATTAATTGTTACCCTCTGGTAGATTACATGGTCTTAACTGTAAAGGTTGTCTTTTATCCTCGTTATGACCCTTCTACATTATTCATCATTTTAATTATTTTTTTCATCTGTATTGACGTTATTTGAGTCTCTACCTGAAATTTCCATTTGCACAAACTAAGTTGAAGTACTCAGTTATAGATTTAAATAATGCTTTGGAACATGAGACATGCTTTGCCCAGATCTGACTGTAATTATAGCTTTGTCATGCATTTCTAATAAGCAATTTGGGTGGAAAAATAAATCAAGGCTTCAGCAACATACAATACAARTTAAACAAAACAGTCTTTTTAAGTAGAAAGGACATTTACAGAGAAGGAAAAATAGCAACTAGCCATCCTGTTATTAATCAAAAYGACATTAATTAGCATTCCAGCTAGGGAAAGCAAGAAATTAATAAGTCAATTACAGTTTTTAACATATCAACTGTTTACCTAACATCTGGTTTGATTCTGTTTAAAGCTTAGGCCCTAATTCCACCAGCATTGCCAAATTCTAAAACTCATCAGCTTGGTGAGCAGCTCTGCTGTTTGTCTGTTTTAATCCTTGCTTGGTGTTTAGCATTCTGGGTTGAGGCTTTTTTAAWAAAGGACAGCAATTTGCCAACAAATTTTGTGGCAGTGGATTTTCAAAGAAATCTGAATCAATAAAAATCTACTTCAAAACTATTCTTGACCTGAAATAGTGCACCTTCCTGGGAGAAAAATGCTTTTGCTCACACCTTAACCTAGTGATAACAGCACCAGAATTTGGGGGAAAAAAACTGTGTTTATTTGACTTTCTTGCATTGATTTCTTTGCATTGCCCCCCATTTTCAGAAATCAGATTGCAGAGACCAAACATTAATTAATCATCCCAAGATCTTGGATGATCTGTGGTAGCTCTGGTTTTAGGCAGCTCAAAGCAAATAAATCTTTACTATTTATAAAGAAAACAAAAGATTAAAGGTAAGCTGATTACTGTGGCTGCAAATGAGATACACTTTTGTTTCAACAAATCCTTAAAGGAGTGCAGATAAACCTCTGCCACTGCTGAAAAGTGAATATAACTAGTTACMTTGTTTATCTCATAGAGTGGTTGAAACTGCTTAGCTATAGCAATTTGTCTTGAGAAACATCATATGAACTAAGATTTAAAATATAATTCAGTATTTTAATAATGCAGCAAGCACAGACTCGTCTCTCCTCTTTAAAAAACTCAAATTCATCTGAAAATTATGAGAAGAACAAAATGAAAACATGCCACCTTTTAATGATGCCCTGCTTGTCTAATTACTCCTTGATCCCTGAATCTGCAAAATTAGTAGCGATACGGTCATGCCTCCAGGCAAACATGTTACACTCCATCAACCATTCTTCACAAGAGTGTGGATATCTGAGTGGATTCATCATGCTGGGCACCCCTCTGAGTCCTGTGAAATTGTACAGAGGTTTCTAATTTGGCTTCTCTGGATTTCATTAGGAAACAGCCTGTCTCAGTTCCATGTTGGACTGTGAAGTGTTTCCCAATGTTGCCTCCTTTTCCATGGAACAAAAAAGAGATTTGTTTTCCAATAATGTTTACACAAGAATTTTCCTAAATTTTACGTAACATTTAATTCAATTTTTAGACAGTTTACACATTATTTCAGAAATCATCCCAGAAAGATGGGATCATCCTGATCTGTTCAGCAGTTCAAAACTGTGTGGTATGAAATAGAGGGCAAAGGCAGGCTGCAAATGATACAATTACTATATCACGTTCTGCATGCATGTTGAGGGTAACAGTCTCTCATTGCAGCTACAGACAAGAATAGTGCCTATAGAGTGAATTATATTCATATATAAATTTAGGAAAAGAGCTCACATGAAAATAAATATGGCTATTCTAGGTCAAATAAATTCTTACTCTTCCTAAACCTTTCACAAAGATCACACATTCGCATATGTTTATTCAATATTTCTCAAGATCTACTCAAAAGAGGTCCTTCCACAACTCTTAAACAACTTTCACAATTAACTGATCTCTGTGAAAATGCATATATAAATATATATCTACACAYATGTAAGTACATGTGGCATTATGTATATATATTTATATCTTTTGTAMTAGTGGTGAGGAATCTCAGAAATAACCAGATTCAGTTTGTGGAGAAGTCAAACAGAAATATCCATTATTTCTGCCTGCTCGACTGATGTTCTGACTGATGGAAAACGCCTCCTAATATTTAGGTCAGCATCTGAAAAATACATTGTTTTCCTCTGAGGTTATCTCATTCATGGCAAGTTAATGATCCTCCAYTGTGTTTGTAATGCACCTAAAAGGAGCAGGCATTCTGCTAACTAATTGGCTTCACTACTGATGAGCAGAACGACAATCACAAGAGATTTCTTTCCCTCTTGGTGCCATGCAGCTTCTCAAAGCCATGCATTTATCATCTTTGCTGGTTTATCAAGTACAGTTTTTCCCCTCTTTAATATGACAACAGAAAAGATTTCAGGCTTTTGAAAGAGCTACCTGCTTTAACTTCCCAGATGATTTTGAGGTGAATACATTACAAATGCTACTTATTAAAACACACATACGTTAATGGCAACTGCTGTGTAAACTGCAAAGCAGCTATTATCACATAGTACAATTAAGCTCCTATTTAATTCATTTAGATCTTCCTCRTTTTGCACACCAAGCATTTCTGGAAGTTAATTGGCATGAAAGGCAGGGTAAACTATGCACAACAAATTGAGTGTGAAATAAASTTAATTTAGATAAAAACCATTGTGAAAACTGCTGTTTCAGCAATATTTGCAAAGGAGAGGARTCACCAGAGCTACGCTAATGTCATTGACTCTTTACACTATTTCAGAGCTGAGATTTCATGCAGAATTGCATTTATATAAGCCCTAGTTTGAGTATCAGGCTCTCCATTGTGCTCATTATATAAGAAGCTATGGAAATTACTTAAAGGAATGCTACTGACATTAATGAAAAAAATTAAGGCATCTTTCCTATAGGAAGAGTTTTTACTTAATAGATARTTTGTATGAGCAATTTAGTCCTGTCAAATCCTGACAGCCTCCCGAAATCAGTGTTTAACTTTTTTATTTTCAACCTATGTATTTTCATAATAATTATCATAAAGGTAATTCACCAATGCATTTTAATACATCTAAGTAATTACATACTTCCCCTAGAAGCGACAGTCCAGACAACTGAGAGAGGRAGGAGGAAAGAAGGAAAAAGCATGAGATTTTGATTCAGGCTTGAAACAAATGAAAGGCAGGCTTGCATGCATTCATAGTTAGAAGTGAGGGTTCAAGGCAAAAAAATATAAAGTTATGATAGGACAAGGGGTAATGGCTTCAGCCTGAAAGAGGATTAGGTTTAGAGTACATATTAGGAGGAATTTTTTCACCTTGAGCATGGTGAGATGCTGGAACAAATTGCCTAGAGATGTTGTGGATGTCCAATTCCTGGAAGTGTTCAAGGCCAGGCTGGATGGGGCTTTGAGCAGCCGGGTCCAGTGGGAGATGTCCCTGCCCATGGCACAGGGGTTGGAACTGGATGATCTTTAAGGTCTCTTCCAACCCAAGCCATTTGATGMTTTACTGGTACAGAGCATGGAAACTCATTCCACAACAGTAAATACACTTAAGCTTATTTTTGTAATATAAATATTAAAAGATACATGTTTGCTTCACAAGGAATAAAGGCATGCAAGGAAGAATTAGATGCAACTGGGTATTTACATGGATTTCTTAACAACAACAATTTCTTCTTTGTTTTGTTTTAAATTATATTGAATGCTGTTAGTGGCAGTACAGTGTTATGGTTTGGCTCCTTACCTGAAATCTGTGTACATACGTCTACTCTTTAAGTAATTCTGTCTTACCATATCTTTCATCTGCATTTTTCATTATCATGCCATTCTGACTAGCAAAATGAAAACAGGATTCCCAGTTTTTATTCCTGAAAAGAGAAACATTACCAAAGCACTTGATTTCTAATAAAACGGGTCTTATAATAGATGAAATGTCTGATATTGTGCTTCCAAAGGATTTGAAGATCTGCCTTTAGAAATGACAAAGGATAAGAAGATTAGTGAGATTAGACTGAAATACCTTGTGTATATATTAGTCATGGAAAAATGTATTTTAAAGTGCTGAACTGCATAAGCTGAATGTGCATACATTGTGTATCCCAACACCAGAGTATCTTCTACTTATGAACATTTATATATATATATTTATATATATACTTATTTATTTATTTACCTATAGTGGACTTCATAAGATCAAGAAATACTTGAAGATAATTCAGTGAAAGTAGTAAGTCTGTAAGTGTTACAAACAAAACACATGCATATTATATGTTATTTTGTATGTTTATTATACAGAAATTTATGGGACCAGATTAGCTGATACATTTTTTTTGTTTTTTCCCAACTGGGTAATTGATCATAACTGAAGTGCAGCATTTTTGTAAAATGTTTATGTTGTTTGAGGTGGTCTTTCTCAGGCTGGCCTATCTGATGGGAAAAATCATATTCTGTATAAAACTGCTTCCATGTCATTTTTCCCAGTTAGAAGGAGTTCAGCATAAATCACGACCTAATAAGGATGCAGACCCTGGGAGATGCTAAGCACTTTCAGAACAGGACTGGGGACAACATCCATGAAAAAGGAGTATCAAAATCCATCCAAAGTTCCCTATAAATCTATTATTATTTCTGCATATAATACTACTAATGCACAAACTACTACATGCAGATTTGCAGTTGTAATCAYGCAGAAGTTATTTTGATTGCTTTGGTTGCTGGAATCAGTTTATATGTCTGTATGCAAGACCTCTTTCAGTAGGTCATAAAACTCTGAAGGAATTCAGCCTGTGGTTGGTAGAAATTAAATTCCTCTCATCCATCACTGAAAGATTGTTTATCAAGATGCTGAGGATGAATTAGTATAATCCTTATCACTTAATATAGCCTGGCTTGATACCTTTACTGGAATTGGTTCTCAGAATTAATCAGCTTAGAAAATGTTAGGAAAGAAAAATGTCAGCTACTAATTTGCAATTAAAAAAAAACAAAAACCAACCAAACTTGCTCATCTAATACAAGAAGAAGAAGATCTGCTCTCTACAAGTACAATCTTAGGATTTTTATGTATACTACATATGTCAAATATCACCTCTTTAAATACCATGCAAAGATACATGAACTCTGACTGTTAGGCTGCTTTTATTTTCTGGTAGGCAGCWTCCTTCTTAAATGGGGGTAGATGTGTACAGGATTTGGCCTTTACCATGTAGCAACTTCTTTTGAAACACTGATATTCTTTTTTTTGTAGAAAAGTGGTCTATACAGGAAGGTATTAACTTCAGATATTTGGTTTTGGAGCCAAAATACCTCTCTATCAGGCAGACCTAAAGTGGGATTTTAAAGTATCACATCAATTTTAGATGTTGCTCACATCAGTCACGGGATTTTGAAAAACTTTGAGCTTAGTTTTTCCAATGGGCGTGAGGACTACGATTTTATTAAAAACCTTTCTAGAGAATCAGTACCATGACCTAATCAGATACAGTTTGAAGGAGAATCCTCGGGGAGTGATGGGCACTTCAGACAACCCTGGAAAGACCTAAATTATTTTGTCACAATTTTCTCCTGGACACTGCCAGGTGGGCAACTGAATTTCCTCTACCTCTGCTACCTGTGACACATGCCATTCAGATAGTGGAAGAAGAGGATGAGAGTGCAAAATTTATACAATCAATGATGCAAAGAAAGATTTGGGAACATATACTTTCTTGCTCATTTGGTTGGAAAACTTTTTTTAACAAGACTTTTTATTGATTTTTGGTTGAATATTTTAAATTCCACCTTGCATACTTGGAGAAGATATGAACAGATTTCTTATGTATTTCTTTACGGTTTTCAAGCTCAATAAGATCTTTCTTCATTCTTATGTTCTGGTTAGGAGTAGGAGCCTTCAAGCTTTTCCTTTGTTACTGTAATTTTTAGGGAAGAATGAYCCCTATCTCATGCCTATATTGAATTGTTTTCCTAGTGGAATAGAGTGTTGTCCCAGATGATTCCAAAGTTATTTCTTGAGAAAATGCAATGACCTTGTTTTTTTGGGACCAGGCATATCCTAACATTATTTGGGATTTAGTGGAGAAGGTTGATGTTACTTTGCAGTCATGTTTTCCATTGCAGTATTTTAAATTACTGTGAACTTAGGGTTTTCCTACTGCTCATAATTTCACTGTGGCTAAAAAAAAAAAATATGTGGCAAACCACGTTGTCACTCTCCTGGAGGAATGAGTATTGCAAATTAGTACCTCTCTCCAGTTAATGCTTTTCTGGGCATACTGCACTTCTGCTTTCTTTGACCAGACATGCAAGTGTCACCAGCCCAGCAAAGATGCAGCTGCAGCATTCAAATCACATGGAGCCTTACATAGAGAATCTAAAAAAACTCTGTTCAGAGTCTGCAATTAGGATTAGAAATGAGGGAATTGATAATTAACTGAAACATAGCAAAGAGGGATTGGTTCAGGATATTGCAAAACTCCAGCCATGTATAAAGGCAGAGTGTAGAAAGGAGAGATTTGTTAAAGTGAATGTGAACACAACCATTAGAAAAGGCTTTCTAAATTATTTCTTCTTCTTGAGATATGCAGGTGAATAGTTGTCCAGCTATCCAGCTGTTCTGACTTTTTCAGCACACTTCTGTTAGAACAATTTCATGGTGACATCAGAGAAGAGTCCATAAAATTGTTAGAACAATTTTATGAGGACATCAAAGAAGTTATGAAGGACAGAGGATATAATAATAACTAGAGGAAATTTAAGGCAATGAAGTCCAGGAAATTTTACAAAATCCTCCATTTATACTTAATTATCTCAATACAGGCTCCACAGCTGTCTTGCAGGAAATGAGTGCTTGCTTGGAGAGCTTTACTCAGTTTTGTGCAAGCAAATGAGCAAGATCAGCAAAGAGTTTGAAGCAATGCCCATGACATAAGTCTCTATCCCTCATTGCTAGACCTTTTCTCCTATATGAGACTGAACAGGTTAAAACCAAAAATTATTGCATTCTAGAGAACACAAAAACTTTCATCAATCCAGTGTATTCTTTGTATTCACTATTCATGTGAATTTTCATTGGCCTTATGCTATAAAGAARTAATTTCTTTTTTTGTTTGCAGTTATTGTCCTTCTTAGTGGGCAGCAAACTAAATTTGTCAACCCATGGCACATTGATTCACTTTTAGTGATAACTTTCATGATTGCCATGGCAGTGTAGAGAAAAATCTTTGAAGACTTCACAACTTTATTATAATAAACTTAATGATTAATTTTGCTATGTCAGGATGATTGTCCACTTGCAAATAGCTTCAGTCGAGAAGCTAATGAATCYTTTGGCACTGGGCAATAGTCTTCAAGGTTATAAGTGTGCTATTGGAGTATATATCMAGACAAAGCACCAGAGGCAAGTCATTTTCATACCAATATTTTCTGACATTTGAATCCCCTCCTCTTTCCCTCTCAAAAAAAAAACCCAAAAACCTCTCACCTGTCCTCTCCCAAAAAGCTAAATGTGCAAAGGCACCCTTGGCCTCCAGTGATCTCACTGAGAGAAGGAGCACCCTGCCTGCATCAGTGCAGGTTACAGCAGCAGATTTTGGGCTGTGCCCACTGCAGAACATTTCAGACAAGCCCATCAGTCACCAAGGAAACCAACATGAGTTGGGCAAAGGGCCTGAACTTGGCTCTGCTGAACTGAAGAGCCATGAGCAAGGCAGGACCATCAGTGTGGACATGAGCCAGCCCAGACTGCTGAGAATAAGAGCAGCTACCAAATATAGCACAGCTGGCAACAGCTGCAACACAGCCTGCCTGAAGGATTTGTCAASATCAGCTCCTCAGAATTCCTACTATCATCTTAGCCTAGTAGAACTTTAAGTCAGACCAACTCAGTCTGATTGCAGTAGTAATCACTGTGCTTTCAGCTACTTCTCCTTATCCTGCACTACGTTTACTCCAGGRCACAGAGACAAAAGAGCAGGAAACAAAAATTATCTGGCTTCAAATACCTTCAATTTTCTTCTGTTTTTAGCAATGTAGCTGCATGGGATTCAGCTCGTGGAAATCAGAAGGCACTCTGGTGGCAGTAGGACACCTAATTTGTCTTCCTGTACAACTATTTATTGTCACATTCTTCCTATTGTTTTGACCAGTCCCAGTTACAAGTTTTCTAGTATCTCTTATGGGACATTATTCTACATGTTSATATAACTTTAGTAAGAAGATATTTAACGATTTTTCTTGTTCAAATTTTAATCTATTATCTCTATTCACCTATTTTTCATTATGCTTATTATAATCCCGTGTTAACAATTTGGCTTTTAACATTGCCCACAGTGTTTTCTTTGTGTGTGGTTACAGACCATTGCTTTCTCCMCCAAAARCAACTCTTCCTTAACTCCCTTAGTCTGCCTACCTTTATAGCATAAAAAGCACTGGAATTGATCACAGAACTGGAGCTGCAGTAAATAGGTTTCACTGCAGAGAACAGCTTCTAACGCTGAGCTGTGGCACAGTTCACTACTCTGTCAATTTGTTTCCCTCTCTTCCTCTAATTATGCATGYCATATTTACAGTCCACTGTGAGATACATGTATATTATAAAAACCAGATCATTCTAAAATGATTTCCCCACTCACAAGTGTGATATCACGTTACTAACAGAAAGGTTTTAATATTGATGTATTTTTTTGAGCTGATMTCCAAAAATGCTTTGCAATAATAATTTTCCAATCCAAATTATCCTGCTGTAAACACACATTAATTGGCTAGTTCAATTCTTCTGTCATGAGAGACCTTACTTTGGCTTAAGGGACTGATGGCTCTGTTTGCTGTGAAATACTTGTGGGAATGTTGTGAATTTCATCTCTAAGATACAAGACTTAGGTTAGTAATGTATGTTGATTGTTATGATCAAAAGAAAATGGAAATTATAAAAAGGAGGATGTTTTTGGCTTACAACACATCTCTGTTTTAAATTCCCTTTCAAATTAACATCTAGGAATGTAAATTAATGACTTCTGAAACACCTTTAGCATCTATGCAAGCTGCCTGTTGTTATAACTAGGAGATTCATACAACAGAGCAGTGCAAAAGCCTTTCTTATTCTGACTTATAAGTTTTAGAGGAATTAGAATCTCAGGTAGAAAGTAGAAATAAACCAGGTTTGTCAGTTTAGCTTCTCTGTTTCTGAGAATCTTCTGGTTTAGATTAAACATATTTAACAATATTATTTATGATGTGAATATTTTTCTCAGATAAGTGCTATCAAATTAATAAACGAATATAAAAGTTAAAATGAATTAATTAAAAAWATATAATGGTACATTTTTATACTGCTGTATGAGGGTTATTTTTAGTTGGTACTGAGTTTGATACATAAATCCTTTGACTTGAATCCATTAAAACTTTGTCAATCAAAATTAGGCATAGCTTCTTCTTACTGGTAGGAAAATAATAATGAATACTTTTCAAGCTTTTATTTTATTATGTCTAATTTATATSTGTAAGGAGAAAGGGACCTGTAAAATGACAGCACACATTAGAACTGTATGCCATAACAACTAAAAAGGAGAATCTGGGAGAAGATTAAATGAACCAATGACATTTACTTGAGATGCTCGAAGTAACGCATTCATTTCTCAGTAAATGTTTTTTGTACCTCTTGGAGTCTGGCTTTATGTCTCAGCTGAAAACAGCCTCAGTATCTGTTGCAGGGTAGGATTTTAATTCAGTACTTGTTCTGAAGAAAGAATGACCCTTATGGTGCTTAATCGACCACAACATTTCTCAAGGATGACCTGGGGTAGTCTCAGAGGTCTCCCATACAAGTAGAAACAATAATTACTGCTAACTGATGAAATTGAGTGTATCATTATGGAGTGCAGTAGTCCTAGTCCTAATAGGCTAAGTAAAAAAGAGAGGAGGATTCTTAATTTGAAACTTCATTGTATTTATCAAAACCGAAACAAAGCAATTTAAGTTGGCCTAGTGCTGTTTGCAAGATCAATTTGTATTCTGGAACTTTTTTGCTTTAGCCACCTGTTCAGGCTCACAGCTGTGCTTTTGCTGCCACCAAGGCTACAGGAATCCACCCCCTGTAAATCCTAAACTTAACCTCCCTTTGATCCTCTGCCCTTGAAAGACCCCTCTGGCAGTATATGCTGTTCTGAGCCTGCAATAATTGCTCCAGCCACATCAATTTATTGTATTCACTCCAGTCTCGATGCTGTTAGTCAGTAGATCTRAATTATGTACAGTGACCTCTGCTGAAAAGTCGTGCCCCCGATTAATACAATATTCCCTCTCTTTTCTGTTCAATTTCTCCTGCTTAATTCCCTGCTGAAGCACATTTTCCTTAATTCAATTGGACGCTCGATCTCTCTGTGCAAGCCACAAGCAAATGATCGAGGGCCTCACTGCAGTTACAAGTAATCCTGCAAAGAAATTAATAAAGACTCAATTATGGAGCATTTAAAATGCAGACTGCACTGTGGCTCTGCTAACACATCACCCCCTACAAGCACTGTGCAATGAAAATTGGAGACTGGGTCCCTAATATGAATTAGATTTCAGCAAGATCACTTACGGGTGTGTTTTTCCCCTTCAAGCCAGYTCCTGTGAATATTATCTGCTCCACTCACCCTCCCCTCCCATTTAATGTGATTCCTTTTAAATAGATGTCTTAGACATTTCTGCAGATTATTCTTTAGCAAACTGAGGAGATAATTTTTACTTTTTGGCAGGCTATTATTTTGGTGAAAATAGGACMCTGCCCATTTTCCTGAAAATTTGGATAGCACTAACAGCAGCAYGCAGAGATCATTTGGTTTGGACCATATTGTAACTACCTTTACAATATGGTAAAGGTAAAGGGGTTCAGATTTTTTTTTTCCTTTTCCTGAGATCTCTTACCTGCTGAGGAAGGACATAKTCTTCCCAGTTTAGATGTGGTGTTAGGACTCTAGAAATAGATATATGAATATATTTTTGTACATGGTTATGTTCTTGGTGACTGATCAAGTGTTTAAGATCTTATTTAAAAACTTTCACACTCTTTCAAATAGACATAGTAGTCATCATATTTTTGCCCTTACCTGTCACATTTACCTTCTTATCTTACCTATCCAAGCTTAGTTTCTTAAAGTAAATACTAACAACCACAAGCTGTAAGTCATCTTACGATAAATTTCCTGACATATTTATTTTATAACTGTTCTGCTCCAGAATGCACTGCTGCCCAGAAATTTGGTCATAAAATATTTGTTTTAAATGARTATAAGCAAAATAAAGAAGAACTTATTTAAAATCCTCTAAAAAAGGTTTAGTGGTTTTGTTGCATGGTTGTACATTTAACTTAATCATAAGTACTTTATTTGATTGGATTTATTTAATGTTCTCATATTTGTCAAGAAGGTAAATCTTTGAAGTACTGAAAAGGGTAAATGTTCCATAACTCAGCTGTGTAAATASATAAAATTCTGTTTATGGCATTAATCTAAATAGCAAGCCCACAGTACATTTTCACTTGTCTCTTTCTAACCATCCTATATTAACTCAAGTTTGAGTTCAGGTTTTACTTGAAATATTGATAGTGTCTGTGTAAAAGGGAATTGCAGCTAACTTGTCAGCAATATTCTCAAAACAAAATCTTTTTATTTCCTTTAATTTTATTTTGCTCATTTATTTTGTTTCATGTGCAAGATGATAACTAATATCATGACCGCAATTCTTATGGGGGGCGGGGAACCATTATTGCATCTTAGTTGAAACTTGGGATAATTCCCTGGCAAGAAACATTGCATTATTTTTTCTCAAGTACCCCCAAATCTGTTCTTGTTTTTGCCTTAATGGTCTAGTCTTTAATTTTTAAAAAATTAAACAATATAAAACTATTAATTCTAACTCACAGACAGAGACAACTTTGGAAATAAGATTTTAGAAGATAATTAAATAAAACTAAGCATTTATATGTCCAGTGAGAAAGTGTGCAGTTACTTTGCAGAGGAAGGCTATGTAAACAGAAAAAAAACACAGCCCCTTGACAGATGCAATGAATTAATCTCCTACTAAAAGCAGTTTGAAAAGTTCTCTATGGACAGTTTATTGCATAATTGTTTAAAACTAGTTTATTGTCATCTTTATCCAAGCATCTGGTACTAGTCACAGTCAGAAAAGGGATATTGGGGTTGGCAGCCTGTTAGTTCGAGTCACTGAGTTAATTTMTATAATGCTACTGCTTTGTATACATAGGAATATATACAATATATTCCTTAACCACAACGTGGCTTTCTGTAAAAATGTTCATTGCCATGGCAACAGAAGTAGGAGGACCAACTTCCTTTATGAGGATTTTAGCAAGATCAGCCATATGACAGACTGCAYCCTTCTTTTGTTTTTTTGGTTTTTTTTAGTGTAGGCACTACATTTCCTAAAAAGGGAGCTGAAGGTCATATATAACCCTCTGAAGGATGAGCGGAAATGCTTTTTGGTAAGAACTACACAGAGAGGAGATTTGTAAGCAATTAGAAGAAGAAAGGCTTCCAGAAGAGCATATAGAAGGAGAGGGTCTGCAGCTCCAAAAGCAACAAAGATAATGATCAGAGAAACAGGAACTGGAGACATTGCTGGGCCCAAGGCATTAAAAAAAAGGTGTTCAGAGGGGTTGTGCATTTTGCTGCACGGCAGAAAGCTACTGAGACAGCTGAGACAATGGTCTGACCATGACGATATGGTTGACATGGGGAAGGTGTTTACATTCCCTTTTATTACTATTCCATCCTAGTTTCTGTATTTAAAATTTCAGTAACCTACTGTATTGCCTATTAAAACTGGGATATTTTGTTTGTTCAAAAGCTTTTGGATATTGTTTAGGAAATTCACTGCAAGGATCTAAATTMCCTGCACAGTTGTGACTGACTTGAGATCTCATCTCAAGCCAGCCAAAGGAAGTTCTCCCCTTCCTTGCTGTCAGACTCAAGCCTATTATCAAAATAGAAATCTGTCATTCATCTYCTCTCAGATTGTAACTGGTGCTGCAGTCACAGGGATACAAGATGCTACTGTTTCAGGAGATTCAGCCAGGTTGGACCCTGTGAGCATCTCAAACTAGAGACAGAAGTTGACTAAAATGATGCCTAAGAAGCTTCTTTAAAACTTACTGTGGTTTACCARTTTATCAAAAGTGCAACACATTCAGACTAATGCACAAACACGGATAATGGTTTACATTCAGAGCATTGTTTACACCTTTGTACATCCCTCTCAGGTGAGCTATCTTCTGCATTGCCACAAGGAAAGCAGCTTGGCTTCTGTAAAGCTTTTATGTCTGAAACTTCCCTGACAGTTCTTTGTCATTATCCCCTCTTKGTCTGGGCACTGGGACCCACAGGCCTCCTTTGGCACACGTCTTATTCGCTGAGAAAGGAAGGCTACCAAAAAGTACCTAGGATTTCCATTAATAACCCAGCTATTGCTGTCAGAACTCCTTTGATTGCTGGTGCAGGACACTTAACTTGAATCTGTGCTGCTGWGTGCTAATATGAAATCTAAAAATAAAACACCAGTTCTCCTTAACAATGGTGTGCATTCAGACAGGGTTGCACTTAAAAATAAAAAAGGTCAGCAGACAGTTTGTCACAAATATGAATGCTTTCCTCATRCATTCAGCTATGACACTTGTTATTTGCTATGCTAGAATGAAATCCTGATCCTACTAAAGTAGATGAGAGCTTTTTATTATCTTGCACATAGTTGGGATTTCAGATTGAAGAATAAAAATCACATGAGAATGTTTTAAGACATTATTGTTTCAGTAAAAAATCCTAATAAGGGAATGAAAAGAATTTGCAGATTAGTATCAGTAAATTCAAAACTGGAGAACAGTTAATTTAATAAATATAGACTATTTCTTTAAAAGAGATAAAAATCAGATATTATAGCAAGTAGCTACTTTGCAGTAACCTAATTAAACTGTGATGAAGATAGTATTTCTTTCAGCACTCTTACTTGTGCTGTGCATTTTTTTAAATAGCAAAAATAATTATTGTCTTTTGAACAGATTAAATTTTGTCATTATTTTTTAAAAAGTAATTAACCTGAACCAGCCTCTAAAATCAACTTACTAATTATTAATCAGTAATATAATAGGTTAGTGAAACATACTTACCAAAGCAGAAACTAGGATTAGAAGCAATGTTTTGACTGTCAGATTTTTACGGCCTGAGAAAGAAAGTAAAAAGCTTACTTTTTCTTTATTTTCTTGTACAACCAAGAAACAAGAATCGTGTTTAATCTTCTGTTTCTTTTGTCCATTTTAGTTCATTTGCTTTTAGTTCATTTAACTTTCATTCCATGCACTCATTTCAGAGTGTCCTTGTTATTACACACGAAGATTGAATCATAAAATTCATGCAGACCCAGTGACTTCAAACAGTTTCACAGACATCCAGTCCTAGGGCAGAACTATTTACAGAGTTCAGCCACTTYCTTCCCCAAGCCAGTGACACCCTGTGCATCCTAGTTTGGGATTGCTGCAATAGTATCACCTACATGGAATGGCAGCTGGTTTAAATCCCTTTCTTTTGAATTTCCTGTTACTTCTTCTTTGTAGGTTTTTTTGAAGGCTTTATGAGTTTTCCCAGTGTTCAACAAACACAAATCAATTTTTAAGGTATAGGTAGGAAAAAACAGCTGAAAAGAATTTTGTGCAGTTTATCTGTCTGTTTAAAGCGAGGGAGATATAATGCCAGGAGTAGTTATCTCCTGGGCCCCAGCGATTTATTTGTTCAAAATAGGTAAAATCAAACACCACTTTCCATCAGAAGAGTGAGCAATACACTCAGTTCTTTTCCTTGGTGCCTATGACATTCAAGAAGTGTCAATGTTCCTCCATCCAGAGGCAGATCTTGATCCAAAAAGAAACCACAGCATGACATACCACCTTCCTGCACGAGAGCACAGCTCTGCAGCAGACCCTCTCCATAAATAGACTCTCAATRAAAGGTAAATCTGCAACAAAGGCAAAGAAAAAAGCACGGCATRTCTTCTGGGGTCACAGATTTCTGTCTATCCAGTATCCCAAAATACATGGTATGTGAAGTCCTGCTGCCACTATTCAGCACAAACAATGCTACTGCTCTTGCATGGTTTTTTKAGCTCCCTTTTGGCACTTCTTTGGAGCACATTCTTCATACTTCTTTTTCCATCACATTTTTCCATGCTCTCTTCATACAAATGGTCCTTTTACATTTTTGAGCCTTAATTTAATTCATTTGTTYGTTAAATCATGCAACTTTCATCTTGAGAACAATGAAAACACTGCACAAAAAMTGAAGATGTCCACAGTTTGAAGAATAAATGTTTGTCCTTTATCAGAGGTCAATGAATTCCRTTGATTACAACGATGTCAAGATATGCTTCTTTCCTTTTGTTTGCTGTCTCTAGCTAGGACGATATGATTAACTAGAGCAGATAGTAGATTATGAGCCTAAGACACTGACAGAAATCAGAAGTAAAGCTCATAAGTCAACACACCTATTCTTTATTTAAAATGTTATGAGCTGGCAAACCCATCTTTACCAAGAGGTGCCCTCAGTACATTGAAAACACGTGAGTAGTGTATAGTAGCATGAACTGAGAGATGAGTGAAGAGACTGGATGGTTTTCACAGGATATTCTGTCCCTGAATGTGACATGTACTTATTCCATGATGCCAAATGTCCTTGAAATGSATGAGGCAATGACCAGTTTCAGAGACCATTCAGATAAACTTCAAGGAAAAGGTTTTGGCAGAAATAATAATTATTTGGATGGTTTTATATAATTTTAAGCAGAGTATATTTTATATTTTTTTGAGAAGCAATTGTTGTATAAGCCTAATGATTGTTTTTCACATCAATTGTCCCTGTCATAGAGATGTCCTTCAGGACTCTGCTGATAATTCTGGCACTGCAGTTATTCCAAAGGATACTCCTCCAGTCCGTGGTAGAAATACCCTGATCTACCCATAATGACATCTCTGTGRTATCTGTCTTTGCCGCAGTGCTTGAAAAGTGCATCATAGAATGAGCTACATCCCTTCATCATCAAGTAATTATTACAAAAATAATCTGTAGCATTTGGGAAATTGCAAAACYCTTTCAGACCCCAAAGTGGGTGGGAGAAAAACTCTGTTTTCTTACTATGTTTCATGTATTTTTTTCTTAGAAGTCTACAATATCATTGCATTTCTTAGTAAGACTCTTGCAAACCTATGCATTTATTTTTTCCTCTTAACACCTAGAGATCAAAGAGATTTAGCTTTTCATGTTGCCTTGGTCTTTTACATAAGGTTGTTTTAAAGTGTGATGGCATAACTGAGATGAGCACTTAAATGATGATCACTGCACAATGATTTCGACTAGGAAGGAATTTAGAAAGAAAATAAACCCAACAGTCTGCCAAGCTAAGTCTTCACCCAAGTGAAAAAGTCTTTAGACACATCCTTATTACTGCAATTATTTTTCTTTACAAAGCCTCCAAGAATGCTTAATGATTTTAATGATTTAAAAGCTTGGTTATACAAATCAGAGAGCATATGGTTGTCATTGCTGCAGATCCATTACAAAGAATGCAGTTACAATCAGCTGCATTTTTGAGAAATGAGTTGGTAATATAAAACTTACATAACACAGTTTTATCTTTCTTGTGGAGATTTATAAAGCCAAAAAGACCTTATGAAGGCATCACCTTTTATGCTTATCATGAATTGCATGAATAAAGGATGAGAACTAATTTAGATGCTTAAACAGAAGCCAGTATAATCTTAGCATGGCTGAGGAAAGAAGGAAGAAAGCTAGCATGGTTTTAAATCATATTTGTTGTTCTTCAGTCTCCAGTGCAATTTAGAAAAGTCCGTGGCTCCCTAAATTATGCTCAGCTGTCTACAGACAGAGGCGTTAAGTCCTGCATCTGAAAAGTGCCATGGAAGGAAAATGTCACGGCTTCTCTCTCCTGGATCAGAGCAGGAGACAAGATTCCTAGTGCTCGATGAATCACCTTGGGGAAAGACGTTTCGGAGGGAATTGCTGCATTATGTGTTTGTGTGCATGTTYGTAAGCAATCTGCTACATCTCACCCAGCTTCTATTGGGGTTATTCACAGAACTGCTGTCAGTATTTTCCAATTACATGTTTGTCACCCCGTCCAGGGGATAAGGAGGGATGGAATCAGCACATCATAAATGTCAGGTAGGCATGCAGTTASAGGAAAACTGAAATCCATGTGCATGGAGATACAATCAGAAAATGCTATTTAAATGTGATCAGCACTCAGGGTCAAGGTCRGCAGTGTCACTGTTGACTGGAGCTGATTTTTATTGTTTACACTGGGTTCAGAGTTAGTATTTCAATTTTATTAAATTTTCACAAAAGTTGTTGTTGTTGTTTGGGTTTTTTACAGTGGAAAAAATACAGGCRGGTTTTTGTTTTTGTTAGGGTTTTTAAATGGACAATATTATACCACACAGCAGAAAAATTATTCATATAGCTTCAAAGGAACTAACTCTCATTTAATTTAATTTTATTTAATTTCATTTTCCTGAAGCTTAAAAAGTCACCCTGCAGGATSCATACAGAGGAAGGAAAATAATTAGGTTGTAATCTCCAGTTAGAAAACTGAAGGTTCCGGGGAGCCTGCTGGAAAAGCTGCATTTTATCTAGGAGTTGTGAGTTGAGGATCTCTGAACCACCCTCATAATGGCTTCAATCTGGATGGAATCTGCCTGGAACACAGCAAAAGGCAGGGAGTGTCTGCTGCTAAAAGCTTAAGGCACTTCCTTAGACAAGACTGAACAAAAAAATTTTTGCTGTCAGACTTAGTAAGTGTTTCTGCAGTCTCATCATTTAAGGATTTAAAGGTGATCTGGATGTTCAGCTGTGCTGGGGGTGTTCAAGTGGGCAGGAAGTTCTGAGAAAAAGAGACAAAGGAATCACTGCTGTTAGTGCCACCAGGAGTAGAAGAATCTCCCTGCATCCGCAGTGAGAAGTAACTAATTTCTCTAAGGAGCTTTTGAGTAGAAAGTGCTTGGATAAGCTGAGCAAACTATATCCATGTGTATGTGTATATATATATAGATATATAGATATATATAGATATAGAGATATAGATAGATATATAGATATAGATATAGATATAGATAGATATATATAAATCTATATAGATATATGGATATACATGTATATATTTACAGGTTAGAGACACACAGTGTGTAAAGTTCTGTTTATTGCTCCATGTACATTTGAACTTTTTTCTCCACAGAATGTACCACATACCATGCACCATTGAAGCTGTCACAACATGAACATGCATTTTTCTCCCTGAAAATCTTGTTATTGGAAACGCTAAGATGGAAATAATAAGTATTAGATATGTCAATYTTTTTCTTTGTTCATCTCTTACTGATTTTATGTCTAGCCCTTTACTACAGGACTCAACTCTTTCTCGAAATCACAAGCATCACCTCTGTCTTGGGACACTGGCAGGAGATTTTCCAAGGGTAGCACTTACAGGTGTAAATTGCTGTTTAACTTTTTATTCAAATCCATATTAAAATTTCTATCCTATGATGACTGTAGCCTCCTGTATGAATGCATCTAAGAGTATCGAAATCTCACCCCCACTGAATATGTATTCACCTAATTAAAACCCTTGTCTGGCTCTTATCAACATGCCCTCTAATCTCCTAGCAAAGTCATGAAAGAATGCAATGATGCATGAATGCATGAAAGAATGCTGCAATAATTTCTTTAGAACAGAGTTGCACTTGAGGCATATTAGTGCTAGTAAGCTGGTGCTGCTGCTATTTTTCTTATGAATAAAGGATTTCCATCTCTGTGGCCATCAGCATGAAGYCTTTCAAAAGTCATAAATTCTCTAAGAAAATAATTGAAAATCTCTGAAACAGATCTCTATGGGCAAAGTGTCAAATTGTGCAGCCCTAATGCACAGCTCCACAGCCCTCCCTAAACTGATTCTTTTTAACCGTGCCAGTATTTGTTGTGCTTACCTGTGGCAACTGCCACCACTTCCATTTTTCAAACAGCAAGAAATGTATTAGTGCCATTGTTAAAAGGCTCGATAAGGCAGTTACAGGGGAAGCCACACCACAGGACTGTCAAATTAGCTGYGCAGATTAGGCTGCAACAGAAAAACCACAGAGACTCTGCAGCTGTCGTGTGAGGGTAAAGCCTGCCCTGGACTTGAAAAAGTGCACTGGAAAGGCTCAAGGAAGCAGAGGGTCCATGGCAAGACCTAGCTATGGGAAATGCAAAAGGTAGGGGTACTCTTCCATTGTCTGCCAGAAAATCAGTTTRCACCAATAGTCATTGTGATGCAATGGAGCTGTTCCCTTTTCCCCCACTCAGCACTAATGCACACCAAACCTCCATCTGAAAGGAAGTAAAGCCAGCACATCGCTCCCAGAGCATCACAGAGGAGAGGAAAAGGGTCCCAGTCCCTGCACACACCTAGACTCTGGCTCAAGCTGTGTGTTGCTGTTTGGCGTCTTCCAGCATAGAGGAAAACTAGTGTTTTAGCTACAAATGTTTTTCATAGTAACACAAGAAATTAAGGTTGAATTTAAATCCACAGCTTGGTTTTGGGTGGTCAGTACCACTGCTATGTGCAAAAAGAAGTTGCATAATYGGAAACCACAGAGCCAGTGAAATAGCATTTGAAGTTTCTTCAAATTTTACCGAGTTTATTCCAAGTTTATATGGTATTTGTAATACCACCACTGGCTTATTATTTTTTTTATGACCATGGGACATAGTCCATAGCTCTATAGCTCTRGATAGATAAGTGCCTTGGAATGACTGCAATTTCTAGGGAAGAAACTGTTTCCCTCAAAACCAAAAGAATTTAAAATGTTCAGGATGGAAATCCCTTTTACCTCCCATATAGTTTAGATAACTGCTCCCAGTGGAACAATTCCTGACTCCTGCTGCTAACTGGCTTGTGCTCCAAAGCTCAGCAACTCCTGCAAACTGAATTCTACCTTATGTAATTGCAGCAGCTGTTTATAGTTGATACAGTACCTTTGCTTCAGTAAAGATTCAAAAGGCTTTGCTGAGATTTCCAGACAACCTTATACTGTAATAGGTACTCATACAATAATAGTGAATATCACCCTTCCTATTTTAATATAGCTACTTTTATAGACATTAAYGTTCACTAAGTAAATTTCAACTTATGGATATGGCTAAACCAACAACAAAACTTGAATAATAAGGCATCATTGCAGAGGGAAAGGCCTTGAAATCTGCAAGCAGCAATGAGGTTTTTAGACTCACTTGCCCTTGAGAGGATATCCTGTAGGTTAAAAATCAAAGCAGAGAAAGCAATTTTAAAATATGCTAAATGGAGAAGCATATTTTGATTGGATAAACTAAAAGAAAGATGTCCCTAATTTGGCCACTTAACCGGTCAGCTAATGGWAAGAGGGACTAGAAAGATTCTGAAAATAACCACATTAAAATTATAAAAATCAATACAATATTTCACAAGTATTCWGTGCAGTAAGTGCAGAAGCAGAAGAATTATAATGCATAAATCTGTACGCGTCAGCTTAGCTGTGACCTTTGGAATTTGCGGCACAGATTTGAAGACACGTTTCTGATGCTGTCTGAATCTGAAAGGCACTGAAAAGTCACGATAGATATGCATGCATTGAGAAAAAAAATACTGCAAAAAGCTCCAGAAACTTCTATTATTAGCCAGGTAAGTGAAGAACAGCTGTCATGACAACCCCGTTCATGTAAATGGCAAGAGATAAATACGAATATAATCAAGGTGCCTCAGCAACACTTTATTGACTTGAAGAGAGAAGCGTCCTCAAAGGTCAGAGTAGCTTATGTAGTTCACATCTGCACCTCAGGCATTCACCTCCTGAACCTCAGCTGGTGTAAATCAGCATGGGCTAATTGGACTGAGGTTAGCCATACTGATTTTAACATCTGCTGGGAATTTTGCCCTCTCCCTTGCTCTGTCAGGCTAAATAATGGGGTTTATTACGTTATGTGTCCTTATTCCTTCTGCTTCTTTTCCTCTAGGGATGACATATAACTCATTTTACCACCATGGTGTATTTTTCATGAGTTAATAAGCCCAGACTAAAGCTGAACTGTGCAGCTGGTTTAAAAAGAAAATCAGTGGACTGTTATTTTCCAGAGATTACCTCTCTAAAAAATTAGGAAATAAATTTTTATGTAAAAGGGATGTCACAAATACAATCTTTTTGGAACAGAGCTATTGGTTTTTGCATAATTTYGAGACAGCTTTAAGTTGCTGGAAACTCACTAATAATCAAGTTCTGTTGAAGTTAATGCCTTGCTTTTTCAAAAATACATATTTTTAAACATTGAAAATTTTAAGATTTTTTGTTCTGTTCATGTTCAGATAAGAGACCACAAAAAATGAAACAAAAAAAGAAACCAGACATAAAAACCGCAAACACAAAACAAAACAAAAAAAAAAAAACTACCCAAGCATGAATTTTCCAAATCAAATAATTTTGGTCTTTTTTGTCATAAAGGTAGGTTTATGACATCAGGCACCCTCAACAGGCAAGATAAATACTTATCAGAATTATTCGTAACTATAGTCTTAAAAATAGCAGTTGCTAAAACTCAAGCTTCATCACACAAGATTTTTATATAAATTATAGATTACTTGAGTGCTTTGGACTATAAGTAAATATTTGTAATTAAACAAGATACCAGTTAATTGAGCAGGTGACTTGAAATTTCATAGAAATTTTTAAAACTAATATGTGAAGCTATTATCTTTTTTTCTTATCCATGACCACCAGTGAGTTCTCTAACTGCTTTTCCATACCTTCAGTTTTATCTGATCAACTATCTCCTAGAAGCTGAGCATCAAATTTCAAAACAAGTGTTTTGACATTTTGGATTGTTTCTGCGGGTCTTTTTCTACTCTCTTGGCTTTGGCCAAGGGTTTGTATCTTGAGTGGTAAAGCATTTAAGCTTTAAAGGTATTCAGGTGTGAAAGAATTGAAGCAAACCACATTCTGGATTGAAASGTTCCCATTTCCTGACAGATGGTCTTCTTCATCCTAAAAGAAAATGGAACCTGCCCTTTTTATTCATGAAGAATATCAGGCAACTTCCTATTGTTGTTGAAATAAATGGAATGATCCCCCTTCCATTTTGAAAAAATAGCAAAGTCATGCAGAACATTTCATCAGCACTGCCACACTTTGGTTAGACCATTAAAACACAACGCTATCAGAACTGTATTTTTACTTCTGATTATATTTATACTGTACTCAAAASTAGCTTTTTAAATGTGGGCCTATTAACAGGAAATTTTATTTTTAGATGTTTTAACATTTTGCTTCACTAGCCATCTCTGAAGTTAAGGCAGGAGCTAAGCTAATGCTAAAAAATATTTTTTCAATGAATATTTGTTTCAACAGCTACATGAATTCATGAAATACTTTTTTGAATGCTTTGGATGATTACTTTTGCAAGCAATCATGCTCCAAGTTTTATGAGCACCTTCTCTCAAGTTATTTTTAAACCCACATCAATAAAAATGCATTGAGAATTTTTTTTACAATGTGATTTTAAGAAACAATGGCCATATTGGCTTAGTCCTTCAGCTATCTAAGAGACAAAGTGAGCTTTTAGAAGTTATTGTCACTACTGAAACAAAACTTTGGTGATTCATTACCTGGTAGCTCTCTTGTCATAGTGGTGAGTAAAATGAGAATAAATTATTCCATATGGAAGAGGGCAAGGGCTGATGAGAGTCACATCCAGAACACACAGAATTTAAAAGTGACTGAAAGACAGTTCCTCTTTGTATGCAATCTGTTCAGTCTGTGCATCTCACTCCATTTGATTTCTCTGGCTATTTCTGGATCCTTAACAAAAAAATGGTGACTGTGAGAATTACAGTAAGAAAGAAACATTCAACCTCTTCTAGTCATGGGTTATATATGCAAAGACTTGTAAGAGTCTGGAATTAAACTGCTTTAGTCCTACTCAGCAAGCAGAAGGTTCAATATGACTCTTTCTGGATCAAATGCTCATTGCCAGGAACGGAGCTCTAGAATAGGAGACCAGAGCTGTCATCTATCAGGTACCTATTACCTCCTTGAGCCTCTAAGATCTACTGAGGCAATAAGCTTGCCAACCTAATTGTTAAATTTATTGTGTTTCATTAATGTCTTTCTATCAATCACATTGAGCATAATCCAGCTCTGTATGAAGTCTCTGAAAAATTACCATTGTCTTCAGAGGAAGCTGAATCAGGAAGCAATAGAGATACCAGTTGATGGAATATGTGTAGAAAATGCAATCATCTCTTAAAACAAATCATATGTTATCTCAAAAGTGATAAAATGWCATTTAATTTCTGTTGGCATTCCTACTCACTTGTGCACATGCAGAGACAATATTCTTAAGGTTGAATGATATTTAGAGAGAAGACAAAAGCAGAATGTYGACAGGTAAAGTAATTTGGCTCTCATATTGACTACAGCAATTTGGGTGGCCACTGCTGTGAATTAGATGAATGACAGCTGGAAAAAAAAAAAAAATCAGATATCCATCAATAAAAAACCAGTTGATATGAGAAATAGGTCTAAAAGGCACAAGACATTGAAAAGTTTGATTACCTTTTTACAATTGTCTAGCAAGCACTGTTTTGTAAGTGCTGTCCTTAAAGAGAACAATSTAACCTTTCCCAGGGAATGTGTGACAACTGTTCTCTTTTCTCATACTACGCACTTAAAGGTCCATGGATCACACTTGCAGCACAAACAAAGGGAGCTTTAATGGCATGGAACTGGCTGGCTATTAATCGAATAATGGTGAAAGGCTGGGACATTAAAAGAAAAAAAAAAATACAAAAACCAGCTAAACTATATTAAATCAATGGGCAATGGAAAGAACCTTCAAAGGAAGCTTTTGCCTTGAAGGAGATCTGATAAACACGAATTATTTTAATTAGCCTTCAGGTTTTACCTGAGGTAAAAAGCACAGAACAAGGTAAAACATTGCTGGGTTGAAGCTCACATCTGTGTTTTGCCCTTTAGCCCCTGCTTTTCTCAGTACCCAATACAGCTCAGAAGTTCAGTTGAAGAGGGGTGGGAAAGGGTGTGTCAAATGTGCTTGGTAAAGGTTTAACAGCTGAGCCTGTTTTCCCTAAATGATACCTAAATGTCACCTAAATTCATGTGCATGTCAAATACATATTAATATATGTAATATATGTATGCTAAACAGATATAGACCACATAATTAAAGTATAGCTGCAGGCATGAATATATATATATGGATTATATATACATATATGGCAATTTGAAATCAAAATTTTTCATCAGAACTTTTTACWTCTGTAGATTTGGAAGAAGGAAATACTTTTTGAAATGGTGATTTTGTTTCAACCTCATAAGAACAATCATAACAACAATCTCATAAGAACAACTTTTTTTAAAAAGTTTTAATTCAGTCACTTTGCTTGTATTCCATCAAATTGTATTGTTTAAAGAGAGACAAAAGTAAAAGCAGGTAATTAAATGTGTCAGGAAGGTCTTCTCAATTGAATTGAAGGTCTCCTTCAACCTTCTCAATTTCCAGAACAACATTTTCCTGTAACCTTTCTTGAAGACAATTTAAAAATGTTGATTTCTTTTTCTGGTGTGAGATGAAGAGAAAAATCGCAAATTATAGGAACAAAACCACAGACWTCCAATTAGTACTGAAAATGCATTTAATATTGCTACTTGCTCGCCTCTCAAGGTTGATGGGAGGTTTTGCTCAACGAGGTTTCTCAAGCTCTGCAAACTGCTTAAGGAAAGGTACTTTTTATTCACAAACACCAAGTGTTACTTTTTTATTGGCTTCTGAARCTGACACGGAGGCAACTCCCGTTCCAACAGAGGCAATTTGCGATCCTCATCTACACAACCAACTTGCATACACAGCTGCCCCCTTCAGGGAGTATTTTCTATAACTGTGTGGCTTTATTATTTATTTTGCTAGTAAAACGTAAACCACATCTGTGCAATAAGCAGTGAGAATCGCGTTTTGAAAAAGTCTGGGTTGTTCAGGCTTTTCTCAATTCCTTCAGAATGAAACTCCTGCAGTAGTACCTATTGAGCCTTCATCTCAGGGGAGAGTCAAATGTTACAGTTTCATTTACCTGAGCATGTGAAGAGTGGAGGTATGTTTTATTAGGAATATATGGAGGGAATCGATAACCCAGTAGCAAAGGACAAGATCTGCGTCTTGTGATTCCGCTTCCCTGCGTGGCTGCTTGAGTTAAGGCTTCCTATAAAGTTGTAATATCATGTTATCCTCTTTTTGCAATAAATAATGCTAAGTTTGTGTCTCAGACAAAGCCTCTTTGGCAAATTTCTGTTTTGAATGAGAAGAAAAGAAGGAAAATGTATGGATTTTTAAGATGTACCTATATGTCATAGATATCTATATATATCAGTTAGAAAAGCACTACAGATGAAAATATAGTATTTAAAAACAGACAGGAAAATAAATTTGGATTTTTTTTTTAATCTTCTGGGCTCCCGTGCAGTATAGCTTGGTTTGGACTCACACTGATTTTTCTAAATTCCAAATTCATTGTTGTGCCAGGTCTATCTCTTAATCACTTAATTTTCTTTATGATTACCATAGGATAGATAAAAAAATAAAACCTCCAATTAACTAGATAAAGAGATTTCCTAAGTGCCGAACTGAGTTGGAGTTGAATATGTTTGGATTCAGTGCTAAGGTTTTGCTACAATKTCCACTCATAACATTCCAAACTGTGGGCCTGCACAGGTGTTCAGCATTTTAAAGTCTGCATAACACATTTGCAAGCATTCTGTAGTAWATCTGGCCATTTCATCTGAGAAGAGCTAACCAGAAGCCCTGCAACAAGATTTAATTCRGTGCTGCATTTCATTTTTTCACCCATTTTTTGGGAATCTTTATTGGGGGGGAGGGAGCCAGGTGTTCATTTCACTTATTTAGAAAGCATTAATTATTTCGAARCAGGAGTAGTTTTATAGTGGTAGCGTTTTGACTTGCTACTCTGCTTTCTTGCCTAYGCCAGTGTTCACTTTTTTTCCCCTCAGGGACACTGTGATCATACTGACACCCTAGATAGAATCAAATATAGGAAGWCTATTTACTCCTGAAAAGTAATTTGTCCTATAGCTTTTCAAGGACCTATAACCAGTTAATAAAAATTATATACAAAATCTATGTACTGTATATCAGAATGCAATGGGGAACCCAACATCCATTAATGTTGACCCAGATAGTTATAAACTTGTGTATACAAAGGTCAGCTCCTTTCTTACTGTTGTTCAAAACAGATTTCAGAGGAAATGTAAAATGTGGATGAGGAAAACAACAATATCATCTTTCTYGTGAAAAGCTACAGCCTGGACTGATCTATAAAGAAAGATTTGAAAGGTGCCTACAAACTCCAGAATATCAGATGATTAGAGATGGATCACATCTCCTGCAAGGAAAGGAGATGAGATTCTCTCCCAACAGAATTGGGATTTTTCAACCTGGAGAGCAGAAGGCTTTGGGGTGACTTAATTGCCACCTTCCAGAGTCTGAAGGGAACCTTCAAGGAAGCTGAAGAGAGACTATTTACAAGAGCATCTAGTGACAGGACAAGAGARAGTGGCTTTGAAGTGAAAGATGGCAGGTTTAGATTTGGCATTAGAAAGTAATCCTCTRCTGTGAGAGTGGGAGCAGTGGARCAGRTTACCCAGAGAWKCTGTGGGTGCCCCATCCCTRGCAGTGCTTAAGGCCACAATGAATGAAAATCTGAACAACCAGGTCTAGTGGAAGATGTGCCTGCTCACGGCAGGGGGATTGGAACTAGATGATCTTTAAGGTCTGTTCTAAATCAATGTTTTTCTGTGATTCTATGATTAGATCATCATTCCTTATAAAACATGCTATGTGAGCCACTTAGTTGCTAAAATGAAACAACTGAGAAAGCACAGAGAAAATGTTGTGTGGAATTTCAAGCAGCCTCAATGACAACCCATTTAGCACTCTTTTCAGGACCACACACAAATGATGAAAAGGTTATTCTTCCTCAGTATACTGTCAAAAGATGATATAAAGGCTGATCATTGTGCTCTACACCATCCAATAGCTCTTCAAGTGCCTCAGGGATAAGGGATRGGTTAGAGGAAATATCTATTTGATCTCTTTTTATCTTTTTTGAAATAGTAGAACRTTGTACATATAACAGGATGAAAAACAAGCTTAGACAATACATCTACTGCATCACTTTGTGGGTTCAGTGTTWGTACTTATTGGACAATAGCACATTGTCTTTCACATTACACAGCAAAGGCAACAACAGTAATGATAASAAGTGACTCAGGCAGGCAGGAAATTCTCTGTTATCATAGAATCAGAAGGTATGGGAGAAGAGTTCCATGAACACTTTTGCTTAAATTCAGTTTCAAATATTAGTGTACTGAGAAAAAATTGAAGGCCTTCATGCCTTGCATGTTCTAAGAATTTTCTACTTGATGTGGTTAGTTTAGGGGCTAAACAGGGCTAAACACAAAACAGGCGCAGTCAAATCTGATATCATACATAGTCTTGCAATACAATGCTCTAAGATTTTGTCTTATTAACACTGATTTTGTCTTGGTAGTTTTGAATCGTTGTTATATCCTTTGAGCAGTGCAGTAACAGAGTGAACCTTGCTGTTGAACTTTGCTAAGGCACACTTTTACAGTGTCATATTTCAATAAAACCACTTCTGCTGATACCTTGGACAGCAGCCCTTTAAGCAGTGTGAATTGTCCATTTCTTTAATACAGCTTCACTACGCTGTAACTCATAATTGACTCTTTTGCTCTTCATATTAGTTCCTAATTCCAACATGGCCCATTTAGTGTTTTCAAAATTGTAAACGTTAATTCATTTTTATGATTTCATCCCTCTGACACAGATGAGAAGTCCCAACACTGAGAATGGAAAATGAAAAAGTATTTTTTGCCAAATTGTAGAGAGTGAAATGTGAACTGGAATCGACCTACAAAGACTCTGTAATCTTCAGGCATAGGTTTCTGCTGCAGGACAAGTCCTCAGAGACAATCTGAAGCACTAGGGTTCCTTTTTATTTGCAAATAAGTCTGGTGTTTGAGGTCCTCAAATACCATCCTGCATTGGCCATTGCAGAATTTAGAGGATTTATGTTCTGTAAAATGACTAGCATTTACCATAGTTTCTTCCTTTGATCCAAATGTTTGAAATATATTTGGATTTTCCTACAAGCTAACTTCCTTTTTTTTTTTTTTTTTTGGGGGGGGGTGATTAAAATGAAATTATAAGAAGCAGTAATCTCATTTCCTGTCAAATTATGAGACTGGAGGCTGACTTCATGTTCAGAAACAGTGCACATACCCAGATATTTGTCATAAAGGCTTACTGATATGGATAATGTCACAATTTGAAACCTTGCAACATGATTTCAGAGAGTCCTGAAGAAACAATGATGTACTTAAATGGGAATGAAATTAACTGGACATATACTGTCAGTATATGTCAGGATTCTGAAAACTGTGTTAATAGTTTGAAGATCTCCTTAAGGGCTGAAAATTACTAGCTTTCACAAGCTCTTGGGAAAATTATGTGTGATGAAAACATGYAGTTCTTTGCTAAATCTGTTTTAGCAGCAATTTACAGGTTTTTCCAAGCACTGAAATCAAATTCATACAGAGTATAACTTCACTGACTTCAATAGATTTAGCCTAACAATGGTTTTAGATAAACAATTRCAATAAATTTTCTTGTAAAATATGTTATTAGAAAAAAAAGATAAAAAGTTTTAATTTTAATTCAAAGTATTATCGCTGTAGTGGAAATGCATTAACATCCTTGGTGTGAGGGATTACCCCTCTTTTTATATAATTTTGGGGTTAAGATGGTCAGCAGAGATTATGTTGACGAATACAGTGGAGCTAGGTGCTGTTTCAGATCAGGGCAATCCTGTAAAAATGCAAATGCAGATGGAAATTATCTTGAGGTCTGAATTGTTTAAGATTTCACTGTGCACTCCTTAACACCACTCGCTGAAGTTTCATTCACTTTGGAGCTCACAGGCCTCTGTTAAACAAATCTTTCTGCAGAAAGACAACCAGCAGTRTAGAAGCAAAGGCTTTCAGCAGATGCTCTGTTTGAAGTACATTGCAAAAGCAAATGAGAGGTCTCTCTAGGAAAATAGTGAACACTTTACTTTCTGAAACTGGTGTTGAGATGTTCGGGAGTCAAGACTGAAAAAAACACATACATTTCCCACCTTCATTTGAAAGAACTCTTAACTTTCCAGAAGTCTGCTCCATCTTAGCCCATTTCTATCTACACAGAACTGCACTGATTTACGCAACTATTTTATTTTCTCTTTGAAAATATGATTGAAAACCTTTAGCCCATACATGCACAAACTTTCATGAAGTTCAGCAGCATTGAAYTTGTACTCATATCCAGCTCCTTTATCATTCAAAGAGAATATGAGTAAGTCTAATCTTTAAAACAGAACCATAAAGCAACCCTCAGCCAGAGCAAAAAAGTATCTAATTATATTAGCAAAACTGATAAAGGTCAACTGCTCTATCTGTGCTAGCTGAGAATCATACCTCTGATGTAACCATACATGCACAGATTGTGGTATAAGTCAGTCTTATGAAACCTCARAAAAAAAAAAAAAAAACACATCAAAAATGAGGAGTCTAGGAAGAGAAATTGAAAAATGGAAACATTATTTTGAGCTTACAAATTTTCTTCTACCTCTATAAGTAACAAAACTGATTTATGGAAATTGATAGGGGTTCTGGCTTTCTTATGAACAAGAATTCATCCACATACAAGAATTCACCCACAGAAATGTGCTCGAGGCACCACTATTATTACAGAGAACTGAAAATGGAATTTCTGTCCACTGTAGTGAGATAGATACAGTTAATGAGAGACTAATAAAGAACTGGTGCTCCTCATTMTCTCAGGAAGAGTTACTCGAAAACTTAAAGTGAATGTTACAGATTCATCTTGACCTCTCTGTTGGCTCAAGTACTCTCGAGTCTTTTCCGTACCAGAAAAATTAATAATTTTATTCCAATAGCCAGAATTCTCTACCAATAAAAACAAACAAAAAAACTTTATAAAACAAGAGAAACACTGGAAAAGAGATATATTTTGCATGCATCATTCCTAGAAAATGCATAGCATATATCCATCCATTTGTCCATCTAGCAAGATAGTTAAATAGCTGTCCACCTGCATGTGCCTGTCTATGTGAATATCCATCTATGTAAATATCCAAATATCTCCCACAATGCAGTACTCATGTTATTCCCAGCGTGCTGTCCCAGCCTTGAAGGTCTGGAGCACTACTCTCTCCATTCCTTCATCCTCTCCCTCCCTGCTCTGTGGCCATCGAGAACATTTAGTGGGAAGTGAGAATGTAGTAGCAAGTTGTAGCTGGCCTTGTTCAATACGCTCTTTCTATCAATCCACTCTGTTAACTTCAATCAGTAGGGAAGCAACAGTRGGAAAAAATTGTCTCCCATCTCAGCTAAGATGCAGTGAATAGCAAATGAGAAAGGGACTGAMATGCACAAATGCATCTGTTTTTATCATTTCCCATCCTCAGAAGATAGTGGGAATTTACCCCAGTTGAGAAACAGCAGATTCAGTTGAAAACATTTCTGCCAAGACTAAAAAAGTGCCATGGYATGAGTGTCTTTTTTTTTTTTTTTKTACCATCTAGGAGATGGTTGCTCACCTGCTTCTTTCCAGGGGTCAGGAAGATGAAGGGATCTTACCTTGTGCTCTGCTAGACAGAGGAACTACCATGGCTAGTACCCACTGAGACGTTTGGAAGAGAGGAATTTCACTCTGCTGTATTTCTTCAAACAAGTTAGAGAAGATCTCTGGTGGGATGAAGCACAGCAAGCAAGGAGTTCTGGAGAGCACCCATCTTCTGCCTCTCAGCTGTGACAGCCTCAGTGCAGCCTAAGATGCAATATGACCCTTTCCCATGTCCACCTCCAATAAGGAAGAGAAAAGCACATCCCAGGAATCCTGTTTTTACACTCGTTTGCACTGAGAGCATCCACTAWCATGGAGGATCCCTCAGCCCTTTTGTCATATTTCTTACTCCCTCACAAAAAGCGCAGACTTACCCACAAACAGTTCTTTGTCTGATTTCTTAATTTAAAACATGGTATGAGAATCTGGAGTTCTTGTTTCTATATACATTTTGATGGCATGCATGCAACTTGCCACAGGCACTGGGAACAAGTTTCTCCACCTCCATATGGATGGGATCAGAGATCACAACACCACTGACAGAGGAGCAAAAATTGCAAAGTATGACAACCTGTGAAAACATCTGTCTCACCAGTTTGGGAAAAGATGTGCCTTTCACAGCCAGCCAAACACTTCACATTCTGGTCTTCTGAAAAGCAAAAGCATTCATATTCAAATTGTTAAATTAAAAAGTCAGCTCTCAGGCAAACAATGCAGGGTCTWATGCCAGGAGATGACATGCAACACAGTATTTCTGAGACAAATACATGATCCAAAATGTTCATCAAGACAATGATARAAGGCTGTAAATGACACATAGAAAGACAACAAAGAAAGAATTTATCATTTTTATTCTTTAATGTCTTGGTGTGCATTAAGACCTCTAGAAAAGTAAAAAGAAACTTTTCTGATTTGAGTGGGTTTCCAAAGAGACAATTATTGTTGTTGACAGATACTAAACAAAAATACAGACAAAAAGAATGAATGCATCTGGCAAGATTTTTTCTACTTGATCCAATGTTTTTTGTCTTTTAGACTTTATTAGGCATGTCTTAGGAACGGTCTTGCTACCACAGAAACTGCTTTTCTGGCCTGACCTGAATTTAAAGTCTCCCAGCATTTTCCTAGAAGTCAGAAGAGCACATTGAATTTTGTCTTTCCATAAGAAGTGAAACTGGAGTGAGGTTATAGACAATCCCATGGCACTTTTCATAACAGTCAGGGTGTACCAATGCTAGCTCACTGGCTAAATTCCAAGTTAGCTAATTATATTCTCTCTCCCAAATGTTTTCTGTGGTTTCAATTAAAGAAGTTATTAATTACTTCCTGGCCTGAAAAATGTTAGCAGTGCTGCTGGCCCAGCATAACTTCTGTGTTTTCTCAGTTGTATGCTTATGCATCAAAGCACCTTGGAATCCTATGATGAAAGTCACTAGAGAAATGTGCACTATTGATGGCTTTTATTATTTTGTCAGCCACAGTAYTCTTAGATTACTTTCATGTTAGCAATAAGTATATTTTATTTTTATAATGCCCTAARCATCTAAGAATTAAAATATGCAATCATAATTCTAATTAAAAATATATCTCCTTCAAAATAGCAAATATTGAATTGTCTCGAGATGTAGTGTGGATGTAGCATCAGTGCACAGATTGCCTGTGACGATGATACTCAACTTACAGCATGTGAAGGGACTCTTCAGACCACAAAAACTCCAAGCAATCGCGTTTCTGYCACCATCTAAATGATCCATGGTTCAGTTGCTGTAATTCTGCAGTAAGTTTTGGGTAGGCAAAACATCAAGTGTTCATTTCTAAATCATGAGACTTTTAACTTTTCCTTGATCTATTTAAGCAGCTCACTTTTGTTCTCTTCTCTATGCCTTCATGTCACATGCAATAATTCCTGTTACTCCTGGATCTTCTTAATGGGGGGTTTAGACTGACACCTGCATATACACAACCCCCAACACGTAATCTTTAAATTATGTTCTGCATCCAGGTCTAAGATAAGGCTTCAGATTCCAGTTATGAGAAAATTAAAAATGAAGACATGTMATCATAAATATTTTACAAAATTAAAGTAACTTTTAGGGGGAAATGCAATAGCTMTGCAATGTATATCCCACATTTCTTCTGTGAGCTGTACACACAGGGCCTCCTATTTAGATTCTTCTGAACAGAATGCATGAAATCAGGTTTTATAGAAAGAACAAAAGTGGTGACATTTTAAATGAATTGCATCACAAAAAGATTCARYGTAGAAGTAATAGGCTTTGCTTTCKGAATTGTAGCTGTGTAAAAATATCTATTAATTATGTGACTGATAAATGACAATAGAGCTGTTTTACAAAATTAATTCTTATTCAGCTTTGATGCAATAACTGAAGAAAATATTTAATGTTTTCCCTTTAAAGATTTTGGGAGGTAAAAGGTTCACTGATATGAAAAGGCTGTGAGTCCAGTCTTGTTTCCAATTCATTTCAGTCTTTGGGAATATAATCAAATATTACAGTAGTATAAAAGCAATGATGGTGAATAGATTTTTCTCATATAAACATTAAATAATTAATGTGCAGTTTATACATTAATGTATCTGCTGTCGACAACATTTTCAAATCTTTGTGATGCTGCTGTTTAATTATATAAAGGCATACTAAAAACAGGGTTATCAATAGAGCTTATGAGTACATAAGATATATTATGACACATGCATCTATATCCTATTTCATATATCATATATCATAACTATGGATTAACTTTTTTCCCAAATGGTCCTTGTGCATAGCAAAACCATCTTTTTGAAGCCAGATGTTTGTTTTGTTGTTTTTTTTTTGTAATCTGAATGAATGTTTTTTAATTGTTGCCATAAGAAACCAACCCATGTTAATAATTCATGACTTTCAAGTACATATTGCTGCCAGAGAAGAAAAGGAAATTTCTCCTTCTGTAAGGAGACTTCAGAATCAAACAGGTAAACACATCTTTAGATGTATCTGTGCTTCCTTGTTGTGTTTTCTCCCAACATCCCACCCTCTATAACCACCAGAAGGGGTGTACCTCACCCTCAAATCTTTGCCATCAAATCTTGTAAAAACACACTTTTATATGAATAAGGTATATTTTTGTTACTCTTGTACAATTGAAATGTATTATTCCATACATGGCAAAATCATAAGAAGCAGCATAGGCAGCTACTTTGGAATATGCAAAAGAAATTATATCTGGCTTGCTAAGGCTTGCTCAGACTTTTGTCACATGCTGGTTGTTCAGGAGATGACATGGCTCCTTAAAGAAACAGCTTTAAGTATTGTCCCTAAACTGTATTGTCCCTAAAAAGCTGGTCCATTTCTGGAGTGCTGAAACATTCAACATTTTGCATTGAGAATTTCAGCCCACATTATTTTTAAATTTGATCAAGTTATTGAATTTTGAGTTGCCCAATTACTGTGACTTTGAAGGAATTATTTACAACGTGAAGTATCTGAATTGCAGCCCTTCCTACCCAYCACACACCAACATTTGCAGAGCAGAAAATAGTCTCTTTACAGTCTAGAAGAACCCACCAACTTTATGTGCTGTATATAAATAGTACCTTCTATGGCAAATGGATAAGAAAATATGGATACAACAGTTTAGGAAAGCAGTTGAGAGCTGAGGAAGYAAATTATGTTGAGATGTTCCGAACATATCTGAAGGAAATCTCAGATGCCAAGAGGCAGAGTGGTCAGCACATTTCTGTGTGGTTTCCTCTGAGTCATGCAAACACCAGTGTGAGTAATTGACATCACAAGAAAAATATAAAAAACATTCTCTGCTTCRTGACCTGGAATATTGGATGTGAACAGCCCCCATTACTGTTCTCTRCTGACAGAAATGATACATGCAATTTGACAGTGAAGCCTTCCATAAGTTAGCCTCTCCCTTTCAACACACAAGATTTGGGCCAATTTTTTTTTTTTTTTTAAAGTTATGCAACAGCCTTACATTGACCATGACACCCCGGTCCTCTTTTCTTCCACATGCTTTGCTTTTTGCTGTGGTTCATATGTACAAGGACTTAAAGACTRTCCTGGGTGTGGGATCATTGTATTGTGTTCCAAATTGCTAAAGAAATGAGGACTATTGCCAAAGCAATAACCCAAACAACAGGGCTGGACGGTATTGAAACTGCTTCAGCCTGCAAAGCTTGATTAAAGGAGACAGGACAAAGGTCCCTAAGTGTGCTGTTTCAAATAGTTTTTACCATGATTTATTGAACTTAGGCTGGCCCTKAAAAGAAAATTCTCATCAGATTTAAAACAAGCCTCATTAACCGTGAGGTTATAATGTTTGGGGCAGATTAGCTTTTGGGTTGTTTTAAATAGTGCTGATCAAGATTAACCAGGAGCCTGCAATTTGAATCACTGAGTTCAGCCTCTGGAAAATCATTTTCAATGTCCACACTCCTCTATATTTGATAAACGAGGTCTGCAGAGAGGAGGTGCCTATAAGAGACCATGATGGCCTCATGAAAAGGCTGTACCCAAASAGCCTATTTCCTCCTCACCATTATTCCCAGAGAACACCATGGTAACGCCAGTGTAGCCATGGTGTTACCATAACACCATTCTTTTTCTTAAAGAAGCATGATTTACATGTTTTATGGTATATAGCATTAAATTGACAATACCACTTCTGTGAGTAATCCAAGGGGTGTATGYTTGAATATTCGAAATTATGGATCTAAGCATTCATAGAAATATTACAATTTAGTCTGGAGGTTTTTGTGTAACTGCTGTCGCATTCCCTTAAGAGCTATAGTGAAAATTTGATCACTTCAACCTGTTTTTCCTTCATAGGATTGCATCTTTCCTTTTTAATTATGGCTAAGTGTTCCTAGTTTTATCCATTTAGAAATAGTAACACCTCTCACTCATTTATGCGAGAGTTGAGCTGAAGAACAGGTAGATCAACATTTTGTTTTATAACTCAAGAAAGTATTCCACCATAGAAAATCTGGAGCACAGAAATGACAGAAATGAGTTACCTAAAATGTAAAACTTCCCCGCCTCTCRTATCAGAAAGAATTCTGAACTTGTGTGCCTACTGTCAGAGCATTGGGACCGAGAAGATGACATGAAACACAACCCCCAACACGAGGGTTTAAAAGCTGATTTTTCCCAATTTCCCGGCCAATGCACCAGAAAATGTGGTGGTTTAGACTGTGCTGAAAGCCAAAAGCACTGCACCCACAACGTTCCCTCTCTTCCCCCCACCGGAGAGACAGAAGGGAGAGCAAAAGCCCAATCAACACGAAAATTTATGGCTTTCAGATAATATAACGTAATTGTGAGAAAGATATGTATGTGCTCCAGAGAAATAGTCAGACAGGCTGAATAACTTAAGTTGCAAAATAGATTTATTACTACAAACTACTAACAATACTACGGCACTGGGGAGGGGAACAAAGATATAGGGACAAGTTTACAAGGAGAAGAACAATTTAAAAAATGGACATTTTAAGACACCTGTTATCCTTTCCGGGACCCGTCCCTTTCCCAGGATCCTCCCTCTCCACCCCCCATGTTTTCCCACACACACAGGGGACAGGAATGAAAGTCTAACATAGATCAAACCACTCATTACAGTTGTCGTCCATCATCATAGGAGAAACATTCTTACAGCTCCAAGCTGTGGAAGTATTTTTTTCCCAAGAACAGTCAGTGCATAACTGCTGATGGCGAGGGAGTATTTCTTTACCTCGTAGGAGAAAAGAAAGAATGTCCTTCAAGACCAAACTGCATTGTTTTGGCAGTGTAAAACCACTATCACAATTCTCCTGGCAGAACACAGCTTCTTCTAAGCATCCACTTATTTTAGACGTAGGGCGCGGGCATCTCCTCCTCCGCGCAGAGCACAATTTCTAGTCCAGTACTCAAAGGCCAGTTTTTTTTCCTCAGAGCAAGGTCGCTCTCCTTTTCTGTACAGGTCTGTCATYGATGAAATAGTCTTTTTGAGAACAACTTATTTTCCCCATGCTCAAGAACCAGAGCAAAAAACACAGCAAGCCAATCCCATCTTCTCCTTACTGTGATCTTTGGGTCTCCATTTTTCTTCTTACATCTCTTCACCCTCCTGCYCTGTTTTTCCCCAGTGCATGATACTAAAACTACATACTAACAACCTTAAAGCTACATGGCAGCCGCCCCTATCTTGTTTTGAATTCTTCTTAAATACTAGATAATACGTCATCACAGAGGTGTAACCAACCTGTGCAATTGGCCAAGGCCAGATGGGCAGCCTGTCCATCAACGTCAGAGCCATAACTGATTGGCTCTAAAACACAGGGGGCAGGACTCCTTTTGCTGGAGAAGAAGGAGAAAATTTCTAGAACTTCCTCACAGGAGCCATCTTTGTGGTTTCTTGGTCCCCTCCCCCCACCACCAAAAATTGGACCAAGTAAAACCATGACACAGTTGGAAGTTCCTGGGATCAGAAGATGACAAAACTAATTCTGTCACAAAGTTTTGCAGCACCACAGATGGGCTTTTTTGACTTTTACTCCTGTAAAGGGTGTATGTTCAAAATATATTTCACATCTCAGTATCCATCTTTTCGCTTRCAGTGTAAAGGACTTCATCAACAACAAAAGATTCTACAGCTATCCAGGMAGTACACCTAATCAGTTTAATGAACTTCTGGCAGATCTGAGAAAATACCCTTTATAAATAATTTAGCCCTAAGACATAAACTTGTTCTATTCTCTGCAGTGAGCTGCCTGGTCTAGTAACCATCATCATCTTCAAAAATCCCATATAATGTGAAAAATTTTGAATTAGGCTCACTGCCAGCAGCCATTATAATAATAAAATCCTATTTTTCTGTTTTGAAGCCAAGTATCTATATTTCTCCTAGGTAAAGGCATTGAAATTCAATGAAGAGACAGGTAATAAATGAGAGAATTTTCTAAGGTAATAACTACAATTCTCTTTAAAGGTCATCAATAGATGAGAAATTATTATACTCTGTTAATGTTACTTGCAATGTTCTGATTGAGTTCCACTGCAGGTGAAAACAAAACCTCAGTTGCCACTCATTCTTTTATTAAAGAGAAAACAAATTAGCAGTGGACTGAGCATTAAGAGTGAAAAATGTTCTCTGTTGTGCTGGAGTCTTTTAAAATAAAAGGCAGCTACAGAGCAAGTAACCATTTTGTTTTCAGATTTCAGAACTAGGCTCTAATTTGATTGATTGTTCATTCATGTGAAGTAGTGAAAAAGAAACCAACTCAGAAAAGAGCCCTGATTGTGAAATTGCACTCACACAAACTGTATTCATAAAGTCTTTTTTGTCTCACACTGAGGTTGTAAGATCAAGTAATAAAGAGCAGCGGGAAGAAAGTTATGCTTCTACATAGGAGAGGGTTTATTTATGCTAAGAGGTACACAAAAAATCACAAAAATATAACAACAACATTAATAATGTTGCTTTATTTTGATGTGGCAGCCTTTTTTCATTTACTAATTTCTAAATATTTGCATACATTAATTAATGAAGCTAGGTAAAATAACAAGTGTCATATTGATAAATAAGTATTCTGTGTTCTATTAGATCTATGACTACAACATAAAATGAATTTGTTTCAGGTCCCTTTTTCATCATTGACACAACAATTTCTCTTCAAAAGCTGAAAGACACCTAAAGGTTGTTCAAGGCACATGGGGATTTTCAAGCTTCTTAACTTTAAGATCTTAATAAAAAAGAATTCGATGTCTCTGGAGAGCATTTTACACCACCCATGTGTTATAAGCCCAATTATATGATCTGCTATTGCTTAGAATTGCATTCTAGAGCTRAACTCAAAGACCGCCCAAACCAGAGGTGTTTTCTTTTGGTTTGTTTCAAGACATGTTGACATAATTCCTTTTTCATTAATTTAGCCATATTTTGAAATAATTATATTTCAGTGGAAAAGGAATATGAAGTGGCTTAGGAATAAGAGCTACTTAAACTTTGTGGAACTTTACAAGCCCCATGAAGACTTCAGGTAATGAGTTATGATTGGGTACTTTTGGTACTACTATTAGTAGCAAATACCTTAGATCAAAATAAAGACATTCGGAGAGAAGGAGGTTAGAATAAATATYTAATGAATAACAGACAGAGAAAACCTAGACTGGTTTCAGGATAATTTCCATATCTAAATGTGTACACTTACAATGCATTTCCTATATTAAYATGAATGTGTGATGCACAACTTAATTTCTTAATCTAATGTATTTTGCTCAGTGGAACGCTCCTTGCTTTTTTCCCCATGCATTTATTGAATGATTTGCACACAAACTGAGTGATATTCGTGTGCGTATATGGCATGGGGAGAAATTCAGGCTTCAGCAGCTGGAATGTGTGTTTGACATAAGAGAACAGTGCTACAAAAGGCACAGATCTTCCTCCTAAGAGAGGTTTCCATTTGCTGTGATGTAACCCCAGCCAGCCACCAAGACCTACAGAGACACTGACACACTCCCCCACCAGTGAGAYTGGGGAGAGAAMTGGAAGGGTAAAAGGGTTGAGGTAAGGGCAGTAGAATAGGGAAAGCAAAAGCAGTGCACACAAGCAAAGCAAAACAAGGAATTAATTCACTGATTCCYATGGGCAGGCAGGCAKTCASACATCTCCAGGAGAGCAGGGCCCCACCACACGTAATGGTGACTTGGACAGACAAACAACATCATTCCAAATGTCCTCTCCTTCCTACTTCTTCACCCCTCTTTACATGCTGAGCACAATGTCACATGGTCTGGAATATCCCTTGGTCATTTTGGGTCACCTGATCCAGTTTTATCTCCTCCCAACCTCCCAGGTTCCAATTTCCTCCCCTGTGGAAGCATGGAAAGCAGAAAAGGCCTTGGCTCTGTGTGAGTCCTGCTCAGCAATAACAAAAACATCAACCCTGTGCTGAGCAAAATCCATAACACAGTCCCTGTGATATTGATCACTGTGAGGGAAATAACTCTACCCCAGCCCAAACCAGAACACCATTTTTCTGTTATAATGTTTCTCAGAATGTTTGACCATTTTTTATACCTTAGCTCAAGTGACTGTCAAGTTAAAGCAGAACCATAAAACTGCATATTGTGACATTTGTTTAATTAGCGCCTTCAGGGGCTCACTGCACTTAATACTGCAAGAGAAAAACTGGTGCCATTTTCATTTTATGTTCCAAGTACAGACAGAGCTCAAGAACGTTTGGTACCTCATAATCCAAGCGGGCTCTGTAGCCTGAATGATAAACTGCCACTTACTTGGAGAAGAGTTTAGAGCAGGTATCTAAACGTGACGAGTAAAGATTGGTCCTTTTTTTTTTGTATATGGCATTTGTAGGTCAACAGTCTTCATTACCCAAAATGAGTGATAATTCCTTGCCATTACTCTATCTAGTTGACCTTTGTCTATACAACCCACTCAAACATATTTTGTTTTCACTTTTCAAAGATGCATATGTTAATGCAGAGGGACTTTTGCCTTTTCTGCCACCATTTTCAGCATCAGATTGGCACAGAGTAACTTTTATATCACGTGAATTACTAAGACTTGATCCAGCTGGAAAAGGCAAAGTGTTCCAGCATGCTAGTGATGACAAAAAACATTTCTTCCTACTCTTTTTACCTGTCTTGGGACCCTGATGAAGCTGTCATGACCTTGTGATTGCAACCCAGCATGAGAATTTTCACAGAATATCCTTGAAATGCTTTTTTATTTAAGATAATGTATTTCAGATTTCTTTGTGCGTGGAAAGACCAAGTCAGCTGGTCTTTTGGTTTTGTGTTTCTCTTTTTTTTTTTTCTTTAACCAATTTGACATCTGCATGACAGAAAATCTCTTCTTACTTCTAGACACACAAAGCTGGGTGTTATCTGCACCTGACTTGTGCACATAGCAGGAGATCCAATTATCTGAAATGGTATCTCAGCAGGAAAGATGGACTAGGATAGGTTTAAGATGTTCCAAGCTTTGAAAAGGCCTTGGATACCTCATGTAATTTAAATATCCCTGCAGCATTTACAAAAAGACTTTTAGAGTCCCTTGTCACTAAATGCATTTAACCTACTGGAAAGCTGTCAGGCAAAAGGAAACTATTCTACCCAGGAACTAGGAATGCAAATAGTTCTTCTTAAGGAGTTCAAGGATCCACAGTTCCTTATACAATTGTTCTCAATTCTGTGCTTGCCAGCCTTGACAGAGTCCTACTTAAAGTTATGCAGCTGCTGCTTCCATATCAGTTCTTTAAAACAAAACWGTTGTTTGCATCCTTAAAGTAAACTTTTAATAAAAAGAAACAACTCTGCTGATCTTTTTCAGCAATTCATAAATTCCTTGGATGCCAGCTCTGAGTTGAAAATAAGTGTAACACGCTTCCAACATATTTAAGCTCCTGCCTGAAATATTTAATACCCAGGAGAATTATTTTTTCTTCTCCATAGAATATTACAGAACAAAATCTGTCAATATGTCAAAATTTGTACCCTGCAGCAGATGTTCAGCTGTGCAAAAGAAATTTTCTYTTTCCTTTTCATATACGAAGAAAATTGTATGTATAGAAATGACATGGTCAGAATTGAAGCAGTCACAATGACATTATATGCATGTCAATTTTTTTCAAGTCTAACATTTTTATGTACCTTCTGTATGAAACAATTTATAAAGCATACTCTGTATATGTCCACTCTGCAATGAATGTGAAAAAAAATCTTTATTTTCTTCCAGCTTTACAATGATTAATGTCACTTTAGTAACACTGCATTACATTGTTTGGATGCATTTCCATCCCTCATTCTTTATTATTTTTGGGGTTTTGGGGGTTTTTTTGTTTGTTTTGTTTTTAGTTTCATTGGAAGGAGAGAAGAGAGGCACATCATACATTAGCTATTCTATGAGATTAGTCCTAATGCAGAGCATGACCTAAATATGCTTTGTAAATAAGGCAATGCATTTCTTATCTTTCAGCATATTAAACAGTTTAGCTGAGATTGGAAGCATTCCCTATAATCTCCAACAAAACTTGCCTGTTTTATTAAAAGAGTGGAAAGGTGGATCTAATTCTCCYTTATTAACTTTTAGTACATAACTTCAGACACTATTCTCATTAGTGGGGAAATTTGCTTGTATTTTTATACCCCCTTGCATAGGTATAACATATACACTTGTGAAAGTGAGAAAAATACTGTCCCAGCACCCTTTTCCTGCAGTTTGTATGACTTAGGCTGTAGGCATACTTTCTTTTCTGATTCTTTCTGTGCCATCTGGAGATATTAGATATATTCCCCCACCCCAAGTTATTCATCATTTATAAATGGGCTCTGTCCTTTAGGCACAGTCACTCAAGTCAGCCCAAACCACTTTCATATGGTGTTCATTCTAACCTGTCTGACTGCCTGAAATGTTCATTTTACTTCTTTTTCTGTAGTAGAACWCGGGGCAATTAAAAAATGCTTCTTGGAACACTGTAGTTGATACAACTGTTTGCAGAGGGAATCTCTGTCTTACTGAGATAGCAGTAAAATACCCACTTCAGGATTTGTAAATGTGTCCTCTACAAAATTAAAATCTCTGTTCTTTTTTATTGTTATTACATGTGTGACAGTAGTGCTAGAGAATTTTTTTTTTTTAATTATAATTCTTACTTTCTATTTCTAAGACAAGATCTCCTAAAGAACTTTGAATACTTCCATTTTGGAAACGGGAAAAAAAAGAAGGCATATCTCTTGGTTATTAAAATKGTCATAATTTCAATCACTTCTTGGGGAAAATATTAAAGTTTTCAAAATATCATATGTTGTATTGCTGATTAGGGAAAAATAATGCTTCCCATGTTGGTTTTCTGCAGGATCTAGTAAGTCTCATTATATCAGGAGTCTCCATTTTTGGAGCTGGAATCTCAAGATCTTGTGCTATGAGGACATGGAGGGGAAAATCAGCTTTTGAAGTGTAAACTGCTCTGAGATGGAGAACAATGACAAATATGAAGAGCCACATAATGCCATTTTGCATAGTCACTTATCATAGAATCAAAGATACTAACGAGAGGCTTTCACTTAACTGAAATCTAAAGGAAGGGCTGCCAGCAGTTTTTTCTATTTATTCTGACTGAACTGGAAGATTCCCTTTGGGCCAGAGCTGATGTCATTAACATTGTACTTCCTAAAGAAGGGCACAGAATTTCAGTATTAATTAGTGTGTCATTGATCCACATGTTTAACTTCTAGCTGTAGTTAAAAGTTAATATATTTACAAAGTTGGGTTTTTTGGGTTTTTTTTTTACTTTCAGTAATGCATTTTATGTGGCATTGGCAAATGCATCGATTAGAACAAACTAAAGTCTTAAAAACATCTTTTCCCATGAGAATAATTGAAAAGTCTAGTGACTTACTCTGCAGATGGTACAGACAGCCACAATAAGCCATTTTAAATATTCCAGCATGCATGGTAAATTACTCATAAACATTTTTAGCATTCAAATTCATAAACATTTTATACATGAAAATTAAAAACTCTGAGAAAGCAGGCCCATGTTGGGCAATATGGCAGACGTGGCTAAGAAGTGAAATGGATGGTTATCTATAAGAGTAACACAACAAGCTCAGAACAGTGAGTGCAAACACTGAACTGAACATTATCAGACAAATGCATTATTCAGCAACTATTTCAAAGCCATTGCCCCGACCATCTGGATGTTAGAACACAGAGGTGAAAGCATAGTAAGTATATTACTATCCAAGGGCTTTTCTAAACACAGATTCCAGAATGCATTTTCATATTTTTTACTGAAATCCCTCCATTAAAAAGAAAAACAAAACAAGCAATCTTTTCCTGGGAAGAATACAGTAATACAGAGTTCATTGATTCACTGTGAAAATAAAAATTCCCACTGAATTGTCTTCCATRTTGTCAAGTCCTCTGAACAATATCCACAGCAAGCATTAGAAGAAATCTTCAAGGTTTTTTCCTCTGAATTGWCAAAAATAATAGGTGGTCTTATGTCAGGTAAGTTCTTTTTGATTTTGATTTTGCCTGCTAGGGTACCATCTGCACTGAGTGAATAACACAATTTTCTCTCAAGGTYGTATTGCATGCAATTGCCAATGTACGTTAAAGCTCTGCAGGGTGAGTTTCACTGTCAAATAGGATCTTATTGCTCTGTGCTGGTGCAGAAATCATTCTCTTTTCTCTGCAGTCACTCTCTTGCTGTGTACTTTACTTTTATGAACCTATACCAATATAAAAAAAAAAAAAAAATGGTTCGTCATACCACCATTCCAAGACCACATTTGACTCCATCAGTAACAAAAGTTGTGACACATAGGTGACAACACTACATCAACTTACCTAAAGACCATTCACTTAACATGGGTTAAAATATCAGCAAGACAATTTATTCTGACTGTGGTTTTAGCCATGCAAAAGACTATGACTGCAATATTTTTTTTCAGATAATTTGTTTGTGATTTTTTTTACGAAGCCATATGTTTGTGTTTCYATCTTAAACAATACACATCTCTAAGTTCTTTCTTAACCAAATAATTTCATTAACAATCCACCTTTCACTGACTGGTGTGTATCAATACAAGTTAAATTTTTCTGCCACAAGAGTCAGATGATAAGAAAGCCAAGTCTTTTCCAAAACCTAGACCTCTGAGCTCCAGGGCACAAAAATATTTAAAATTTTCTTCTACTTACTGTACTAAAATTAGATGCCTTATAATTTCAATTATATTCATTATAAACTTCAACACTGAAAACTTTAAAAAACCCAACTATTTGCTGCCTGTAGAGAAAAGAAGCCATAGTGACTTAGAGTTTACTAGAGTCTGAGTAATAATGATTTCAAGGTCATGGACTGACAGATCAGCAGAAAATAAAGGACTGGTAAATATCAGATAGATGAAATCTCCTTGTTCTCAGGATTTGTTGAAATCGTGTTAGCAGGTATTTGTTCAAATAGCTTGAAAAGAGTGATAATATTGATTTGTCTTTGTGGGTACATATTTTGAGATTAATTCTTGTCTAGATTTCTTTGAGTTTTCATCATTCAGAAACAAAACACAATGGAAAGAGAAAGGTGGCAACTAATTAAATGGTATTTATTCCAAATAAACAGAAAATAATTTTTATTTCCCATTGAAGCTGCCTGAGGAGGAATACACACCCTTAAACCAGAGGGTATTTTATAACTGCACCTGTTTTCACCCCAGGGAAATGAAACACTGAACAGTAACAACACCTGGTGAGAAAAGCAGGTCATCTGGAGTTTACTTCAGTCTTGTCTGTATTGCTTAAAATTCAGCTGCAACATTTTTGCYTTATAAGGCTTTACTGAGACATATAAAATCAATGTAGTGAAARTGCTGTATAAATGCTTTAAATTCCATGCTTTATACATGGATTCAGAACAAAATAGCATATACTACGTAGATCAAAGCTGTTTGTTGCCCCTTCATTCGGAAACATAGAGGAGACCAAAGCTGAACCATTTCTGATACTGCCACCATCCTTTAGTTTAAATTSCTTCTTCCTCTCTCATTTTTCCTGAAAAAAGGGTAGTTACAATTATATGCACAGAGCCTTACTGGAGACTTGTACAAAATACATCRCACACCGTTCTGTGCCATACACGTCATTTCTGATATTCCCAAGTACAAAATTAATCTTTTCCTACAGCCACATCATGCTGGTTGCTCAGGGACATTATGTGACTGATTCATATACCCACATCTTTCTTCTACTCTGTCACTTTCAGCTGATAGCTCCCAGCTTATGGCAGAAATTCCTTTCCTCCTCAGTACATGATCTTTCACTTTTGTACTGTTATATTTGATCCCATTTGCACTACTGCACTTCTTAAGGTCATACAGTACTTTTTTTTTTTTTCATCTCACATTTTACCATTAGCTGTTCTTCATCCTCACTGCAACATTGTCCTTGTATTTGGCAGTGAATTTCTCTTTTCACAAGACAACCTCTTTGTGACAGGAAAGAAAAAAACAAGGGGAGACAAGGAGCGGTACAAGGGGGATCATTCCACTTTCTTTCTTTCATTCCTGTGAAACTCCTACCCATCCCCTGCTGCTGAGATCCTTCAAGGCTTTGCCCACACACCCTGCTGCACCTAACGCCTGGTTATTTTTGGAAAGAGCTGACCTAAACTAAGGACCTTGCTATATATGGTTCTTGTCATTCAGAGCAAATACTGAGTGAGGTTTATCAGCTCCATCAAAACTCCTCATGTTTTGTTTTTTTTAGKAAAAACCTTACCCTGTCCTGTTTGCTTACACAGAGAAAAGGAATGGAGGACCAAGGGCAAGGAAATCCCATGATATTGGACTACACGGGCCTGAATATAGAATATAGAGTTAATTTCTTTAACTTCTGTCAGTCACAAACTCGAGAATTGAGTTTATAAAGACAAAACAGTATTTCTTCCTGAGTCTAGAAGGATATGTCCAGATGTAATGTAAAGAGAAGCTTCTGGTTTAAGCCATGAAGAAGCATGTCATGGTTTTAAGGAACAAGAAAACTTGTCAAAGATTGAGTATCTGATTCCTTAAAATTGAGGGRCAGCAAATTATTTTCTTTGTGTKGGTTTTTTTGAGGTTTTTTTGTTTGGCTGGGTGGTTGGTTTGGTTTGATTTTTTGCTTTAGATCCTTCAGTGTTCATGAAGTATCTTGGTAAATAACAAAAGCTGTAAAGTCTGTTTTGYGAAAAGTGTGTCAGAAATTATAATTCTGAATGTATTCAGACATTCATGACTTTTAAAAATCTCATTTTTCTCTGTGAGGTAAACATTTTTAGCCATGTTCTCTAAGCTTTGTCAGATCACTCTTGACCACTGGCTAAGCTWTTGTTCACATCCAAAGTGTAAACTTCTAAGGATGATTTCAGACTTCTTTTTCACATCAACTCTGCAACATCTGTTTGACACTTTTTCTCAAGGTTGTGTACRGACACAAAGAATGTCATACAGCCTTGCACTACAAGAAAGTTTCTTATTATGAAAATCTAATGCATTCCCAGAGTACTTTCCCTTTTATCCTGCCATGTATTCATTAATTGTATTTATGGCATATTTATATACCTCCAAATATCATGCYGATGTTGTTGATAAGCCATATATGTATATGTATATGCCAAATATCTACACAACATATATTCACCTAGTGCTGCCTCTCATACACTCACTGGTCTGTGCTTGCATGCTCTTGGGAACAGGTTAAAAAAAAAAAAAAAGAAAGAAAGAAAATAAAAAGGAGGAACATTTTGGATATTGCAGGAAGTTCCACATTATTTTCCATATGTTATTGTGGTAGTTTGTTATCACAATTGTCCCAGTGGACATTTAAATTTTTTTTATGCTTGTTGTAAGAGTTCATCTTCGCCAGCAGCCCAGTGATCGTTATATTCACCTCTATCTGTTATATTCACCTCTATCTATTATATTCACCTCTATCTGTTATATTCACCTCTATCTATTATATTCACCTCTATCTGTTATATTCACCTCTATCTATATATATCACCTCTATCTATCCACTTTAACTGTTTCAAACAACTCTGCATGAGAACTGGATCATACTTTTCCTTAGAGGAGCAGGATTGGCGTGATTATAACAGGTTACACTTACTTACCTTGCTCTTTAATTAGGCTTTTCAGGGCATTCCCCTGAGCAAAATTACCATTTGCCAAGGTGTAATTTGCAGGATTTTCCCTGGGTCCTGTTTCAATTGGAGGAAGCAAATAARTGACTTTCTTATTTCAAGCACAGTTACCATTTTAAGGATAAATTTCTTTTCATTAACTCTGCTGCTTCACACTTACTTCAGGCCCCTCAAATTAATATTCTGCTGTCCTAGTTGCTGAGTTGCTCCATAACTTCCTCCTCTGAGACTTCAATCTCTGTCAAGACCATGCTGTTATTTCCATTTGAAAAGTGTCCTTGGAATAGGAATTTCCCCAATGGCTTCTACAACAGGGACTGCAAGAATTTTTTCCTCAGCTGCTGAGATACTTCACTCACTTTTTTAATTGCTCACCATGTCACGATTCCTCTTGGTGATCTCGTGGTGTCTTCAGCCATGCATACATATTCCTTGCTCCTAATGTGTTCCAAGCAGATRCCCCTTTTTCCTTCCCATCCTTAGCTCTGCATCTCTGACTTAATCACAGAATCATTTAGGTTGGAAAACAGCTCTAAGATCATCAGGTTCAACCATTAACCCAGCACCGCCACATTCACCACTAAACAGTAACCCCAAGGGCCACATCCACATGTTTTTCCAAYATTTCCAGGGATGGTGATTCCACCACTTTCATGAGTGGCCTGTTTCAAGGACTGAATACTCTTTCAGTGAAGAAATATTTTCCAATATCCAATCTAAACCTCCCACAGTGCTACGTGAGGCCATTTCCTCTTGTCCTATCACTTGGTCCCCTCCCCAGTCCAACTTTCTTTCAGGCTAAACAGAGCAGTCATTGCAGCCATAGCATTCAGCCAACTCAGTGTGGCCCTGAAGRAATAGCTGCCCATGAGCCAGACTGTCTTCAGGGCTCTTGAAACTTCCTGCAAAAGAAGGATTTATGCTAAGGTACATATCATGTACTTGTTAGCCAAAGGATTCAGAAAGGGACTCTAATGCGACATAATGCATGCTAACTTTATATTTTTAATACATTTTTGTTACCTCAATGTCTTTGCATAAGCATTCAGACASTTTATTTAATAGGATATTTTCAATTCAAGTCTCAGAAAAAAACTGAGTAGAGAGCACAGAATTTGACTCAGTAAYTGAAATTTATTTAAGACTCTGTTGCTGACAATCAAAACCTAAAGGGACAACATAATACAGAGCAATGAAGCCATTTCTTTTAATTTATCTGTGCATTCCAGGAGATCATGTTTAGATTCACTCCAATAAAACCAAGTCAAATTT
>NW_026623443.1:447356-561752 GCF_030028575.1 Malurus melanocephalus | reverse complement strand
TTTTTTTTTTTTTTTTTTAGCTTTGAGTTTTACACAGTAGTTCTGGGAAAAAAACCATTATGATTAATACTGTAAATACTGGGGAAATGCTATCTCCCTATTAAATTGGTAGTTAAAACTCCTTGCTAACAGGTACTCACAGACTACAAACATAATCTGATCATCACATGCCTCACATGAGATGAAAAGATCAATATTTAAAACATAACCTGTAAAGGAGTTTCCCTGCATGTATCTAGATAGTAATATATAGCAAGATCCTTTGGTCCTATTTAAGTTATAATTAGACACAGAAAMATTGGATTATTGCAACATACAGTACATGGAATTAAACTTTTAGCTAGTTTGGAGGATTTAAATGTCTTTTTAGGAGTGCATTCAAAGAAGAAGACAAGGATCTCTCAAGGTTGTTCAGGAGATATGAGAAGGATTTTTCTAAAAGCTTGAGCATTTCTTTATACRGCTAATAAAAAGGGCATCTCTTCCTTTTTCACTATTCAAAATTATCTATAAATCATGTCACAATTAATTTTTCAGAATTTCCCTTACATTAGGAATGCCTATTGTGAATTATTGCTCAATTGTTTTGGACAATGCAAAATCATTGTCAAGGTATGRTATAGCTCCCATAATTTATTTGGGAGGGAAAGGAGTTTCCCAGAAAGGTTGAACAGACATACCACTGATGGTTCCTTCAGCCTTTCAAAACCCAGTKGTTGCTAGCCTTACATAACAGTACATTCATGGATTTCCAGAACTGGCCACCATCCAGTGCAGAGCCCATGCAGAAAATGGGCTCTTAACACTCTGAGTTCAAGTGTTTTACTCCCAAAATGATGCCCTTATACACTGTCACCTAAAAMCATGACAAAAGTAAAAAATCTTATGAAAAGTGTAAAATTAGGAAGTTACCTACAGTTACAAATGTCATTTCGTAGCATTACTGCAGGCAAAGCTCCAAGAAACACAGTTTGCAAGCCTGTACATGGGTGCCTTTGCCTGTATACCTGGATGTTAAGGGTTGAGACCCCTAACCAAGTCTCAACTGTACTAAAAATTCTGCAGACCCAATGTAGATAATTTTAAATTTCTCCTAATCTCCTTGTCAGGTGTAGGCATGCAAGGATCAAAATTATATCTGTTCCAATAGTGAAATGTAATTCAAATTTCAGTTATATGAAAGGGAAGAAAATGTCTTGTCTGTCTTGGAGTCTGGCATAAAGGAGAGAAATAATTTCAGAAGAGAAAGAAATATGGATATTTCAGTGAATTATTGACGCAATTGTTATTAACTTCACATGAAGTGTGGCACAGCCATAGCTTTTAGGGCTGCTTTGGCATGTCCATGAAGTGTTTTTTACATGGTGTAGTAAATAGCACTATTTCTCTAACCTACTCACAATTAATAAATAATTTACCTCTTTATTGTCATTCCAGTCAGAAAAAATACACTGTCATAAGATTTAGATTTTTATTGATTTTAATGCATCGACGCAGCTGTGTCAAATTTAGGTYACTCATAAAAACTTTTATCCAGCAATTTTTAATGCGGGAGAATTTGCGTACAAATTACCGTATGACAGACAATAATTACAAACCCRTGTCAGATAAAAGCATAAGAAAAACTCTTGGAATGATTACAGGTGGAAATAAAGTTTGGGTAGATTTAAGGAGAACTCTTTTGTATGCTKTTGTGAAGAAAATCTATGAACTTTATTTTTGTAAAGGAATTTTCACAAAATAACYTCTTTCTGGTTTTGTTCAGATGAAAGCCTAATGAGTAACCTCTGGAACCCGTGAAGCCGTTAACTGAGAGAGGCACAGGTGCTTTGGGAAGTTCTCCTGGTGTACAGCCAGCACTCTCTCGTTTCAGCACAAGCTTTGGCGACTGCTTCTTTTGAAGCTTCTGGAAGTCTTTATCCCTGGATATTTTTAGTCCTGGACTGGTCCATCTCTGGCTGCTGCTATTGTTCATGCCACAATAACAATAATGGCACTTGGCAGTGACATGTGATGCAAAGGTGTTTTAGTGCTGTTATACATACTTCAATTAATTTTCAAAACAGTCTTTTAAGTATTATTAGCTACGTTTTTCTTTTCAGAATGAGAAGATGAGATACAACACACTGAAGTCACACATACAAAGTTTATTGTCAGCTAAGTACTAACACTCTCCTGTTGCTGGATATCTGTTGGGCTTTGTTTAGGCTATGAGAACTGGTTTGTTATGCTTGCAAAAACTTTTCTGCAGAGATTTACTTTTTCTTAGAAGTTTCACTTGGAAATTTGCCGTGGAAGGTATTGCAGCGAATTCAACACTGAAATAATTTACAGAGTTGAAAACTTCTCCATGCAAATGTCAAACTAGTCTACAGGAGCTAAGATATGCAAGTTTGCATCTTGTTGGTAAAGACTGCATTCCACTGAAAGCCAAAATTTCCCTCTCATTCCATATTTTGAACCTGCATTTAGAGCTACACCCAGGTAAAATGTCCTGCACCTCAAAACACATTAATTGGGCTCCAACAGGTTTAACTGTTGTGTGTTTGCAGTACCCTGATAAATGGACCAGACTTTTGTAGGACTTGGGAAACCTTTGTAGGACTACAGTGCCAAATTCAGACCCAGGAAGAGCTGTTGAAGTTGTTTGAATCTGTTCACCCCTTACCTCCCATTTGCTATCCTGCATGGATTGTTGTTTTCTTTTGGGTTTCTTGAAACCCTTCTTCTCAMCAAAACAGAGAAAAAGTTAAAGAMAAATGCTTTCATATGACATTAAACTGCACAAGTCCAGAGCAGGGAGAGGTTTAYGTTTTATTTATATATTTATTTACCTTTATTAGCAAATAAAATGTTGTCAGGAAATATTTTACATTCAGCAATGCAGCARACAGGTAACAACTCTGTAAGTTGACTCAGACCCTAAAGRACATGGAGTGTCCTCACTTTAAAAAGAACATCAAGATAGATCCTGGATTTTAAATAAATACAAAATGTTGTGACCTCTTAAAAAAAAAACACCTTTCAAGAAATTAAAATCCTGATCTATTTCAAAAGAAATTAAGTAATCACAATTATATCAGATACTCGCAAGAAGCTGTCTGGAATCAATTCTGGCATTTCTTGGGAGCAACACATTCTCCATTTCCCTCACAGCTGCATCTCTGAAGAACACCACCAGAACATATGGATCTATGCCATTATTTGCAAGCCTATAAAATAAATATTCAATAATTCTTAAGGTAAGCATATTGCTGTTTTGACCTTATTCCCACCTGCTGTTCAGTGACATCTCTTGATTGATGATCTAATGTACATAGGAATAGAATCTCAAATGAGGGATTAAAATAAAATTATTCCCACAGCAAGCATAACCCTAGTCAATATTTTATAAAGCCTTGACTTAGGTGATCATTTCATTTGCGTTCCTTTTCATAAAAGAAGATTTACACAGCCTATGATGGCACTAACCTTTTCCTTGGATGGGTAGCACATCTCATATATTTACGTAATTGTCTGATAGATCTCTTGAATTATCACCAGGGAAAAAAAGCATGAAAACATGTCAAAACCATTTAAAGGGACCATTGCATGCAGTTGTCTGTCCCTACCCTGTTTTTATTTCTCTATCTATATGATGCTACTGTCATATCAAAATCATATCATATCTCATATCATATGTCATATCTTTGGTTATTGCTTGGGGAGGGAGGGGGATCTTCTGATTTTTTTTACATTATAAAAGCAGAAGAAACTCACTCCAACAGCAAATTAAAGATTTCTTTTCCTGCACAAAAGCTATTAAGATCACTTTGAAACTACTTAGTCAGATTTTGGTCCATTCTTATCCAAAATCTTACTTTGTCTTTCTCTTCCTTGTAGTAATGAGCTTTGCTATTCCCACTTGAGCTAGATTAACTCTCACAGAAAAGGCTGTAGGAAAGGACAGAGGCAGCCAGAGTTTAAGTGACATCTAAATGGAACATAGGGTAAGTGCTGGCCCTCTGCACATGGGTAATTTAATGCAGTAAAATGTGTATTATGTAACTGGAAATAGTACAAAAGAAATCGTCTGGCCATGTGACTTCATACWCTGTGGGTTTGCTTGCAAATGTAGCTACTTGTAAAGATCATAGCATGTTCATTTGGGGTTTTCCTTCCTTTCATCTTCTGCTACTGCTTCTTCATGTTAAGAGTAATCTATGTCACACYAGAGAGCAGATGTGGTGGAAAACAATTAATAGAATTTAAAACATAGAGAAAAGTAATTAGGTGAATTGTCTCCATTTAGATTATCAAAAGAAACTTTGAAATTCCAGCTCTTTGATTTCCTGCCCTTTGTTTCATTTCTTTGTAATACAGTCTCAGATGTGCTGTGAGATCAAGGTTTTTTGTACTTTCAGGAACAACTTCAGAAACAGAGGTCTGTGTGTGCACATAACATGTATAAACATTATACAAGCCACTATTGTTAAGTGTATCAATTGAAAAGACATTTAATAGAGGAAAATCAATTTTTTTCAGAAAAAATTAACATCACCACATCATCATCAAGAAATTCAGAGGCTCAATTTATTGTGTGTTTTAACAATGAAAGCTGGTTTATCACTTTGAAACAGCAGTGATTCATAAAAAGATCTATCTGGACATGAAAAGATGTTTGATTTAACTATTCTTTTCAGTGAATTGGAAGATAAAAACATTTTCTGTGTATAGTTGCAATGTAATAAAAGTAAATTAATTTTATAATTTTACTTTGAAAGCCTAGACCAAAAYCATGAATCTAGTGCCTAACCTTGGGGTTCATTTGAATTAATCAAACACTTTTCAATGTGCTGGGCAATTTGATACATGTAATTTTGTCAACAAGGGAAAGCATAGTGTACATGTAATATTGTAYTTTTTCACCATATTAAAGAGTCAAATTTTCCAGTGGCTGCCTAATGTCCTCCATGTCAACAGGCACGATTTYCTCCACACAGCTTATTCTGCAGGGGTTGTAATGACAGTGAATTTGGTTTCAGTCARCTGTTCCTACACACTGCCTTCAGCTGCAGTGAGGGGCTGCTGTGGTGCTGCATTCACAAACCTCACTGGWAATTTACTCAGAAATCTCTGTTGCTTTTTCTAGCTAGAACTTTCATGCTTTCTGATTCATCTCATGCTATACAGCTCAGGTCTTAATACCTCGGAAGATCGCATTCCTTTAGTGAAATTAAAGGCAAGTTTTGCTCTTCATATCTTCCAACAGCCTGAAGATTGTTTGACTTCATCCCTACAATTATGTTGTTTCCTAAAYTAAGGCATGTTTTCACCCTCACTGCTTCAGGGAAGCTCATAAGAAAAWGGGAGCTTCCCAGTGTTTGCACTCTTGGGACCAGGAAAGAGGCCAGACCAGCCACTGGCCTAAGMCAAGCCTTTTCTTGTCTTTTTCTATGGCCTAAAGGAACTCCCACAAACTGAAAATACAGTGGCAAAAGAGTGAGTGCATGAAGTCCCAGGGATCTAAGCTAAGAAAGTCTCATGGGGTAGTGAGAACACTGCTGACCACTGAATGTGGGATATTTGAAAGAGRGGAAAGGGAAGTTGTGGCATTTCTTACTGCATCATTTTTCTTCCAGAACAACCACTCCCCACTTCCTAGGCATTACCTGGGCATACCTGAAATCAAGGATTCATTTTTGATTTCTTTTGATTTCATGAGGGGCCTTTRCTTTTCCCTCATTAAACTGCCTTTATCTTGGCACACTGGGGTGCGGGAGTTGGGCAGGGTTTTCGCCTGATTTTCTCCCTCTCTGTGCTGCTGAGGAAGGAGAGTGGTGGAGCAGCTTGGTGGGCACCTGGCACTGAGCTGGGGTCACCCCACCACACAGCCTCACAGAGCACAGATTTTGTGACAGTGATTCATGGTTTGAAACCGAGCACCATCTGTGCTCTCAGAAACTTCCCCAGCCAAGGTGAGAGGTGTGTRTGGTAAACAGCTGGATCCTCTTTGCTTTCTAAAGTCCATCCAAAGCTGTCCAAAAGACAGCAAAATCCTCACACTAATAGGACTGTGACAGACAGAATCTTCCATATGTTCCAGTATCAATGAACTCATTGAGCAACTGTCCTTGGTCTTGTCATGCCTGTGTTGAGCTAATGAAATGCAGGACAGTCCTGTTGCTCTCTCTAAAATATTTTAATCTCAGCCTTCACCCTCTGGCTCATGGCAGCTCCCTCTTTGACTGAAGGTGATGCCACATCCTGCAGCTTCTCTAAAGGGTAGAGAAATCCTGTTTATGGTACAGAAAACAGGCTACTTCTGTGGACACACTTCAGTGACAGCCATTAGTGATTTATTTATTTGCATTGGTTGTCTGACCTTCAGAGGTCATAGAGAATATGAGAAATAAATCAGATTCACGTTTGATCTTTTATTGCTCTATCTTTTTTTATACAGAAAAAAAATCTAACCAAAAATAAATTTTAAAAAACCACAAACCCCAAAGCTTTCAATTTTATTATTGGTAGTGGTGATTTAAACTTTTTTTTCATAATTGCATAATAAAAAGAGACTATAGTAGTTCCATATAACAAAAGAATAATACCTCTTTCAGGACTTCAGAATCCATTTGCAGACATGCATTTAAAATCAAGCAAATTAATATTTTTTTCAGAGTGTGCAGGTAGCAGCACATTTTGTCATTAATATTTCTAAGGGTAGTACGAATGCAGTCTCACGCAGCTAGCTGAAAATGTCAGTAAAGCTCTGCTGGTTTTTAAGCCTAAATTATAGTAAAATCATTAGCAATACTGGAGAGCTTGGGTGAAGCAGGTATTTCACATTCTTTATTCTAGCACATGGAAAGAAGGTTTTTCTTTTTGTTTTTCTTTCCCCCAAAGCAGCAGCACACAGTACATTGGTTATTACAGCCAGTGGGGTCTGATATAGGTTTTGTAACACACTTTAGGAGTCACTGGTTCAGATCAAATTCCCTTCAGGGGAGATGRACCTGTGGTCAAGCCTGGGAAGTGCTCCATCAAACTAGTAAATTAGGGACCATTGAGAAGAAGAAAAAGATTAGAACCCTYACCTTTCTCTCGACAGAATCTGCTATCTTATTTCTCCTACTTTTYTAAAATGCTGCTCCAAACACATGGCTGAAAGTGCCCATTGCACAAAAAGCTTGTCAGAGCATTGGTGCATCCTTGAAATGTGCATATAAATAAACAAACTAGAGTGAAATGGTCTGCAGGTGAATAGTGAATGATGTATTAAATATGTTCCTGGAGGCTACTGTAAAGAAAGTACAGGTGGTRCATAGAGAATTTGTTCTGTGTTCAGGACAGTTGTAAAGAAATGCTGATTGGCCAAACAGTCAATCTGAAATCCAACCTCTCTTACCCTCCTTTTAGGTAGCATAATAAAGCTGGGGTGGAATGTGTGCTGTAGAAGAAGCCAAATTATTTGTTCAGAAAAATCTCACGGAAGTGGGCTTTTCTGACAGATTTTCAAGTTGGGGATTTTTTTCTCTAGAAAGTGGTTCTGAATTGTGTGCTGCTTATCCCTTCACCTTTTAGAGGTTTGCATCCATTATCAGGATTATGACTGTGGGGTTTGCATTAGTACAAACCACTCTGCTAYGGGGTTAAGGAGTGAAAGAAACACTAAGTGGAAGTGACCTATTTTCTTGTTGTTGTTTCAGAACTCAGCCAGCTGGCATGGCCCMAGGTCAGCCACACCACAGACAACCTTTTCATTCCATGTCACTGACTGTAATATTTCAGAGGAGACAGAGAGAGATTTCAACTCCTTTGTGCTGCTTTGAAGCTTCTCTAATCATAGAATCATAGAATGATTTAGGTGGGAAAAGATCTTGAAGATCGAGTCCAACCATAAACCCAGAACTGTGAAGTCAAACAATAAACCATATACATAAGTGCCATTTTAGTGTACTTTGAAGAGGAAAACAGGTAAGAACAAAATAGTCTCCAAAAATCTGTGTTAGTACCTTTTGAGCAAAAAGCTACTTTTTGACCACACAGGAAAAAAAAAAGAAGAAGAAAAAAAAAAAACTCACAGAAAGATCTTATCCCAATTCCTTAACAGCTTTTTAAACAAAGATGATTTAATACCCACAAAGATTTTTATTTTTATTCATTTTTTCCCCCTGTCTTGGATTTTTAATTGAGCTGGAAAGTGATGCACACARTCTGAAAATTTAGCACACAAAGCTAACATCCTTCCCTGTGAGAGGAGAATTCTTCACCCACCATGTGCCAACCTGCATCACGGAGTCTGGCACTACAAATGTGCCATTAGCATCTGACAAGTAGATTATTCTTCTTCTTTAAGAATTCCCTAAGACTGACTAAAGCCAGAGTGAGAAGAGCATSTAAAGGGGGCAATAGCTGATGGTCTAATGGTTTCCACACAACCCACACATTTCCTCCTATTTGGCAATTGATTTGTTTTCTGTCCGATGCATCAGTAAGTGAGACTTATWTGTCAGACTTGATGTTCTCCATAGATCTGCCTGTCCTCAAGATGTAGGGGATAAATAATCCCTCCTRYAGTCTTTRCCAGGTTCTGGGCAACTCCACGGARGAGTAGAAAATTGCTTTTTCTTTCACTGAAGTGAGATTGAGGACCCTTTTCTCCACAGAAGCCATACTCTATTTAGTCTCTACTCAGTCCCTGAGTTGTCATGGGAAGAGTTGCTGTGCAGGGGAGRAAGCAGTGTGCAATAACAGAGGATATCTTTGTGGAACTGAAGCAGAATGATTGTGTTCAGGACAGCTTCTGATTTTTTAAGGACTCCTTGATGCTCTGCTTCCTGGTACAGCTGGTGATAGTATGTGGAAGTCAGTGSTACACAATAAATCTCTTCCAGGAAAGTGTAACACAAAATGAATTCAGAATGGCAGCAGAATTAGAGGGGATACAAATGTGAGCATCCATCACACAAGGCTGTTGTTTCTGCTCAGAGGGTTTTTAATTGCTTTGTTGAATACCTGAAGGAAAGCCCTGTCTCTACATGATATAAATTGTACAGCTGAACAAAGCATACCCAGTGGTCTAAATCTGTRAGGAACTTAGAGAACAATGATTGGAGAGAAGGAAAAGACGTGACAAATGAGATTTTAAATATATAGTTCTTTAATCGTAATTTATTTTCTTTGGCAAGTGTTGGCACCGAGATGAATACTGAAGACTCAGAAGGTAATTGGTAAACCTTTTCATATTTAAGTGGTGTTATTAATTCAGATTGATGAGTGAAAGGGAGCTTTATACAAAGGTGCAGGTGAACAAAAAGGTTCTCTTGCATAGCAGCAGACTGAATCTCGGTCTTCTCTCTTGRTAAAAAAATCTCTTAATAGGTTTTCTCTCAGAAAGTCTACTTGATGAGTCTATCATCAAAATTAGCACTCTGCCACTAGTGTTTCCAGGTGCTGTCTACTCAAGGTTTCCCAAATACACTGAAATAGAAAATCCCTTTGCAATCTCATTTTCATTTGCAAATTTTCAGCTGCTCTTTCTTTACCACCTCTACCCTTCCACACTCAGAAGTCAGAACACAGAAAATGCACAGTTGGGGAACCGGACTTGGACCACATTCAGGAGCCTGTGTGAAGGAGATTGCCAGACCACTGCCTTGGGTGGCAGCAACAATTTTATCTAAGCCAGACTTCTGATATATAAACACATAGTTCTGCTGACGAAAACAGCTCTTTTATCTTTCCTCGAGGAAACACTGGAATAATTTTACCTGTGTTAGATCAATGTCAGGCAGAGGAGGGGAAGTTTGACTGAAAAGCTGTCATAGTTCATCATGCCTGGGAATGTACATGACTTAGCTATAAATGAACTTTCCTGAAGAAAGCAGCAACAGGAGTGTTCCCTAGGCACAGGAAACAGAGCTAAATACCAAAATCGTTSGCGGTAGGAACACGCTTGTTGCACAAGAGCTTTGGCACGAGTACATCCCGGGACATGTGGCAGGCAGTGGAACACGGCTGCAGAGCTCTCACGGGAGGGGATGGAGAGGATGGAGGGGATGAAGGGGAGGGAGGGGATGGAGGGGAGGGAGGGGATGGAGGGGAGGGAGGGGATGGAGGGGATGGAGGGGAGCGGTGTCCGGAGCCCCGGAGCGCAGGGCGCGGTGCCGGCGGGCGATGCCCGCAGCTGTTGCCTGGCAACTCCCGGCTCCATCCGCATCCTGAGCTCTGCGCGGCCGCCTCTGCCACCCACTGCATCCTAAACAGAAAACAATTCCTGCCGTATCGACAGCAGAGCCCGTTAAAGATTCCCAGGGAAAAAAAAACCTCAGACGAACTAAAGCAGCGTCGAGAAAGAGTCGGGATAAAACAAACWCGCTGCTCTTCTCCATCTCCCGTTCCTCCACTTTGGCGACACTGCCATTTGAAGCCCAAGCAGGGGCTTAGTGCTGGGTGCTGGCATTTTCTCAGAGGTTTGCAGCTCCGACCCAGGCCAGCTGACTAATTAGAGCAGCAGCACAAGAAAGGAGATGGCCTGAAATAATAGGCAGGGTGGGATAAGCATGCAATTGGGATTTAGAGTTAATATCCACTGGATGAAATTAAATCTTGTTTGAGTGAGTGGGTAGCCAGATCATGATGGAAAGGGGGGAGTTTGGCATATGAGAGAGGTCTGGTGAATCATGCTGAGAAATTAATAGATTTTTTAAAAGTACTCCACCACAAAAAGGGCTAAACACTTCCTCTGATGAAATAGGGAGAAAACTGCTGTGGTTAAAAATCTGACATAGAGAAAAAGAATGCTTAACAGCTAGAAGGAAGGCTGTGAAACTGTGATATGATAGCCCCACTGAATGTTATATAAAGATTTACTATCTACTAGGCATGAGGCTGACTGATTTAATACAAACTTCAGTTCCATGTGATAGCTAGCAGATAATGACATATCCTGAGGTACAGACATTTGAAACCTTTTTCAAATCACTCATGGATCATCTGCATGCACATCTCTCTGATACATGCCCCGAGTTTGCTGTATTGCAGTTAGTCTTTTTTTGCCCTTTATTCCTTTTTCCTCATTCTTCTTTRCTAAAAGGAGAGATCAGGTTACTTCTATGAATTTAGACTTTCAGAGTGATTTAAAAAGTTYTAGAAGGAGCAGCTTTCTTATCACTTTTTCAACAAAAACTTCCTTGGTAAGTGCACACACAAAAACTTATCCTCCCCCCACAAAACAAAACAAAACAATGAACCAACCAACCAAACAAACAAAAATAAATAAATAAAAAACCTTTTCCTGGGCAAGTACCTTGGGGACCAAATATTAAAAATTTTTTGGCTATCAGATTTTGAAAAGAAATTCATTTCCCACAGTCCAAGGGGAAATATCATTGCAGAGAGACAGATCATTAGGTGCCAGTGCCCAGCAGCATTCTGSACTGCAGTTTCTCATCCACTGGAGGACACTGGACCGTGTATTAATAAGATAACTGGACAACATAACACTCGAGTCTACTGTCCAGGGAGACCAGTTTCTCAGTGCTCTGCATAAAGGTTCATCAGATACTGTCATTGAGTAGGTTATGTTTTGATGAGGTTCAAAAGTAGAAGTATTGAGCAAACCCTGTCAGATGGAGCTGCTGCTGCATTCTGACAGTCTGGCACTGTTTACAGCCTTAGTGAACAGTGGGTTCCTGGAAGCTCCTTTCGTTGATTCCCTGTGACATTGGGACAGACCTTTCATCTTATTTTCCTGACTYTTTAAAACAAGGGTAATTGTGTTTGTCTTCAGCATGGGGCACTAATTATAGTCAGTTTCTAAAGAGCTTTGGCATTGCTGAATATGTGGTAGAATAAATTCTCTCTCTTCTGGATTTGTTTGGCGGTGTTTTTTCCTCATCAGTTAGCAAAACCGTGAATGACCATGTAATGTCAGAGATCCTGACTCAGCAAGCTCCTTCAGCATTGCAAGGTCCTTAAGATCACAAGAGGTTTTATAGATATGAATGGTCCTACCAATAAACACAAACACAACTGAGCTGTGACAAGTCAAAATGATAGAGCTTCCAATTAGAGCCCAGAAACAATGCCCAGAATCAGATTCTATATAATGACTTTACAAATGACCTTTGGGGATAGTTTGCTGCATGACTGCTGAGAGRATGTTACTCAGGGAAGCCGTGAAATGAATGACAGTAAACGGGATTGAAATCGTAATTAGTTCTCTGTGCATTTCGCTTATGTGAATACCAAAGTTCAGCAACATCCATTAGTTTTACAGGGCTTCAGTTAGTCCTTCAGCTGGTCCAGTTTAATATAATCCACATGATTACTTTGCTGCTGAGACTTCTTTGTTGATGCAAAATCCTCTGGCTTTTAAAGAGTGACCTCAGAAGGAAAGCCATGACATACTTGAAGGATGTAGACAGCTGTACCCTGCTTAACAAGCACATGGACACTCCAACAATGCTTTTAAAGCAGTTTCTGTAATGGAACAGAGGGTGTGAGAAATAACACAGTCTTACATATCACTTACTGTGAAATACAGATTAAATTGTGAATTAATTGAGGATTTGGGTGGTTTCTGTGTAGTACTTCAAAGTGGTTTATGATAAAGTATTTCCAGTGCTGARTACTGGTAGCTGTATCATTAATATCTCAGTGAAAAGAAAATATGTTGTAGCCCCATTATATTTTTCAGATTTTTCTTGCTGCAGGAGTCTTTGTGCCTTGCATTATGGAAGGAAGAAGGTTTCTGTGCTGCAGGTTGTYTTCAACAGGTATTCAGTTCACACCACAAACAGAAATCACTTGGGACCTTTACAGTGGCCTTTATAGAATCTCTGCATTTCTTTAGAGCTTTTCTAAATCACAGTGAACATTGAATATTTTGAAATTCACCTTTACCAGAGCAGTTGGTTGACTTCTCAAGATACTTTTCCAGTGATGCTTATATTAATTCAACCAGTTAAGGAAATTTCCAAGGAGTAGGCATTTATATGAATATATTTGTGCATGTAGAGCAATTCCATTTTGATTTTCTCCTTTCTTTTATAAATCCCTTGCAATCTCAGACTCAAAAATCTCTGTGGTGTATGTGAGATCTCCCTTTATATATCTGTGGTGCAAATCCTGATCAGAGCATCTGGGCTGGAGCTCAGTGTAATTATTCAGTAGTATAATGTTTTCTTCAGAAGGCTGCTAGGTTGGTGTGGGATCAGTAGCAGACCCCATTCTCCTGTGGAATCTGCAGAAGAAGCATGGAGATTATTTTAAGTAGAAAATATAGGCAGAAGTGAGGTGGCTATTGCCCATGTCTTGACAGATCAAAGGTAAATCCGATGCACAGCCAAATTTGCTGTGCTGTACTTGAAGGGCAAAGGAGTCTTTGTGTATTACACCCTGTAAAAGGTGTGAGTGTGGCCGTGAGAAAGCCCAAAATTTCTTGACTCAGAAATCACCTCAATAACAAACAGGAGCATATCTGAATGAATATGAACTACTTAAGATTATTTGGCTTTATGTGAATATTTTTCTAAATGCTAGAACATTAAGCCTAAATCACCTCATTGTTCCTGAGGAAGCACTCAACAGGATTTCATATCTTATCAGACTCTGTGGCCAAAATGGATAACAGTAACAATTAATTATGGTTATTGTTGCTGTGATTAGATTTCAATATTCTTCCCTAGAATACTTTTCTTTTAAGAACCTCTGTGGTCAGTAGTATTCTAAGATACACTTTTTGTACTCCTCTCTCTCCAGCAAAGCATCCTTTTGAGAAAAATGTGTTTTGTACAACTGCMTTAGTTCAGAAATGAAGCTACAATRTATTAAATTCAGATTTTAAAATTTCCAGGGCATACAGAGATTCAGGCCTTTTGTATCTCATACAGAGATTCTGTCTTTAGTCAGAGGCAATTTGTACACTTGTTCTGGTGAGCAGAGATCCTGAGCTAGATAGGCACCTATATTCCAATAATGACTTTAGTAAATTAAATAAATCCCAGGGAATTTTTCCCTGTCTCTTTGGCCCTTTGGCTTTGCACRCTATTAGCTTGTTGCTGTTGGAGAAGTGCATGAGAAACCTATAAACCTCATTATTTAGCCCTAGAAATAAACATTATGCTTTGGAACTTGGGTGACTCCAAGGATCTCCCAGACATCTTGGGGGAATTGTACTGTAAAAGATCTCTAAACAGGATGCCAGGCTCATCATTTGGAAGAGGAATAGCAGAAGTCTACCATTCTCTTCCCAAATCCGGAATCTAGAATGACAACAAGCAACATTTAAAGCAGACTAAGGAAGGCACTCAGTCATTTTACCAATGAAAACCTTGCACCCTACCCTCATAACTCCATGATTCTTAGGAAAATGCCTTTCATATTACTGTGTCTAGGGATGGCAAAAAATGGGTACTACCCAAAAAAATGCCTTTCATATTACTGTGTCTAGGGATGGCAAAAAATGGGTACTACCCAAGTGTTTGTGTGACAGAATATCTTACTTTGTTTATCTTTCCCAGTGCCTCTAAAGCTTATCAGTTTTGCTTGTTCTTTAAACAGATGCACTATTTGGGCTGTCCTTTGATGGACAATGCATCATTTTCACTTGGTCCATCTTCCCTATGAAGCTGCTGGTGTTGGTGTAACATATCTAGGGCAAGATAAGCTGTCTCCCCATTTTCATGCTGTATTATTATTTTAATATAATTGTGACCCCCACCTGTCCCAGAAAGGATTCCAGAATTCTGGTAAATATTTTAGTAAAATGCACTAATTTATTTTTGCAGCTATTTCCAGGAAATATTCAAGTTCAGAACCTTATGCAGGAAAGGAAAGGAAAACATATTCTTTTATTTGAGCTGTGAAGATKCAAAGGAATAAACTTTTGTTGTCTAAAGTGTCATTGACAGACCACTGATCTCACTAAATCTTGCAATAGGCAGTTCATAATTTGCATTTTAATCTGTTTTCTGGTTTTGGATGTTCTTAATTTCTGAAGATAGGCTAATTTTGTCACTGTTCAATCTTTTCAGGAAGGTGATATGTGAAGAACCTTCTAGTAAAGGAGTCCAGTCCAGCTGTGACCTTCTGATCAAAGCAGAGTGACCTGTGAGTTAATTGTGCCAGTTATTCCAAGTAGATGCCTCAAATCACCTGCTGGTCAAAATGGAAGAATTTAAAGACAAAAAATTTCACATAATACAAATACTGCATTGCTTTCTGAGAGGCATCACACTCCCTTGTGGGTATTTCAGCTACCTGACTTTTGACTATTGGTATTATGCTGCCATTTAATTACATCCTTACAGATTAATCTGCTAACAATTTTTTGTTGTTCCTGACTAAAGCAAAAGAGTCATTACAAGCAAGTTGACTTGGAGTGGATTTTAAAGAGCAAAAATGAGCAGTCATCAGCAAATGACGGAAGTGGAAGAGAGAAAATGAATCTCTTGCCTGGCCTGGAATCAGCCAAGACTCCCACAGATTTTATGGTAAACTCTATTGTAGCTCCCTCTACCATAAAAAATGAGCAGTGAGCATAAGGACMATTGAGCTCTGACCTTTCCCAAGGGGCTACAATTATAGAAACACTCAGCATTTGCACAATCCTTTTAGAATGGGAATTGTTGACTCAGTAGTAAGAGGGCTCCGTGGCTTTCAAGCTGGGCCATAAATTCAGGGGAAATATAGGAATCTGGGTTAAAAAAATAATGCTAAGTATTGTCTATTTGAACTGAAGAAAGATTTGGTGAGCTGGTGGCCTGTGTCTAAAAATGAATAGTGTCAGGAGACTATGGGAAAGTCAGACAACTTTCACACAGCATAAACCAGGTAGCACCATAGCTCACAGGAGACAGAATCAGTAAAACCCAGGGCTCTCTGATTTGGTCTTGGCTAACAGTCCTGTTTCAAGCTGGAGATTGGATCAGATGACCTCCAAGGATCAAATCAAATATTCAATGATTCTGYTAATTAGGCACAAAGACTGGCTGAGCATGTCTTTGTTCCCAAGTAGGTCTATTATCTCATTGTAGAGATGTGTGAAGTACAACAGCAGATTTGCTGCATTTCTCCTTTCTCTCTTGTGCACTTTAGAAGGAAAAGAGAAACTTTTGTGGCAGTCACAGTGGCTTTAAGGAAAATCACAATCCCTGATTTTGCATAACCCTCCTTTAAAACCTGCCCAAGGAAGACACTGGTCTTTCTAACTCCCTTTAAAGTCTTTTCTGGTCACCTCATTTGACAATGGGGGAAATGGAAAACACGAGAGGGAGACTAAAGTAGTTCATAAGAAAGAAGAAATCCTAGGCTTAACAGGCATAATAGAGAAGTCAGTGAGTGAATAATCACTGAGACAACTACAAATTACCTTTCAAAGCGGAAAAGAGGATTGCATTGCAGTGCCCTGTATTTTATGGGAGCCTATCCCTCACCAGGCCTTCTTGGCACCTCCTTTTCCATTTCCACCTCTCTGTTCATGTACCATACATTTGTATGCACTGGCAAGTGCAGTCATCTGCGTTCAGATGTCCAAATGTTTTTGCATAATGTCCACTTACYCTTTTCTAAAACTTTTATAATCAGCTTAGGTCTGCTAAATGATACTGATTAGACAACCTTAATGTCTGCTGTTATCTTAATTCTCTGTAGAGCAGACAACAGCCTTGAGGGAGGCTATAATAACCTGTCTCTACCCATTTATGCCAATTTGGCTTGCAGCCTTATACTTCCTTAGGTAACAATTTAGAGTCAGATTTTCAAAATTAAGCCTACAGATCTGTAAGCACCTATGCTTATACTTGCCTCCAATTTAAAAAAATTTACTGAACAGGACAGTTTTATGAGAAGATCCTCAGAGGAAAAAATGAATGATAGGTACCTAGCTTACAGTGAAAGACTTGATTAGAGCTGCCTGATATTAGCTTCCGTTTAAGCCTTCGAAAATCTCTTCCTTAACAGCCTAATTCCAACTGCCAGTTGTTATTTACACTTGTGCCTGTTCCCCTCCGAGTGCTAGGGCAAAAGTTCTGTGCCGAGATTGAATAAATCAGAAGTGATAATCAATTTTCAGGCAGAGCAGTATGACTTGTGCAGACTGAATTCACATGCCTGAAGGGAGATTTACAGTAGTTCCATCACAATTTTCTTTCATCAAGAAAGCAGGTAAAGAGCTSGCAGAGAGAATGGCAAAAAGGCTGTGTGCAGATGTGCCTGCTCATTCACACTGTCAGCATTCCTGGTGCTGTAGCCTGTGCCAGACGGAACTGGGAAGGGCAGGAAACTGCACCAGACTGCCTGCTCACACAGAGCTTCCTGCTATTAGAGCTTATTTCCAGCATTCTGTCAAGCAGAAAAAGTAATCCATGCCCAGTTTATCATCCTCTGAAGACATTATAAATTGCCAGCTAAACACTTCCACCATATCTGACATTACACAATCAAACTGCAGCAGCAATGGTATCTGAAATGCACAGTGAGTGAGAGTCAGTCACAGTAGCTGCCTGAGTTCCTACTGCTCTTTACAAAATACACTGAAAAGAAAACAAGCAGTAAAGGTCTGATATTTTTCCTCTGCCGGTGAATATACAGCTGCCAATACTCTAGACTTGCTTTTTCTATTTTTTGCTGTTGCACTATTGTGATGCACCCTTGAGAGTTTCAGTGCTGGAGCCAAATAAAAGTGAATTGACAGTCATTGGACAGGTTATACTTAAATTAACACACACTCTAGACAAAACTAAACAGCCTGTGGCAAGATTTTTATGTAAATAGGTGTATTGATACACTGGGTTTTCAAACTATTCATCAAGCCAGAAARATGAATGAACACAACCATCTTCATGCTCATAACACAATAGGTAACTTATTTAGAACAAGAAGATGTGGTGCAACAAAGACATTTATTGTGCCACTAAAATTAAAATTAAATTCCTGTTAAAATATTTATGTAGATGTAGCTGAAGCATTCTGCTTCGAGATAAATCAGAGGCCTTTGGCATATCCCAGACATATCATTCCAGTATTCTTCTGCTGAAAATCTAGTGCTTACAAGATGTTAATGGTAGTTCAGCTTTCAGGACAGTATCTGCAGACTATTTTTGCTCAGCAGGTAGTAGGGATTTGCATCCATATTTCAAATATTCTTCTATCTCATTACCAGCTTCTTATTTCTTTGTGACTTATACCTCAATAAAATCTGGCTTGCACTACAGGAAATGTGATTTCAAAAAAGAGAATTCTGTGTAATGAACATTTATCATATTCCTTCTTGGTTTTTCCATCTTTAGACTTTTTTTCTTGATAGACTGGATGAAAGAATGACATGGCATGCATAATCAGTTATTGGGTGGGGGTTTTTTGGTGGGTTTTTTTTTGGTTTTTTTTTTTTTTTAAGAAAAGGAGAAAAGGGTACTTTATAAAAATCAAGCATTAAAAGGGTTTTTAAATATCGGGGTACTTCACTCAACTACGATACTCCATGATAAGAAGTAGCATTATTTGTTCTGTTGCCTTCTTTTGATTAAATTGAGATCTTTRAATAATATATGTACACTGGGAAGTACGTTTGCTTGGATAAGTTAATTTGTAAGAGTTGTAATCAGTACAAATTCACTAAGTGCTTTTTGTAATATGGCTGAATGCAATGAAGTGATTTGGTATTCCTGCAGATGTCACATGTAATTTCAGAGCTGCTACACTGTAATTTTGTAGCACTTAAAAGAAATTATGGTGGTGGCAATTTTGTCACTGTAGGTAAGGGGCTCTTAGGGCTTGTCTCATAAATTTCCAGCTCYCTCTTTTCAGGTGTTTGTGATATAGTGTAAAGTCAAAACCATCAGCCTAATAAAATCAGGTTATAATTGATCAAACTCTGAAGAAGAGATGGGCTCAAACAGCAAAATTTTAAACCCCTAGTTCAAGTAAAAATGCTGGCAGCTTTGGTTCAATCTATGATAGATGCAGAAATTCAGATCTACATTAGGCTTTTTTTAATCAATCTGTTTCATCTTATGCCTCCCCTGCACTCCGCACACAATATTCCAGTACAATGRAATGTTAGCCAGAGTTTTCTAACCAGAGCTGGTCACAATTTGGATTTCTAATCCTTCAGTGTTTCTTTTGAAAACCTTTTACTTTTTTCTCATTCTAATACTCCCCGCTTCTTCTTTGCAAAGGAAATATCAAGTCTGTACATTGACATTCTTCTTTTCCTGGGAGAAAAGGTATTGAGGGAAAGAAAACACGTATTCAGATCGAAAAGAGCTCCGCTGTATAACAAAAATAAAGTAATTCAATGTTTACACTCAACATTTCTAACCTTTAGCTTTCTGACCTGGTGTTGCAGGTGGGCTAGAAGAGCAGCAGGAGAGAGAGGAGGGTTTCCCCACGTTTTGTTTCACTTGTTTCCGTGCCTTGGGCTGTTTGCAGCGCTTTCAGATCACTTGTGAAGGCCAAGCTCCACAGTACCTGTACGCTCTTAACACATGGTCTGCTCCTTGTGCCCTGTGCCAGCAAGGTTCTGCAGAATAAAAAAGATAATTTTATAGCTTCTGACACACCAGAAGATCTTTTATACCCATGGCAAAGCAGAGGAAATGAGAGATATTCTACACTGCTCATGTCATGCATTTATATCCTCAGTTGCAGAACCAAGTAAATAATTTAGTTCTACCATCTTTTTTGAGATTAATATCCAATAAACACTGAACAGATGAGGCTGAAAAGAAATTTCTGATGCATTTCACCTACTCAAACAATCATTAAATACCAATTTTTTATTTATTATCAGCTTAATTGAAAGCTTTGTGAAAGCTGKGAAAGCTTTTCCACTCTATTGCCACTCGATAGAAAAATAAATGTTGCAGGAATTTGCKGGAAGTCACACATATATGCACATATAAGTTTCTCTAGTACATAATAAAAGAGTTAAGGGCCTCCTGAAGTGTTGTTCTGGTYTAAAGTGAATTGTATCCAAACTATAGTTTCAGACAGAAGCACAAGTTTTATAATTCTTATTCTGTTTGTCACACCATATTGATGTGAGATTTTAAAAGTGTCCAAACTAAACATTGAGATTATATTCAATTTGAAGTTGAATATGACCCAGAATCAAACCTCTTCTCTTATAATATTCAAGCCTGAAGAAATAAAGAGCAGTTTCCAGACTTGGAATATTAATCAAATAGCATTCTGCTCATGTGCTGTCAGCACTTGGCTCTGGATGGAAATAACATCCATATTTCTGGATGGAAATATGCTACTCAGTTTTGTGTCATTTTTCCTGAACAGGTTCATAGAGTCATGAGATATTCTGTCAGAAATTATCTTCTCWGGTTGTGGGGAGTGTCAGTCAGGTGACCAACATACAAATTTTTAATTAAGATTTACCACTACATAATAAGACAAGAATACACTAATCTTTAGTAACGTTTTAATTCAAGCACGTCTTGTCGCTACACAGCATAATTGGTAGATAAGATGTAAGAAACCTCTGCAAGAAGAAATGCTGTACTGTGCTGTTCACTAATCTCCATTTATGCCACTCAGACTTAAATTCTTTGCTCTATAATAATTTGCATTTATATTTTGCATTATTTCCAGAGTCAAATTAAATTCTGTCATGGATTCTAATTTTACAACATGTGTTGAAGGGAAAACTCTACATAGAAATATATTCCTTCTGCTRAAAGGTCTGTTACAGTGAACAACCTCTCCATGGCAAAGAATTCAGGAATTGCTCAGAAGGAAAAGCAGTTTTTTCTTCTTCTTCTTTGCTGCCCTCCCATATCTCCTTCCAGAATAAATCCCATGGGAAAAGAATGAAATTATTGAGAATTAAAACTTGATTTCTGTGGCACAATGGGATTCATCTTCAGGAAATGGTTTGAATCAATCTTCCACAGGAGATTTAATGAGACAAGTGTGCAGTCTTATTTAGATTACAACATATGGGATGGCCTAGAAGATTAGCAGACTGCCTGTGTGTTGGCTCATCTATTCAGGGACAAATTGGCCCAAGCTTGGAGAGAAACAAACCCAGCATCACCTGGGCCTTTCTGCTACAGAAATGGCAGCAAAGAACAAATGCAAGAAGCATTTTTCACTTTAACAATCGTGCTGCTTCTAATCCTCTGCTGTTTCCTCTCYATTTCTCTGGTATCACAGAACTTTAAGAATGCTTTATCCATCTGCACTGACCCATATCCTTCGGGACTGAGTTCCACCAGTGCCTGATCACTGCAGCCCAGGCTGCYTCCGATCTTGATGCCACCRAATAGTTCACTTGCACTGCTCATCATGGCCTGGCTGAAGAAGGCAACCACAGTGAATTYCAGGAGTTTTCTGGATTGCCAGCATCTCCCTCTGCTGCTTCTCCATCAGATGTCAGAGTGACTGAAATCTCCCAGCAGGATGAGAGCCTGTGAKTGTGCCACCTCCTGTAGCTGGAGTAAGAAGGTTTCTTCAATAGGCTTGCGTTGAATACACAGGGAATCCAGGAAGCTCAGAAATCAGAGCTTTAGAGGTGCTTGATTGACATCATAAGAAAAAGGGGGAAGAATACAATGTTTTAAAAAATATGAACTATCCTCATCAAGTAAAGCATGACTCACAGTCTCAAGCACTGAGTATTCCTGACTCACTAACACAGAGAGCTTAATTTCCCTGAACCAAAAAAAAAAAACCAAGTTTGGAAAGAAGTAACCATTTAACAAGAATGGTTAAATATCTGGACCATGCTCATAAAACAGAGTACACAACCGAATGTCTGTCCTCTTACTGATTTGACACAACTCTCTGAAAAGAAGGAGGAGCTTTGATTAARGTTCTTAGGATCCAAGTGAGCTGACACAAACTCACTTAAAAGTTGGTGTCATTCAACCTGTAGTGCTATTCTGTGGAATTAAACTGAGCAGGCTTTTGGCTGTTTATATGCCTAAATCAGATTAACTGAAATAAAGAGAGGGGGGAAAAAGGCCAAACACTTTCTTTTCAAAGTATTAATTTTTGCATTAAAAACAAAAAAWTAAAATGCAGTCGACCTTGCAAAAAATCCCACAGAAACAGAAAGCAAAAAACTTTTAAAAATCTCCRGTTACAAGAAATTATGAACTGGATGTTATTTCTCAGTTAAAAGTAAATGTTTTCCGACACTTTTTTCAAGTTGATCGAATGGCATTCTATAACACCTTACTGGTAATATTTTCTCCAAASTAACTATGTTCTTTCCTTGTATATAACTCAAATATAATGATATGAATCATTTAAAATAAGAATCCAGTGTACAGCCAAAACTGAYGCTTATTTGGTTTTATGGGGGATTTCAGAACTGATCACAGGATTTAAATGACAGGTGATCATAGTTTATTTAGAAAAAAAGCAAGGAAACAAAAAGGAATTCTATCAAGAAAAACTGTGTTAAATTTTATAGAAAGCTGAGACACAGGCATCCTAAATGTCTCTGTGGGCTGATTTCCTGRGTGCATCATAACATTTGAAATGAGAAAAAAATGAATTCAGAAATGTGCTGGCTCAGTGAATTAATGTTCTGAGAGGCTATAGTATCAGTATGGAGAGACTTGGACCACTAAGAGGTTCCTTAGTAGATGAGAGAGAGTGGTAAATTAAAACAGGATCAGAGTCTAAACAAGAAGACAAATCAGACAACCCATTAGAATCTAAAAGTTTCTTTGAAAACTATTTCTTTACAGTCAGAAAACTGATTAACTGAAATGTATCCAGAAAACAGTTTGTTTCCACTGGCAGAAGCTGCAGTTGACACTTATCCTGTTCAGGATTAGTAACCAAAAATGTAATCCTTTGGCAGAGTTTCTGTATCATTTCATCCATTAGCTGTTGAAGGTAATTGGTCGATTAGTAGTGCCAGATGGGATTCCAGTGGGGAATAGGAAGATAATTCTTCTTATATTTATTTCTGCAAAGACATGTGTGTGTGTTAGAATCATGATCCCTATTAAAACACACAGATGTCTTTGTACAGACTTGTTTCCTTAGTTGAGTGTATCAAAATTTATGTATTTTGGAACAGTGATCCAGGTTGTTGTCTTCTGCCTTTAATGYTAATGCTCTATTTGTCACTGTCAGTTTGAACCCAAATACAGAARCATGGAATAAGATTTGTTGAAAATGTCCTGTCAACCCTTCCCTGTTTGAGCCACCCACCTGCCTGGAAAGAGGGCTCAGGACAGCCCAAGGYACCCCAGGTAGTATGAGAAACCCTTCTTTAGAAAACAGAAGTCTCTGCAGTGCTTTGGCAACAGCGTGAATCACCCTTGAGCTGTCACTAGATGCTCACTGATAGAGCAATGAATTCTCTATGGTCATTTGAATTCCTGTCATTTCATGCTGTTTGTAAAAATTACAATTTATTTTGTGGTAATTCACAGAAAGTCACTGCCTGACAATGAATTCACGTATTTCTTTATGCAGGCGTGCAAGCTGTCTGTTGAAATAGACCTTGAATTTCTCCATCTAATCCAAATGATTTTAATAATTACATCTCACTCAACTTTTGGTATTTAATTTATATTTCAGCTTCAACTTCATATCACTCAAGTGTTTCCTTCAAAGAGAAAATGTCTTGCTTGCAAGAGACTATTTTTTCCTCTTCCTCAAGCTGTAATGTCCTTTAGGTATTTCCATAATCTGATATTCTACAGCTAATGTTCATTTACATATCTGCAGAGATCGTGGTAGGGAATTCAACAGAGCTTGCAGCTAAACCATACATTTCCTTCAATCAAGATGGAAAGCAAATTGCTTGTGGGATAAGGTCCATTGCYGATCCTCAGAACTATGCCAAATACATGCTGCAAATAAATGGTCACCTAATTTTGATGTATTCCCTCATTTGTGATATCCGATTCTCTCTGCTCAAAGCAGCCTAGAAAGGTTAGAGKCTGCCTGTCAAGGAAAGAGCCCGATAATTGCTGCTGTATTACCCTAAAGGAGCCACTGGGGCTGAGTTCTGTCTGTGCACGGCAAGCCATGTGCCTCCCTGGTGTAACCCCACTGGCATGCTCATTGGCAGAGGGGAATTTTTCATCTATCGTCCATGATGATAATCACAGATGGGGAAATTTGTGTTACTACTAATAAAGAAATTATAAGAGGAACATATGCCATTTATTATAAGTGTCAGTTTAAAAGGCAGCAGATATTACAGTTATAAATCATTTCTTGACCCCAAAGTCTATTACTGTGTACGCTAAGAAAAGACATTTCTATTCCTTCAGGCTTTCACAGCACGGTGCCATTGATTTAACATTAAATATGATTAGTTAGCATTTTGCTTCTTTCATATGGCTTGTTGTCAAAAAAAWTTTATTTTTTTGTGCTTAAAGTGAAGCAAATCAAACTCTCACCACACACTCTAAAAGATCGACTCAATTTCTTAACTTGTATATAAGAATCCCTTCATTCTCATTTTTTATGCTAGATTATTCCAGCTTCAATTAAAGTTGTATTGTAAGCGAACAATTGCATTCTCTCTCCTGRTCCTCAGAAAGGGCTGTATCATGGGATCTAGAGAGACAACCCCAGTCTTTCCAGAACTAGGTCAGGCAAATAACTTGTGCAAACACTGCTGCTTCCCCAGCTCAGACCAGAGRAGAGGTAACACATGTACTCTGCATGTCCTTCACAGCAAAAGCACCCATTAACTTCAGCCTCTCTGACAGAGGCTCATTTGACTTCATCAGCTTGATTTTGTAGCATGGCGAATAAGGAAGGGTTTTTATGATTTGGCCCCAAAAAAGACATGGTGTCTACAGTAAAAAAGGCAACATGATCAATCTTTAACTGACAAAGCAGGTTATTTTTTCCAAAGTGATTTATGTCTCACGCAGTAGATTCAGCTGTTTGTGATGCCAGACATAAGTTTTAAATCACCAATGCATAGATAACTCCCTCCACCTTAACTGCTGGAGAGCCTTCAAATCAAATCCTAGTCAGCCTCAGTGATCCCGTGGATCCAATATGGTTTATTTGTAGTTGCCTTTTCTGTGGAAAACAAAGCCATACCTTCTTATCCCTAAAAAATCTTATAAATGGATAGGTACACTGCCTCACATGGTTTATCAAAATCCTGAGAACAAATGAGATTACAGATCTGGAAATTAATGTTGAAGAAAGCAGCACTGAAATTTAAAAAATAACCATCGCTGATAGATTTTGCTATCACTAAGTACTGTTTTGAGAAAAAGCCTCCATCAGTCAGAGCTTTCATTTCAAGGTGATAGTCAGGATCTGATGTTCATCCATCTAGCCCAGGAATATCATATACACCTCATTTTCAGGATGAGATAATATAATCTTTGGGAAGGGTATTGTGATCTTAGGTATAACATTTTTTGGCTTTGGGTGAGTTTTGTACAGTCAGAGTTAGAGGAAACAAAACTAACAAGAAGAAAAAAGTATTTGTGTACTAATGCGTTTTCAYATGTATGAGATGGGTTTACTTATCTGTTTGACTTTAAAGTTGCCTCTATGGCTTGCTGCAGATTCTGCACCAGATTTCTCTCCTTATTTTGATACTTTTTGGTGCTTAAAATGGTCTTGGACACTGCAAAATCRTTATAACAAACCTCCTAGCCAGATTTAATTCCAAATGGACCTCAGCCTTCCTCGTGGTATTTTTACATGCTCTGACACCATCCCCATATCAATCCCAAGTGGCCTGTCCCTGCTTCCACCCNTTTTTTTTGTATCTCCTGCCTATGTCTGAGCTTTGACAGGAGCACCTTGTTCAGCTGTGCAGGTTTCCTGTCCTTTGGGTCACTTTCTTGCCCATGGGGATGCATGATTCTGAACTTTTATATAACAATTGTTTCTAGTTTTCTGAAACATGAAGGTGGGCTAAGAGAAGAAACTATGCCAGAAGCCAAGAGAATATATTGGGTGTTTCATTAGCAGATATTAAAACTTCACTGATATTATTCCTGCATTTTGTTTCATACTCTGTTAAATCACTGTTTTGCTTTTTTTTTTTTTCCTCACAGACATGTATATAAATATTAAACTAACCAGCATATCTGGTATTTTGTTCTGAAGTTTTTATGCACAGAGTGCAGTGGAAGTGTGGCTCTGACGTTCACACTGTGCAAAAACATGACAAACTATTACATCCCTCACAATCTCAGCCTGCTTTGTCTTTAAAATGATGATGATGATCCTCCTTTCCCATTCTGAGCCTTTCTGATTTAGGCAATAAGATCTTTTTGAGTGTAGRCTACCCATTATTTTGTGCTTGTTCAACACTGCCGTCTCTACTGAGACATATAGTGAGTGCCATATTTCTAATAAACAATAAGACAATATATATAGGCTTGTGATGACAAATGCACACCTTCATTCTTATTCCTTACAAATAATGCAGATTATTATGTGTTCATCATGCCAATAGCACATCTAAAATATGATTCATCCCAGAATTATAGAGATAAAACCTTTACATCAGTCTTCACAAGGTCATATGTTTTACAGAGATAGATGGAAAAGCTGTTGTTTTTCTTTTCGAATTTGTCATGACAGTTTATGAGTTAAATCCTATATTGTATGAAATCTTTTCCTGGGAAGTGGGCAGTAAAGAACCAGGCAGGTGGCATTTTACAGACTTATAGGATTCAGCAGCTAAGCCTACAGTCAAATGAGAGATGAGAGCAGCAAAAAGGCCTGCTCTTCTTTGGCAGTATTATAAATGGATAGAGTTACTCTCTACATGTGAAATTTCTTTAAATCCAGAGAGCAAATCAGATTAAAAGCTAGCATAATTCTTCCTGTATGAAATCACATTCTGTCCATAGAAATTCTATGTGACGGATTTTTATTGCTAAATGCTGCTGTGCAGGGACACTCAGCACTGATACTATTTTAGGGGAGGCATTTGAAGGCAAAAGCATTAGAAGATGGTGTTGGGGTGATATAGCCCACCCAGGATCAGTCTGTTCTTTTCAAAACTGCTTCTTATGTACAAGATTAAAGGGCAGGAAAAAAAAAAAAAAAAAAAAAAAAAAAAAAAAAAAAAAAAAAAACCAAAAAAAAAAAAAACCAAAAAATAAACCACAACAAGGAAGCTTCAAGAATAATTCCACTTAATAACAAGTCAAGCAAAACAATCGTCTTAAAGGATTTTTTTGTTTGTTTATCCCATGGAAGAAAGTGGAAAAAAAAGGCCAAGTTGTCAGGACAGTAAGTTGGAAAGCTTAAACAGAGTTCAGAAAAGCAAGGCGTGTACAAGTTTTTCCCTGTATTATAAGGATTTTCTTTTCAATATTATTCATTATTCTCTGTTGAGTACGAAGAAAATTGTCTCAAATTTTGTTAAATTAATAGTCCTAGGCACATGAACTGTACAGATAGCAAATTTCTAATTAAATTGTTGAAAAATTAGAGTAATTTAAAAATATCATAAAACCGGCTGCTTAATCTAATCCAAAAATCTTCACCTCACACAAATATTGCATATGATGCCAGTATTTTTTTTAATTCCATCTTTAACTAAGATGTTAAAATTATTTAGAGCAGTGCTTGTCTTGCTATTCCTCGCCTATATAATACAAAGTACAACAGATGTATTAGGATGGCAAGAAGTCTTAAGAATATCATTTTATAGACATACGAATCTCTCCTGTTCCTCCTTTTGTTTATTGGTTTATTATTTGGTTCTGTTCCTCCTATGTCTAGCTAAAAAATGAATATGCTTTGAAAAAAATGCAGGAGATAACAACAGACAACAGACTAAATTTCTCTTCTTATGCCATTCTTACATTTTTATCTTATTTCCCCCTAGACAGTAGTAAGGATGATTCACCAAGGACAAGTCAGAATAATCAGAGAAAGTATCAGCTGTAAATAACTATACATATAACCACATTCATATATCTGCCTTTATTTTTGAGTTTTTCTCCTCCAAATTTGCAGAGTTAAGGAAAACAGTCAGAAATGTTGCAGAAGAGCACTCACAAGTTTTCCATTACTAGAGCTGTGAAAATATGTTGACAAAAATATTTTAGGAACAGAACAGCATCCTTCAGAAACGAAAACACATCTCCTGTAGAAATTTCTATATGGACTGGAAATTTGTATTTTCTGATACAAAAAAAAATGCATACTTTCATTTCACTAAAAGGTTTTTAAAATAGGGGAGTTTAAATTTCATGCAATAAATTGTAAGCATTTCAAACAGAAATTGTTCAAATTTTAGCATGGCATCTCTGGTACTTTTATAGCAGATTCTGGTTCCTAACTGGTCTTGTACTTTATCATAGATGTTTGTCCTAAAATGAACTGTGCAATGAAAGTTAAGTAAACAGCAGCTATTTTATCAAAGAAGTTCAGTGATGACCTCTACCCTACTTTCTTGAGAAAGGTCTGCTGCTCATTTTTATGTAACAATGTGAAACAAATGAAAAAAATCATCTTTCAGTCACATCTATGAGCTTGCACTTGAAGCAGAAATCATTACAGTCCTGATTTTGCAGCTCATATTCACAATAGTGATCCCACCAGGGTAAATGAAGACTACAGGATTAACATCCATTTGAGGAAAAAGAATGTTTCTAATGAGCTGTGCTGTGGCCACTCGAAGTGATAAGTAAATCTCTCCTGGATACTGTGGTGCCTTCCATTGCCTTCCTTTGCATTACACAAAACCCTAATTCCCACTGAACTTATATTTCAGTTATCATTTGCTAGTTATATGGCTATATTTTCATCTGTCCTCTTCTTTCAGCAGTTAAAATCAACAAGGGAAGTGATCTTTCAAGACATCTTAAAATACAACCCCCTTAGCAGTCATCTTGCTATATTTTAGACATTTGAATGAAGGATGATTTTGTTTATTAGTACATGCAGGCAGCTAAAATGGAAAAAGAAGGAGAAGATGGCTGTGCTAGCCCACCATGGCCAGCTGCACAAGATAGACTTAAGCACCTGCTTGTTTCTGCTCAGCAAAAGCTACTAGAGAACCCAAAGGGCTTTTCCTTGGGAAAACATGTGATGAGTTAAGTGCCACAGGTGACAAGGATCATTCTTAAGAATTGTATCTTTCCTTCCAAGGAGATGGCAGGTAGACTTCTGAGACTGCTTTCTTGATTTCTCTCCCTTACAACAAATGAAAAAGTGAAACAAAAAAGGAAGAAAACACAAGAGAATGAGAGAGCCCCTTCCCTGTTTTGTTCAGTTTCTCCTTCCATAAACTATTAATGCCATGGCTGTGCATCATATGGCATGTGCAACAAAGCCCACTGTAAGCACAGATGATGCTTTGCTACTGAAAGGCTCATTTAAATCTTAAAATGTACATGAATATGGAAAGGCATGCTTCATGTCAGTAGAACTAAATATATGAATATATATATGAGCTAAATACATAAATRAAATCCTCTTCTAAGGGAAAACAAATGTCAACTTTGACTTGGCGGGGACTTCCTGTAATTACAAGGTTGCAATTAAGATTTTATAGTATTTGGTCTGTAGCAGTTTCCTCTTTTACTGGAGAAGTCAGCACTTGTAGCTCTGAGTGAAGACCGCCCTACCCGAGCTGGGTATGAGCCCATTCTCTTTTAAAGCCTCAGGGCTGCACATGGCAKGGATGATTTGTTGATTTCAACTTCTCTTAATTTATTCAATATCTGTGCTTCACTAGCTCTGAAGTCAACCGTGATAGTGGATAAGGCAACCACTTTCAGCTGGTGCATCTCCCAATATTCTTGCTTGTAAAGTATCCATTTAATGCCTCAGCTCTTTCACTGTGACTTCAGTTCCTACTCACTCTTGCATCACTGCAACTTCTTTGGCTCCTCACTCATCCTCACAAGAGCAACAGAAAAGAAGCCTTTTCAACTTTCTTTTTTTTCTGCCCATCAATTAAAATTACTTTCTTGCTGGAGCAGTTGTACATTTTCAACGTTTATATCAATGCAGATGACAGCCTTTTGCTGAATCAGTTATGGGAATCATGGRTCAGTACAACATGTCAAGTTGGGAAAAATCAGTTCAAATCAACACCAGAATTTTCCTGCAATCTGAGTTAAGCATTTCCTAGTAGCTCACAAAGTATCATGAAAGACGAAAAATGCTGTCAAACTCTTCCAAAACCTCAAAAAAAAAGTGTCTGTGCTGTTCATCTGAAAACACGATAATCTATGCCATATTTTAAAACTCCATTTATGTGTAGTACTAAATAAGTGGAAAAACACAAGACTGAATGAGTATGAAGCTGATATGAACAACTTGCAATGGTTCACTCACTCTTGTCAAAGAAAGTTGTTATAACAGATATAATTTACCAGACCCCTGTATTGAACCAGAAAACMACCTTTCTCAGAAGAATCTAATACTGATCTTTTCATACTTTTCTTCTGTAACTCAGCAGACTTGTGCTATGGAGCAGGAGATAAAAATTAACTTCTTTCCAACTGAAATAGAGATTTTATGCAGAATATAASCATAAAGAAGAATGTGGTATAGATTTTATTCAGAATGAACATGTCAGAGTAATGTACAAGGTAAAATTTCTGTTTCAATAGGACAAGAGATTAATATCCAYGAGGAGAATAATTACTACCCATGCAACTCTGGAGATAAATTAGTAACAGTGATTACCTCAAGGGAGTGTGACTTGCACMTTGCTTTAGACTCAGTTTAGCCAAGTGTTTCCAGTCTTGTGACATTGCAGTAGTCACATTTAAAAGCATGTTAAAACATCTGCTGTCATTGCTTGTGCCTCTCTTGGTTCCATCTAGTTCATCAAAAATTAGCCCAGTGTTTAAAGAACTTGTTTATGCTCCATATGGATCTTGCCCACCAGGGATCACTCCCAACATCTGAGGATGTTAATAGCACACTTGTGGTCTTTTTCGCAACTTCATGTTTAYTTCTTCTCTCCTCTTGGAGAGAAAAGGTTACTGAGATGTACTTACACACAAATAACTCGCCTGGGTGCACGTGACCATTCATAAATAATGGAAAAGCTTTTTTCTTCTTTTCCCTCTGTCAAGAAGACCTAGAATGCTTTCAGTCCACCATTTTGATTTTTACATTGTTTTCCATATTTTTGCTTTCTTTCACTCCTGCAYCCTTCCATTCACATAAGAATATAACTGAATAGCAAGTTGCCTGTGGGTCTGCAGTGTTAATGCAGAGAAGTGAGGATGAACACAAGATCCTTCATGCTGTCAAAGACAGAAGAATTCAACTGTGTCTCTCCTGTATCTGATACTTCATGATTCACTTGCCCTGCATTCATTCTTAAGGTAGCTGGTGTAAATAAAGGCAGACAGCAGTGTTAATTCAGTGTTAATTGCAGTGACTGACCACCATTCAGTAGTCATTGGCTCATCTAAAACACCTAACTAGGTACATCAGCTGAAGCAGAAAATAGAGAAACATTTAAATTTATAAGAGAAATTACAAGTAAGTGAGGGGTCAGTAGCACAGCCACTTCCTGAGATATTAACCTGACATGACTAAATTGACACTCACTTTTCAGATTAAGGGCTTAATGGAAATAGCAAATGGCACAACTTTAATCTTGACTTGAGAAAAGGATAGTAATGAAAACAGGAATTGGCTGAGACTTAACCCATTCTTTGAGTTGTCTTAAAACTGTAATCTCAAAATCCTCTTTAGATGATGGAGTTTGTAAGGATGGATATAGTAATTTCTGATGGAATTTTACAAGCCATTAGGAATGCATATACCTCAAGAGAATGCCACATGTCACAGCCTTTTTCCAGGCTGAAAAGTTCTTGGGATTATTGTTATTTTGGCCATCTTTCTCATTTTATCTCCTGTCCTAAAATGTAATCTGTTTCTGATCTTTGCTATGTGGGTTTTTTATTCCTCTTGGTACCAAAATGTCACATTACAGAAAAGAATGGTCTGTTCAGGTCTGTTCTTTTCCACTTCTCTGAGCACTCAGAGCTTGATTTACATGCTACAAAAGCAATGAGACTTTTCCCAATGATTCTGATGGGAGCTAAGCTGGGACCTAACTCATTACAGARCCACAACATCAAATTCATTGGGACAGTGGTAAATGTTCCTGATTCTTTCACACCCTGAAGCCCTTGATCCAGAGAGATGAGAACACAAATAATACCAAAATGCTGAGAATCTTTGAAGACTTTTTCAGAAAGATTTGTGTTTGTCCTTTCCCCTGAAGACAATGACAAACACTGTCATAGTCTGTCATCCAGCACAGATGTCTTGGTTCCAGTTCTTAAAATTTCATTTCCTGTTTACTTTCAGCAAATTCATGCAGAGCTACATTTTGCTCTCACAATCATCCTCAAAGTACACTTTCCTGGTGTCTACACAAATCTGGCATTTGCCACACTGATTTCCTATCTGAAGTCCTTATTTAAATTTTCATCTGACAAAAACTTTGTCAAGTTTAATTTATGGGTAAGGAAACGATGGGCAAAGAAAAGCTTTGAAAAAATAATTTTAAAAAAATTAACAGAATGAAAGTCTGATTCCACTTCATGCACTGGAACATTGACACAAAATCTCATGCTAAGTTCCACTTTCAGTTTTTAGATGTGCCTAAATTTCAGGAGCATGCATAAAATGATAACTATGCTGTTTCTCTTGTTTTGTAGGGAATTAAAAATATCCTTAAGCTAAACTTCGTGGCTGGAAAGTGAGGTTGTTTTTCTGTCTTTTGGTTTATCTTGTGGGAAGTTTTCTTCATAAAAATATTTTAAAACATGTGTGTTCCACAAATCTTCTTTCCAAGCTCCCTGACATCCTATGAAAAGATTCAACTTGTTTTTAGTACACTAGCATAATGTGTTCAAAATCTGTATTCTAGTTAAAGAGCATAATGTCATATTAAGAAAAAGAAAATATGTCCTCGGTTATTTTCTTTTTGGCCTTTTTATTGGTGATATTCAATGTGTCTAAAATACTGGATTATTTTCTTACCAGAAAATGTATTTCTAATAGCTTGCTTTGGGAACACATTTTTTAGATCTTTATTTTCTAGAACTTAAAAACATCTTTCCATACCCTAAGGACAACAAAAAAARAAMCAAATTTTTTTTCTTCATTATCRGCATGTGAAATAATGATGGTTGTTTTCATACTGTAATATAGAGAAGGGAGCACATTGACTAAAATGTAAGATCTGTGAATTAAAGGATTCTCTCCCAAACAGTCTGTATTTTCCTTACAATCATCACCTATTCCTCCATGATTTTTCATTTACTTAATATCAAACTTGCAAAACTAATCAAAATATATTTATCTACAGAGAAATAAAATAGAATCTTACACAAATCTCTGGAAAAAATATATACCCACTATTTACTTCAGAATTAGACCTCTGATGAATTAGATGAAACTCTTTGCCATTTTGTGTCTAGTGTGTCACCAAGGGCAACTGTGTGTGGCAAATGATTGGCCACTGTGTTTTAGTTTGTTCTATCAATATGTGAATGAAAACTGGAAATGCACTGTCAGATTATTTGCCAAGTGCTCCAGATGCCATCACTACTGGAAAAGGTATTCATTGAGTACAATGAAAACAAGCACAGGGAAAGAAAGAGAGCAATCAGGTTTCTGATTGAGGAACCATGCAAAGCTAAGAACCATGAACTATCACCTTATGTGTAAGGCTTTTGTTAAATCTGGGTTGTAATGATTGTTTTTTTCTTGTTATTTTCCTTAGGAAAAACAGAAATGYATTTTTTGAAAATTTCTAAATACACTTGACAAACAATTGTTGAACTGCATGCTAAATCTTTAGGGATTTAATGATCTACATTATAAGCAGCTCACTGAGGACATAATTCCATACAGCTTTTTTACACTCTCAAAAAAGACGGAATTTTAGCTTTAGGCAAAATGAATCTACTAAGCTCTTCATTTCATAGCAATATTAAAACATGTATTGTTAAATAAATTTGTATTTATAGGAATTTGAGTGTGCTGCTCTCTTAATACAAAAATGCAGTTGTAGCACAGTGTCAGTGACCCCACAGTCCTGACTAATTGAAACAAGAAATAACTCTCATGCAATTCTAAAAAAAAAAAAAAAAAAAAAAATGAAAGACAGATTTTTCTTATGATTCCTAGCATTACTCTGTATTCTTTCAAAGCTGGAAATAGTGGTTTCTAGGAGAGGTGGTACTGCATTGGTTTGATGAGCCAGTTATTGAATACAGCATGACAAATCTTACAGCAGAAAATACAGGCATGAAATGTCTCAAAGGGAAAGGTATAAAAGCTGCCTGCAGACAACACAAAAATTAGAAACGGTGGATATTCGGCTCATGCTTCAGCAATTAAGCAATATCATAGACCATGGTCCAATTGCTCCAAACCAGAAATATTTCTGAAAATATTACAGTGAAAGAAAAAGTATTTTACAAAGGAAAAATGCAACGAGTAAGCACTTTTTCAGTGAAAGTGTCCCACTAAACAAGTATTTCATTGAGACTTTACACAAAGCCATCAATTAGTATTTCATAAGGCATTATGCATAATTTGAACAGTCCTCCAGTTGCAAATTTGAGGGATATTTATTTAATTTTTTCAAAAGGGAAGTATGCAATTGATTAAATAATAATTATATTCAAGGAAGAATGATTCTAGCCTGAAAATAATTGTACTAGATTAATTGGTATTTGCCAGTGATACTGAATATCCTCAGAATTCAAATTGTTGAGGTTTATTCAAATCAGATGACCCATATAATATCTTGAAGCCTATTAAAGTCAACTGATGAATATAATACTGAGCTTCTGAAGAAGAAGAAGATAATATGGAAAACACTCAGAAAATAAATTAGCAGCCTTCTGTATTCAAACAATGTGTGTACTGGTTCTGGTTGAGGTGGAGTCGATTTTTTTCCCAGCAGCCAGCAAGGCCTTGTGCTTGTATCCAGGGTTAAAGAGGTAAGTCCTTGGATCTACAACCTTGTACCCAGGGTTAATATACAGAACCTTGAGGAAAAGAGGAAGCAGGGAGGGGGGATATTCACAGTTATGGCATTAGTCTTCCCACTGCCAGTGGTAACCAGTGAATGAATTAATCTTTTTGCTTTGCTTTTGTGCTCAGCTTTTGCTTTCCYTTTTTAATCACCATTATCTCTACCCACAAGTCTTCTCTCCTTCCTTACATTTTCTTCCCCATCCAATGGGAGATGGGAGTGACTAAGAGGTTGTGTGGGTGTCTGGCTGCTGGTAGGGTCAACCTACCCCAATATGATAATTTCTGAAGATTAATAGATTGTCAGCCATCACAAGCTAAGGAATGAGCATCCTCACAATGGCAGAAATGAAGATGGAAAGATTACAACAATTTTGTCTTGGCAGATATAGAAGGAGAAGATCAGCCCTATAAATTATCTGAATTGCATGACAGCCTAACTCAACAAACTTTTTGGCTGAAATGATCCCGTGATACTTGGCAATTCTGTCATCTAATTTTGACACATGACATAGCAGCAACAAGAGTAGAATGCAGGAGTTTCCAGCACAGAGTTGGAAACTTTTGGCTTAACATTCAGAAAACAAGAATTTCAGGAAATRATCCAAAAGTCACTGAAGTGAATTGGAATCTGACTTAACCCCATTTAGAGGACCACCACCAAAATATGTTCCACTGCAGAAAAGCCTTAAGCAATGTATGATCCACAGCAACTCAACTTTCTTTAGGTCATTTTTGTCACCCCTAAATATTTCCCCTGTAAATGTTTGTGCAATGCTCGCCATATTTTTCCATGCCATATCTGAAATTTTCAATAATTTCTCTATTATTCCTGCCTCTTGTCTCAATTAACACAAATAGAAGAGACTATTTATTAACTTGAGTCAGGTAAAAGATTGACATTATTTTGTTTATAAAAATAGGGAAATTAAGTATTTTATTTAAATTTATTATGAAGCCAAACATTTCTGCATCTTTGCACCTAACCAAACAGTACATGAACCAGAAAAAAAACTAGTTAGCAATAAAGTATATTTATAAACATTAAAAGTCAATGAAAAGGGTATTCAAATATCTTACAAATATACTAGTAAATAGGTATACAATAATAATAATAACTGGAAAAGAAAAGAAAGCCAAAGAAAAAAATTTGTTCATGCTTTCAAGAGATTAACTTTCTATAATGATAGAAGCTACTTAGTAGGCTGGCATCCATTAAACCTATTTCTTCTAAAATAAACCACCGAGACAGATACAAAATGCAGATGAAGAAGAGTTAGTCAAAAGATTAACTCAAAATTATGTTCACTTATGAAACGTGAATTAGTTTAAATGTAAGATTTTCTTTAGATCAATGGATGGCATGGCAGTCTTCCAAAAAACATCTTACTAGATATTCCAACAAAYAAAAAGTATTTTCAAATCAAAATCACGATTCAGTGTAGCAATGACAAATGGTCATTTGGTCCCTAACTTTTAATTATTTCAGCTGGACTTCCTCTACATTTTTCACTTGACATCAGAGTTTGTTTCCAGGATATTGGGGCAAATATTTATATCTGATCCTCATGATTCTCTGGCAGTTGAATGAACAAATATAAGAAGAAACAAATTCAAAGACAGACTGGCCACTACATAGTCAAAAAGATGAACCAACCACTGGCCAATGTGCAGAATTAAAAGGACACACCAAGCATGTACACAAAATGAGGGCTGAAAAAATATATTGTAAAAACCAATGTGAGTTTCTTCAGTGTATTTGAGACCTAAAGTGAGGTAATAATCTCTGCAGCCAGGAAAGAGTTTCTGATTTTGCAAGCCAAGATTAAAAAATCTGCAATGAAGAAAGATATCCAGCAGTGTTCCAGCTGAGCATACAAAAGAAGCTCAGGATTGCACAGCAACATGAGCTCTGACTCTCTAAGAAYAAGCAGTGAGTGCAGAGTGAAAACKAGCATACCCCACTTCAACTTGGAGGGTGAAATGGGTCGGAACATTGTAATTTATGTACCTGCTGAGTCCATACCAGCACAACAATACAAAAAAAAATTATCCTCTGTTGGCAGTGCACCAACAGCTCAGACTTTCAGGTTATGCTTTTCACTACTCCTAGCAGGAGTCAGATGATTTCAAAAGAGGTGAAGAAATGGATTTGCAACAAAAACAGTAACCRTCAATGTGTTTTCAGGACCTTACTTACTCCTTTTTCTTTCAGAGAAGTCTATGTTTTTAATTATAAAGCTGAGTCTTTTTTTTTTTTTGCTACTCTGTTCAGAAATGTCATCATTCTGATGGYCAGAAGCTTTATCACACCAGATGAAGTTTATCATAACCACTTTTATCATCTGTCTCTCTGGCAGTGTCATACTTTAGCTTAGACAGCGCCTTCCCTACTACATTGTTCCCAACAATATAGTTGCAGCCGCTAACTGTATCTCAAAACTTCATTAATTTTCTGATGCCACATAATTCAAGTCTGTTGGTGTTTTCCCCTACTTGTTGGAAAACTGTTGAGCACATTGTGAATGAAAGCATTTGATATTTGATTAGAAATTTATTTAAAACACCTATGGCCAAAAAAATCTCAACATTGAAAGAGAATGTTTTCAAAGAACTCTGCAGAAGACCACATCCTGAAAATATGCTCTAAGAAAGCTTTATATAATGTCTAATTATGGGTAGTATTTTTTCTTTTCTAAWCAAAGTTAGTTATCCTCTTGCTGATGGTGGAAAAGCAGCACCATACCCTTGCAGACAGAACGACTGASTTAGTCCATCCCCTTCATGAGCTCTGGTAGCCTAAACTGTCAYGTCTTTCAGCAACTGGAATTGTTTATATTGTTTCAATCTCTAAGGTTCAAATACTACAAAAACATGTGCAATATTTGATGCTTTTCTCTGCTAGTGAATTGAAGTAGGAATGGACAATAAAACTTGAGTATTGGTAAAGTTAGAGAGACAATATGAATTTTAGCAGCTCATTGATCATTTAAATGACAGATCAAAGAGAAAGAATAGGTGAAAAGTGATAACCTGTRTCCATCAAGTGAGTGGGATGCCATGCTGAAGTTTATGATTTTAGTGAATTTCCATTTTTTGAAGAACTAACCTAATGAAGCAGGTAAATGTTTTTAGCCCAGAATATCCAGAAGAAACCACAGATGAAATTTAACCGAACACAGAAACATAAGTATCCCAATCATAATTTAACCACTTAACTAGGGTTGGCAACATTTTTATGCCTCATAAATCCTGCAGAAAAGAGGCTTACACAACCTAGTGTGCAAAGACCAGGATAGGAAGTACATGGCATCAGGTTTACCCCAACTAGAAGGAAAGAAAGCAGCCTTTGGACACAGCAATGTGTGTGTCAGAGAGATCTTCCCCCAGTTCTGCCCTAGACTCTGCTGAGGCTGCAGCCTCACATGATGTTGAAGTCTCTTTGGTCTGAGTTTGCTTTTYCCAACATATATGGAATTTATCCTTGAGCCTTGCTCATTCCTGGCCCGGCAGCATCACTGGGAGCCTTTGTTGGGCTGAGCACAGCCATGAGCTGAGGAGCCAYGGCACAGCTGCAGAACATCTGGCTCTGTGCTTCTCCAAACAGCACCTGTTGCTCTGGCAAGGGCAGCTTTTCTCTGCTTACTTACATTTAATCTGATGTAAAGATTTTCATCTGTATAAAAACCAGCTAACAGCTCTATATCAATCATCAGTAGCAAGTAAGTACAACACATTTAATAGTTACGATTTTTGTTGCAGTGAAGAAAGTCTGAGGGGTCATTCAATAGCATAGGAGTGAGGGTTATGCAGAACTCCAGCTCTGCTTCTGAAAATGAGGCTGTAAAATGGAAAATTGATTAAAAATGTAAGATATACTGCTCTGGTTATTGAAAGTAATATAAAAAAAAGCTGTAGCATATCTGTTTATAACCTTCTGTATCACAGGGRGTCCCCCTAATGGTTTATATTTGTGCTGTTGGTCAATTGTTTTAAAATATGTATTTCTTTTCCTCTGTGAGAGGAGAGTATTTTCACCTTGTGTTATTTTTATTTCATTTACTGACCATTAGGTGTTTAAAGGCCCTTTTACCAAGGTGTGATAGAACACACCAATGGTCACTGGCCCATCTGGGTGGAGCAAGAACAAAGTTTAGAACTCGCACTTCTTTCCCTGGCAGTGATGCAAGCACTGACCCCTCTGGCATTTAGTCCTTACAAGATCTGGGTGCCCCCTCATCTTCTCAAGAAGAAACATTCACATGACTTCATTTAAAGGAAGCATCCTTCCAGGATTCACTAAAATAACAAAATCTGATTGATGTGTCTTGTGAGTGCAGCCAGGAAGTTGTTCCACTTCCAGAGGGACAGAAACCCACGTGGATGTGAGAGTGATGGAAATGGAATGTGGGAGAAGCATTGCTGTGGGCACCTGTGGGAAGCTCTTTCTCCCACTGGCAGCAGACCCTGCCTTCCCACCACTATGGAGGATTTGGGGGGGTCATGTGGGCAAAAATGTGGGGCTTAGCTGCACATAACAAAAATAGATAATTTTGAGAGCCACGGGAAGGAGCAGGAAGTAAAAGCAAAGGCCGGGAACCTGTGAGATGATAGTAAAAGTGGAAACCAATTATTTCGTGCAAAAATGACAAATAATAAGCTTGTGCCTCTTGAACACCATTAGTGATTTTTATAGGAAGCATATCAGATTCTAAGGGATACCTGTTTGTGAGGGATGTGTGATGGGTAAGAGGAGATATATATCTATGCAGCCATACTTCCTRAAAGATAATCACGCCAACTTTTGTACTGGATTTGCTTTCCCAAATCTATTTCTAGTTTAGTTTTTATCATCGGGGTTGGTCTTATTAAACCCAGGGCATAATATTAGTGTGTAGGCCTGAAATTGTTTTGAGTCTCTTATCTCTGCTTTATTTTCCACTTTCTTTTTCAGCTGATGTACTTTTAGATACCTTTGATTTAGAAAAAAACTCTTGTCTCCTTCCCTCAGGTGAGACAGATCAGCCAAATACTTTAGTGAAGTTATAATAAATATGTCTACACTGCTAGAGGAAAACACTAACAATTAGAGAGAAAGTATTAACTTACATTCCAAGAGCAGAAGTTTTAACCTTTTAATTCTTAATTCTTCTATTACTCTCTAAATGTCACAGACTGAAATCACCAGAGCTATATCAATTTATCAGATGAAGATATGACTCCCTGAATTTAATTAGTAATAGGCCTGCTCTGTGAAATCTTGAACCTTTAGATATAAATTTGTTTATATAGTGGTGTACCAGAGAAATGGAGTTATATAATGGAGTTCTTGATGAAAATGGTAGCCCTTCCCCAAATTGCAAATAAATTTGGTTTTAAACCCTGCTTTTGAAATAATTTGGATCCCTTGGGGTTCCATGGCATGTGTTTTTCTCATAGCTTTGTTACAGTGAAAGCACACAATCTGCCAAGCCAAAATTTTTTAAAACTTTAAAACCCTGATCCTTTAAATTTATTACTGCCTACTAACAGTTTCCCATGTTTCACTTATGTATTTCAAGTTAGAATCWAGTATGCAATATGGAACAGGTCATATTTTTTAGCGTTTTTCTCTCCTAGATTTATAGTGTGAACTCCTGCATTAAAATAATTCATGATGGGTAATAGAACCTTAAAACATATGGCAAAATTAAGTCTCAAGAATGGCAACATGAGTAATTCTATAATAAAAAGATGAGGCTACCTCCATAGTACTGATTTTGTAGAATATGCTCTGTCAGCTCACTTATTTATACCAGATAGTAAATTTCACTTTTCACATGCTTCYTTTTCCCAGCTTTTTATTACAGTTATTTTACATCTTAAATATTAACTCGCATTGCTAGTTTGTTAAATATATTTTCTGACACTCAAAAAGCTATGGGTTAAGCATTGCTATATACACAGCATAATAAAGAACTTTTAGGATACTTGAATATAATCACCTTATAAATACAGTAAAAGAACTTTACATCATCAACACTAACATTATTATTAGAGAATGAACTGGGCTTGCAAGATATSAAAAGACTGCTCTTACTGAATAACTTTCACCCACAGTGTTCTTTTACACTACACTCAAATGTTTTGATCATATACATTCCTTTGGATGCACTGAAGAAAATCAGCTCATCAGAAAGTGAGAAGGCATTATTTGAACAGCAGTAATGTTGTGAATCATGTGTTGGAAGGTTATTTTGCCATCACTTGTGATGATGGACACTATAAACAACCATGATATTTAGTTAGACTCCACAAAATCTCCAGGATACCCAGAGGGAAAATAGCCCCTTAAAACAGTGATGAATTATAACTTAACAGAGAATGCCAGTACAGCTACCACAGAAAAATCTTGAAGAGGAGAAAATTCTGCCACAGATCTCTTAGCAACATGCTTTTTGAAGGCATCAATACTTTTGTGCCATTTCATCCATCTCTTTAATGCATTCAAATACAGCAAAGACCACTAGCTCTAATCCCCCCAACTGATGAAGGGGAAATGAAATTCAAGTTAGCAAATTTATAATGTTAAACGAGGAGAACTAGATCACTCAAAACAATACATCTGATGTGTTTCACAATAAATTGCAACATGCAAGAATTCCGGTTCTCATTCTAAAATGATATTTCATATTTAGGTAGCGTTATAAAAGACTGCTATTGTGTTGCAGTGAGGTAGAAGCACTAAGCTGCACTGTTGTGGGACTGGTTCTTTCCAGTGAAGTTTCACCTTTTCACTGTGATAAACAGCTGGAAATGTAATCTGTAATCTGTAGGAAACTTTTGTGAAGCTTCTGAACAACACAGCACCTATTGTAATACCAGAGCTTGCAGCAGTGTCTGCCAGTGCTCTGTCCTACCTGTGCAGCTTTGCACACTGACCTCTAGCCAAAACAGAGCTCCTGGTGCCCCTCAGTTGTTACAGCTCTGGAACAGGGAGTCCAGGTAAATGAAAACATCAACCACTACTTGAGGTTCTATCCTGCAGAGCTTTTAAGCGCTGAGACATTTCCAAAGAGAAAYTGTCACAAAGAAGAAAACATCTTAGGAGTCAGCTAAGAGGGTCAATGATTCACAGAACTTCAAAAAATATGTACAATGATTTTAAAAACCACTCATCAGGCAGAATGACGTCTCAGAGCAGTGACACAGAGAAAAATAAAATTATATAAATGGAAATAAAAAAAAACTTATTTTTCAAGCTTATTTTAAAATCTGTGAAATGAGTTTACTGAAGTGCACTTCTGTATTCTCAGCACCGGTACAATGGAATTAATAACAATATAAGTTTCCATATTATGCCTCCAAAGAAATCTCTAGGTCATTCATTACACTGCATGTCTTTCTAGTCTTTAGCCTCTATTGGGCAGTTGCAGTTATCTATCATGGTCTTTGTGAGATGAGCAAAGCAGTACATTAACTATCAAAAAATTATTCCTGACAGTTGCCAAAAAACACAGTTTCAGATCATGATCCAAGAGTTTAGAGACACCTTGTCCATATCTGGTCTCCAGAATCTTTTTTGCGTTAAATCCTCTGTTTATTCAGGCATATTGTACAAGGGTCATTTCCAGTTGCTTAGACTGGGGATAGCTGTAGGTGCAGAGCAGTAGGCATTCACTCAGACCTATAGGCTGCAAAATTATSCTGCTCTCACTGGCTTGTGCCAGATCCGTGCACCAGCTGCCACTGACAAGAAATGTCATAGAATGTGGAGGTTGGTCAGCGTTAGAGTTCCCTGCTCCTCACAGCAGAAGTATGAAAAACAATCTCTACTTCCCTGATCCTTGACTTCAGTCCAGAAACATCTGGGTTGTCAGCCACCTTCATCTCTCACTCTTGCAGGACAAAATTCAACTCTTGTGTGCACTCTGCCTGATATCATTGCAAAGACAGCAGCAAGTTTTACGAGATTATTCTGCATTTAAATATGTTTCTGAATTCACTCTTTCTGAAGCAAAGATAGAAGAATCTTTTGGAGATTTTTCATATTTTGTGAAAGGTGCATTGGGTTTACATGGAGAGGTTTTGGTAGCAGGGGGCCTGCAGGGGTGGCTACAGATGGTGAGGGGAAGGTGTTTTTAAGGTCTTATTTTACTTCTCATTATCCTGCTCTGATTTTGTGAGCAATAAATTCAATTAATATGTCTAATTTGAGTCTGGTTTGCCCATGAGAGCATTTGGTRAGAGGTCTCTCTCTATCCTGATCTCACCTCATGGACTTTTCACTCTRTTTTCTCTACCCTGTCCAGCAGCAGAGAGGAGTGATAGAGAAGCTCTGGTGGATACCTGGCATCCAGCCAGGGTCAACCCACTACAARCTCTTAGGAAGAGAAGTGGTCAAAGACATGGAGTTAAAAGCTAAAATATTGTGCCTTTCTAAAAAAACTCTGGAATTTTCTTTAAAAATTAATACTGTAATGTACTACAAAAGCCAAGGATTTGAAAGTAACAGAGAAAATTACATTTAGGAAGCGATGGGGCAAATGTTAGATTCCTTGAAATAGAAAAYGAATGAATTTTCCATGAGACACAAATCAAGCATGTTTCAWTACTTTCCCCACATACCTCTCTTTWAGGCATAATTTAAAACCAATACCCTCTGCAATATATAAGGTATAGAGCATTGGCATAATGAGCAGGAAAGAGTCTGAAGACACGAACAAAGAGGATTGATATGTTTCTGTCCTCTTTCAGAAGCAGTTCAGTACATTTTAAAATCAGAGGAAGATTCAGTATGAAAATGTGCCCTTCCMACTTCCCTTAACATCACAGAATTACATTTTGGAATCCGATGGGATTCCATGGAATTATCAGGTGAATAAGGTGTTATTCAAGAAGATTCAGGGTGGCAGCCTGTGCTCCTCTTCAATTACGCTAAACAAAGTTCCTGTCTGATACTGAAACATAGATTTACCCTTAGAAAGTTAAATTAATCACCCTTTATTCATACATCTCTATATAGATACTTTTAATTAGCACGTTTCCCCTTGGCTCCTCTCTTCCTTTTAACTTCTCACCATGGTCTTGACGGAACAATTGGTCTTTATTAATGTGTGACAGCTTAGAGCTGCAGCGAGCTGTTTGCCAGATGTTTGAACTCTGTTGAACTGCTGTTCACTTGTCAGACTAGCAATGAGGAGTGAACAAATATCGCACTGTTCAGCCTCCCTCCTGAGCTGCCAGAGAATTTCAAACAACTTCAAGGGCCAGAGCCARAGGATCTGCCGAGAAAGAATAAGGTATGCTTCTAAAGAGATCAGTGAGCCATGACTTTTCTAGAAAAGAAACTTTGTTTTTTATTATCTGCTGTGCTTGTGAGAGAGTCAAGGGCTGAAACATCACAGGGACCCACGCTAYAGGGTGTGAGAGGCTTCAGAATCACACAGCTTTCACAGATCCTCAGGTTCTTCATGGACTGTTAAGTAGAGAAGGGAATAGAAGTAAGTGGGCTACTGTAAAGATTCTCCAAACAGGCACATTTGACTCTGAAGATGATTCCTATCTGTGAGCAGAAAAGGAAGTAACGTCGTTTGTGAAATATTTTCACTTTAATCATTTGTACAAGAAGAAGGGATAAGTTTTGTTTCTCCTCTTTGTTTCAACTCCTTCTTCAGATTTACATATGAAGTGTACAGGGGCAAGTTACTCATGAAAGGAGGGCCTCAGCATGACATGAGTAAATAAAGGCAGATGCTCAAATGTGTCCCACCAGTTCTTCCAAGAAAACACACACATGTACCTTGTATGCGACCATTTTATTGAAGAGAAAAATCCCTGCAAGAGTAGAACTGTGTCCCATCAGGATTTGTCCATAATCCCAATACAGGATAACCTCCCTGACATCAGCTCACTGCCACCTCCTAGCTAAAAACACATCTGCTTGTCTCCACTAYGACACTTAAAATCACCTCTTTGAGAGCAGTATCAGTAAAACCTGGCTGGATTCTTTACAAACAGAAGACTATAGTGTGGTTTGGGTAGTCCCAGAACCTGCTTTTTAYTGCAAAAAGATAAAACATTGTTTGCTCTGTGATCTTAAAACGCCTTGAGATTGTTAAATAGAATGAAATCACAAGAGTTCAGTGTCATTATTTTATACCAAAAGTACTGCATTACATTGTTTACCCTACACTGAAAGGGCTCTTGAGCAGGATTATACAATGGTTGTTGTACAGGATGCTTTTGGAAACAAAATGCACCTCTCATGAACCAATGMTGCTAAACACAAATTTTCTTTAATATTTAGCAGTGATATAAAAACTAAAGCAAATAAAATTCTCTTTCCTAGATTTTTTTTTTCTCCTTCTTACTATGATTTCACTATAGGTTCCAGATAAGAGAAAGAAGATGGACTAGGAAGTAACAATTACCTTATACACATAGATAATAAAAAGAAAAAAAAAAAGCCAGACAACCAAACCCAACCCTGCCTACTCACAGGCCGTAATAGTTTTCCCCCTTTTAGACAGGTGAGCCCCATCTGTCTCCAGAAGGCCTGGTGCCAAATAGATCACCAATATCTGAAAAAGCCAAGATTACACTGTTGTCCCAGTGCCCTGTTTTTGATCGCCCTAGCACTTCTCAGCTTCATCACCGTGGACCTGGAAAACCACAAGTGGGTAATAATTAGAGAGCTAAATCCGTTCAGGGAGCCTTCCAGTAAAATTTCTTACCTGGGTCCCAGGGAGGCAGCAGAAAATCCAGAAATGAAAAATGAAAATGGCCAAGAAATATTTCAATCTTACAATAAGTTTAAAAAACGCCACACATTACTGAGTCCAGCAGATTTTCCAGGGTCAGTCCCTAAGTCAAAGTTTTTGAGCCCTCATTCTTCAGGGTTTACAAGCAGACYGCTAAAGCTGTCCAGAGTTGTTTTTATCTGTCACTAATGATGATAAATTGTTTTCACATTTTTCTAAAGAGCTTCTAGCCTGTTTAACAGTGCATAAAATTCCATCCAGTTATACCAGATATGATTGAAGGACTTTGACAGTTTCCTCATAAAATGGACTACTACTGTGAGTTCACTAATCCTATAAACTCTTGATTTTCATAATTTCCCATGTGATAACAGGAAAAATTGCAAATGAATCTGCATTTTCTCRCATGTTTTATCATTATACCCGGTTCAATAAATTTGAGTTATCTTTTCCCTTGTTCTCTCTGAGCTGAAATATTATTTCCTTATTTTATCTACAARTATTCTTGGAATCAGCACTAGCACCTGGAGTGCTGTGTAATATTCTCTCTGTGCTGACTGACTTTCTTCGTGYTCTTTCAGGACATTATTTGGGAAATAGTCTTTTACCATTCTTAAATTTGAGAGGATCAGTCCTCTGAAAGCTTTTGTTCTCATGTATTTAATTAGTCAAAGCCTGATTAGCAACAATGTATAGGAGGGACAAGGTGCATCAAGGCAAATAAATCAGAAGACAGTATTTCCTTGTAAGTTTTCATCCATTTTTATTATGTGTCCTTTGGTACTTAAATTTGGCTATAATACATAGAATGCTGTTATCTCTGCTGCAATTGAGGGTCCCTCTACAGATGCCCMGAGCAAATCAGACCAAACTGTGAAGTAATTGTGGTCTGCTTAGTTCAGTCTCTTTTTTTTAGATAGAGCTTAACAGAGTTCAAAAACATACTATCCAGGGCTTCGTTAGATAGGGAAGAAGCAATAATACTCTTACATTGTAGCAGTTCTGCAACAATAGTACAGCCAAAACCCACCCTGTCGTGTCTTTCAGAATTACACCTACTGTTTCAGATTGGATTATGGGTACAATTAAGTGAAGGGGTTTTTTCCTCTTCTATGCTGGCATAACCAGGATCTAATATTTCATCTATATTTTGAAAATTCAGATATCTGAGAGATTAWAGCCTTTTTCATCTGCTGAAGTACAATGACAATAACTCAACTTTTCTGACAGTTCCTGCAAAATTAACCTTAACACATGGTGTGGAATGCCATTTTGAGTACTATTTTCCCTCTTTTTGCCTTGTGTTAATAAAACTTCCCCTGAARCAGTCCTTTGCATGGTTTTAAAATTTAGTGACAAAATCATGTAATCTTGGAAGAAAGCCTTTTGCAACAKGTGTTGTGGAATAGCAAGTGACATTTGCCCCTAAATTTCAAASTTTGGACAATATAAAAATAAAATMAATAAATATGTAAATATACRTGTTTATTATGTTCTGTCCAGCACYTGAGRGAGWGTTTAATGGCTACCAGTATGTGCACAAAACGTAAGCTTTTATCTGCTATATATAATTCATTACCCTTCTAATTTTTCTTTCTCTCAGTCATCTTTTGTCCTGGCACAATCTGTATTACGCCTTCATTTTAAAACTCTGTAAAACACATCTGCCACAACCTGAACTGACTTACAGTTCCAAGGAAAGAAAGAGGATGTTTCAGCTGTTTCAGTCTGATTCTGATGCTTGCTCTCCACTGTGCTGTTGTAACCAAAAATAATGTGATTGTTTGTATGATTAAGCAATCTAGCACAGTAAGAATCTCATATTTCAGCACAGCCACTGAGATAAGGGAATATGCAAGGAAATTTTCCAATCAATRCACGTCTAAGTTTCACCCAAAACAGAGCAAGTGAAACATAGCAGACCTGTAAGCAGGACTAAGGCAAATAATGCCATCCTATAATTTTTTGCTCACAAAATGTTTGTTCTCATAATCCTGTTGTGTTATGTACTACCTGTTACATCTCCCTGTGATGAGAATAATGCTCTCTTCGGCTCCTTTGGCCAGAGGGAAAGTCTTAATAAAGGGCACAACCATTTTGCAAGAGGTAATTTGAGAAGCATAGGTGTGAAAAATAAGCACAGATTTAATCAGGATCAGGGGAAGAAAGGAAAAGTAATAGTGTAAGTGGGATTTCTAGAGTGGGAAATAGTGTAAGTGGGACTGAGAGGAGAATTGGTACTACTAGACAAAGAGGAGGAAAACCACTTTGGTGATGGGCAAGGTTGAATTTTTCTTTGATCAGATCATGGGACATAATTGTTTTGAAGAGTTTCTATCTACATAGGAAGAAAATGTCACAGTCAGAGACTGAGACAAGAGAAGCACTGCAGGAGCAAAGAATCGGCAACAAACCCTTAGTATTTGATGCTAAAAGAACAGTTTTAAGATACAGTTTTTGAGTTTTACAAAGTTGTCAGAAGCTTTCAGAATCTAGACTGGAAAACCAGAATATTTAGACATCCTGTGTATCTTTTTTGGAAAGCCAATATTCAGGGTATGGGGTACAGATCAGAAGACAAATAAACAACACCAGTTAATTTATTTAACATAGCAGCTAAAGAAAAAGATTTAAATTTTCTTGATGAGTATTTCAGCAAAAAGTGGTGACAAGCAAACCAAATAAGGAAATCTCTTTGAACTTCACTTTAGGCTTTGACAAGGTTCTTYGTAAGACACAGAAGTCACCAAGTAAATAGGTACAGAACACTAAATCAGACCAGATGCTCTCTACCATAAAAATGTAAACCAAAATAATTTAAGGATTAAAAGAAAAGTTTCAATGTAAAAGAGAAAATTAATTGAATTAGAATAAATCTGCTCAGATTTTCAACACTTGGATGTCTAAGATTTCAAACTACAGTGTTGAATACAGACAACACAAGAGCGCATTTTCTACACTCGGATTTTAGTAAAGAGCTAGCAAAACCCCAGAAAATTTCAAAACCCTACTCAAGGAAAGTAAACTTACAATAACTTAATAAAGCTCTCTGTAACATTAAAAGTGAACGTTGACCAAGAGAAAAAGAAACATGTCAGAAATAACTGTCAGAATAAATCTTGTATTTTAACAATTTCATGAACTTGTTTTGAAGAAAAATAAATGAATCACTGAAGAGAGACCAGTGAAGGTCACTGCTGAATGTGTCAGCTGTTAAAAGAGATCTTGAAAATAAAACTCACAAAGATTATGATTAAAAATAAAGCTGCAGTGATGTAGATCAATGGTGTTACTTCACCTTTGTATAGCTGCTTTCAATCTGATCATTCCATCTGGAGTGGAGGGATAGAAACAGATGCATCCTAAAAACAGTGCAATGTAGGTCATCAAAAAGGTCTTTAGTGAGGAAAGGTTGGGATTTACAGGAGGATTCACATAAGAGTATATGTGGAATAGTCAGCTCTTCTCAGGACTTTCAGGATCCAAGACCTTGTGCCAGCCATTTGGAGCAGGTTGTCAGTTCTGAGAATAAATACATTGTTTAGCCATTACTGTCCCTTTTTTCTGTCTTCCAGTTGTTTCACCTCATATTGCTTGAGATGTCTCTAGGGGAATTTMTCATGATCTCTTTGGCTGTTTGGGACACTACTGCCTATGCATTTGCTTTAAGAAAAAATATTAAAAAAAAAAAAMAAMAGAAGAATTTTTCCTCAGCCACTCTTTGTCCCTGCACARCAGTTTTCATTTTAGCCTAGACTCCCTGCCAATCTTAATGGTCGCGCTCTGGCACCAAGGGAAGAGCAAATCTGGCAGAGTAGGATCTGCTGGAGCCAGTTTACCAGCAGGGCAGAGAATTTGCTGTGGTTCTAATTGAAAAAAGCATCCTCATTTGGGCTTTTGCCTTCCCTATCACTCTCTCTCTCTGTGTGCTGGCTTCCTGTTAAGCTCTATTGTGTTTTTGCCAATGCAGTCATCATATTCTCTAGATATTTGATTTACATAATTGAAGCAGTCCAGCTTATTTTAGGAAAATTACAACTTTGTGGAAAAAAATAACTTATACAGTAATTATAGCAAAAATGTTCTGCTTTGTGTCAGACACAATGAAATTAGTGAGTTTAAAAATTAAGAGCAAGGTCCTTTTAGCACTCTGTGTCATTTTTAAAAGAAGAATGAATACTCTTAAGAAGCAGCTTTGCATGTTAATCACAGTGACTGGGAACATTTCTTGTTAAKATATATGATGATAGAAACTATTAAAAGAAATATTGAAGGAAGGAAATTAATTTTTCTGCAGTAAAATCTTCCTGACATGCTGTAAGATAAGTTTCCACTGTATGTGTTTTCATTAAAGAGGATTGTTTTATGGAAAGTTACCTGTTATACAAGAAGAAATGTTGATTCTGTGTTGATTTCATCCAGGATTTATCCAAGTTGTTGTCAGCCAAGAAAACAAGATTCTGATGGTTTGGTTCTCATTAGTGTACAGTTGCTCTGTGCATAGCGACTACTTTCAAAACAAAAGGTGCAATAGTGACCATAAAATAAAAATCACATAAAATAAGAAGAAAGAACTGTGTAAATGTGAAAATAAGATGGAGTTGCAATACATGCCAGAGATCACACATATCATAAACAGGACTGATGCCTGCTGACAACCAGAGAGAAACAGAGTAGCAGMAATTAGAATCTGGCTAAACTAAATACATACTTGAAGATAGTTTTAAGGTGTTATGTCTTTCTTTCAATAATGAAGACAAATCCACTCATTGCAATTATCCATTGCATCCAAAATTTTCTCGCACTGCTGCTCTTTTCTTCCTAAAACAGCCTGGATTTGGGTCTTCCCATGCAGATCTTTTAGGAGAAATACTTATCATCATACACCATTCTTAAGAAAGTCCAGATCATACTCAGCGAAGATTCAGAATTAATTCCACATTTGTAGAACCCTCTTAAGGAACAACTTATGCACCAGGAGCACTTGATTGTCTCAGCCAAATAGGCAATTAAAAAGGTTTTTCTAATCAGCACTCTTTATAAGATCGCCTCAAAGCTAAGTTGAAATGCTGAAAGGTCAGTTCATGTCAAAGAGGAATCCACGGGTTCACACTATGTTCAGATCCCTTCTCACAGCAGAACTACAGTGCAGTGAGTGGCATTGAGCAGCTCTGTGTGTTTCACTAACATAATCCTCAGCAGCCACCATTTCCAGTGACAAATCTGCTACAGTTCACCTCTGAAAATGAAGTTTCTCTGCAAAACCTGTGACAAAAAAAAATTCATACAAGTAGTCTTTATTTGAATAAATCAGAAAACCTAAAACTAAAGTCAAACTTAATTTCAAGCACATTTATTGCTATATGTCTATACTTGCTTCCCTTATAATTCCTTGTAGCTTTTTGAAAAGTAATATATCTTCCATTGTATTTTTTTTCCTTTTTTAACAACAAAGGAGGCTTTTTTTAGAGGTGCAGARATACCTCTATGCTGAATAGCAACTTTTCCTTTCAACAGATTCTGTAGGTAGTTCCAAGTTCAATCCAGACCACACAAACAGATTTCAGGAATATCATCTATCCCACTATCTAACTTTATGCATCATATCCAGCTTTATGTTGCCTGTTTTGTTCCTCTTCATCAGTTGCCATTCTGAAGCCCATAGGGAACAATTTGTGAAGGCAGGATATGATCAGAACATGTCAGSATCTAGACTAACAGCCCAGCTGTTTTCTCCCTTTCTTTCAAGCTATGGTTTCACTTTTCTCCCATTTAATTTTGTTAAATTATTTTTATGACTAATAACACAGTGTTCACACTTTAATGGTATGGTTRCCTAATTAGCTTATTGGTCAAAGAAAGATGCTGCTTTATAATKAATTAGGAAGAGAGCACATATGTGTCTGAAATGAAGGGCAAAAGGTGTTCCACTCAGAGTGGTTAATCAGACATTTATTGACCTTCTAGGTACTACTGCATAACACACAAACCATAAAACACACCCTGTTTCAACACACTAATGCAATCACAGACTTACTTCAAACCAAATTGAGCAAATTTGCTTCAAATAAAACCAAAKCAGCTCTGTCCACACATTTCAAGGCTTACAATATACTGCAAGTGTTGATGTACATCTGAGAAAGACATACAGCTTGCTTGAAAAATAGCAGTATAAAATGGAAAAGATGGAGAAAGAAAAACAACAAAAAAAAAACCAAAATAAAACAAACAAACAAATCACTCCAAAATTTCTCTATCTGTATTCACCTGCCTGCAAAAAGGTAAATACATCAACACAAAAGACATTCTCTTAGGAATTGACTGACTTTGTGTTATGGCTGCCCACCCTATACACRTAATGTGAGATAATTTTATCTAACTCACAACTGAAATATAGTAGTCAGCGTTTTCTTTAAATAGATTTAAAAAATATGCTAACCCAAAAAATATATTTTAAAAACTCAACTTTGGAAAAATAGTCTAAAAAATGCTGAAAAATCAATATCACAGGGCAGAATAAAAGGGGCAGAAAAGGATTCAGGGTTAAAATGTAAACACAGTTTGGATGAAGACCTTAGACTATTTACCATCGATATGAATAGAATAAATCCATTTATTGGCCCCATTTGAGATTGATCATTAGCAATTACAGACAAAATAATAGCATAACTCTAGATAATGTCTCACATTAGCCACCAGGAAGAAATAAATAGCAGATAGTTTGACCTTAACTATCTCACAGTCTTGTCCTAGCTTGCCCTGMTGAGCACTGACTTCATAATTTAGACAAATATTTAATCTTGAAAATTAGTTTTCTCRCATTTTTGCAGTCCACTGAATATACTTGGAATGAATCCACTAAACTCTTGTTTTTCCATGGCAGAGAAGTGTTTGCTTTATATACAGGCATTCTTTTCCCTTCTAATTCAATCAGCAAAATTCAAAGCCAGCATATATTATACATCAGTTTATGTCATTAGGAGAYAGTGACAGGTTACCCAGCCCTATTTGGCAAAAATTAATTTCATGCAAGTTTGTGTACAGAGCACAGACATCTAGAGTCAGTCCTGAAATATTTGATGTAAGTGGGTACAACCTGGTAACATATGGTTTAAGGCCTTTTTACATAACCTCCTTCTTGCTGATGCATTTTGAAAATAGCTCAAGGGGGACAATCTGGTTTAGCTAGGAAGTAAGTGCTGCAGTTTGATACAAATCCACATGTTTACCCCGTGAGCACTAAGCAGTTTGATTTCCTGTCTAGCTGGTGTTGATTAATGTTGCAAAGTGAATACAATGATAACTTGACATTGCAGAWAAACCTTCCAACCTAAAAGGGTTATTTATCCATATTCACTCTTTATGCATGCTGATGTCTCTCCACCTCCCCCTGACTTGTTCAATTTTACTCATGTGACTTTACCATCAGCAGCTCTGGGGCCACATGACCTTTAAAGGCATAAGAGAGGATTCCAGTGTGCAGTTTGTCACCTAGCTGGGACCAGAACACGGGGGACTTGGGSAATAAATATGCAATTCTTCTACCTCTAGAACATACAGCAAGCTGATCAAGTGCCTCTAGTTACTTGAGCCAGAATACTTACACTGATTCACTTACCTATGTGCAAATTACAAATTATATTCCAATGCCWTTGAAGATTTTTTAACATGCTTTTTGCCATTCTCCAATTATTTGGACTAATTTTTTTTTTCACTCTTTCATTTTGTCTGCAAACTTTGTGAATGACATCTGTTAATTCAGAAAATTACAAGATTTTTGTCCAAATCCAACTGGTCCTTAACAGGGAGGAGCAAATGTCTTAACGTTTGGTATTAGTGACACACAGCTTGGTATTAAATCAAAGGATTGTCAGTGTATAAATCCATTGCCTCATTTATAGAAGAAACCAGAAAGGAGTGTAGGACTGCCATGTGGCACCACCCTGGCAAAGGATCTTTGTCCTGTCTTGGACATCTCCCCCTTTCTCTCTCTGATTTCAGACCAGTATAAAATACCATGTCTCACCTTTCTTCTCCAAGCTCAACAACTCTCTTTGAAATAATGTGGCCTTTAAAAGGAAAGTGACTATACTCCTTCAACACAGGTTCCTTACAATTCAAAGAAGCCTTGAATCTTTAGATGCCAGAACAAGAAAAATCTTGCAGCATCTTCCACCAAATGCCAAATGCTTATAAATCATCAGCCTGGGCATAAGCCAATATCACCTTTCAGTGTAGAGCAGCATTTCTATTGACCTTTCATGCTACCAGTAAAAGTGAAGATTGCATTTTATTTCATAGTAGGTCTTATTGAAAGCATGATGTCTTTCCTRATGTGTTTCAAGCTACAACAGGGAAGGAAATGAGTGTGTGTTCCCATTAACAAATCCACAGTTTCATTGTGCAGTGGAGATTTCAGATACAGTTTATACACAGTGGTACTCACACAAAGCCAAACATGAAGTCAGAAATGGTTGTACAGGGTTGATACAGCAGTAACTTGGCACACAATTTGCAGAATTGCTGCATTTTTCCGTGTATTTGCTACAAGCCTATTTCCCTTCAGTTTTGTGTGCAAGACTGGGGTGAAAATTACAGGGTTTTTCAGGATTGTAATGTGATTTTTATTGCATTATCATTTATAATAGAATTTATTACCAAAATGTTACTCCATTTGAAATTTTCCTACAATGCAGGGCTTTTTTCCTAGTCACAAATCCACATGGCACTCACATCCATTGAAAGAGTAATTCTTTAAATGTGAACTTTTTCAGGTGTTTGTTTTCATTTTTTTTTAATTAATCTTATGGGAGGTCCAAAATGGCATATGCATAAGATACTTTCAATCATGATAAAAATTGAGCTTTCCTCAGTAAGATCAGCCCTAGAGAAATATCTATTTTATTTATTTCACCTAAGCTACCTCTCAGGAAACTCAGATTGCCTAGMACTATGTAGGCAATCAATCATTGCAATGTAGGTTTCTAGCACCTACACACACACTTTTTGGAAAACAAACCATAAACAGGTTTCTCTGATATCTGTTCCTCAGTTTCTGCAGGGTTAAAACAAAACTGAGTGTGCAAATCTACTTCAAAGAGACTTGAAGAGCTAAGAGCTGCAGACAGAGAGTGAGCAAGAGGAGATTCCAGAAGTGTCATAGATAAATAAGCTGTCACTGATAATTGCTGAGYCCTAATACAAATAGAGACATTCTGTCATGTGCCTTTGGAAACCTTCCTACAGGGCAAACTCTGAATAGGCAAAAACCTGAARTTGGTCACTCTACACAGGCTGAAACCATCCTGTCCTTCCATGAGGCAGAACTTTCCCCTTGAGAGTTTTGCTGGAATAGAATTTTTGAATGGTAACAAGATTTCAACTTTCATCCACACTTTAAAAACCTCTTTACTCTAACTCGGGTTAGTCTTCCATAAAATAAAGGCGTGTTTCCGGCATCAAGATAATTATCTTGATTTTAAAACTTATTGGAGATAAAAGAGAGGCACCTTTATCAGGCTTCCAGCAGCTACCTCSATGTAAATAGAGTTCCTTGCTTCTGCTAGGATTTTACATAGGTTCACTATTTTGATGCAATAAAGCATGTAAAAGTTTGATGCAAAGATAAGTTTTTACTTTCCTCCAGTGGAGATAAGGCTTTAGCTACTGGCAGTCAATGTTATTAGGCCATAATGAAAATCATTTCATTCTCTGATGGATGGTCAATCTTTACAAATTACAGATGTGCAAAGACTTGTTAATGTGTGTAAATTTATATTTTTCCAAACTATTTCTAATGCACRTAAACTCACTATCTTAGGAACTAAAGAGTTCTCTAATGGCASGTTGCCACTTTAGTTAAAAGCAACATAACAAACAACTTTTCCCAAGTTTTTCCCTTCTCTTTTTAAAATACAATATCTAATGAAATAAAAGAACTGATAAAAAAACACATTAGGGGAAAAAAAAGTGTATGCAGTTGGCTAATAAAGTACAGAAGAGYTGCAGCTTGACATTTAGATGTCATTAAGTATCAAAGATAACACACAAATTATCTGGGCTCAAATCCAACTTATGTGTATAATGGCAATATAATCAGAGGACACACTATTCAATGAACTGTGCTGTCTAATGTAATTCTGTTCTGTTTCTTAGTCCTACCTTACAGTATCCATCACTTTTATTGTTAGTGTTACCTACTATCATGAGTTTTGTTTAAACTATAAAGCATCACAACTGAATTATCCTATTACACCAGCTCCTGAYGCTGATAAATTGTTAGCAATGGTAATCTCATCTAAATTATTGCCTGTGTTTTCTGGTCTGTAAAATTACCRCTASTCACTAGAATTTAGTKCATGCCAATTAAAAAAAAAAAAAAATTTWAAAGGGAATTAAATACCCAAAACTTCTTCCATAAATGTGCAATTTTATAAAGGATTCAAATTCCAGATAAATATTTTACAAGTTGAAGGATGAAGTGACTCATTAACAGACAAAATGGGAATGAAAAGACACTRAATAGTTTTAGAGTCTGCTCCATAGAATTCCAAATAATATACACAATAACATATAAGAACATCCTAAAAGAAAGTGATATAATATGAGGAGCTATGTAACAGTAGCTAGCTGCAGACCCCAAAAGGATAGGAACCAATCCTTTACACCCAGTCAGGGTGTGGGAACCAAATCCATAAATGTTGAATGTTCCCTGAAGGTTGATATTTGTCTGGGAAAAAAATAAGACAAAACCAGAACCACAAAATTGTCAAAATTATGTAATTACTGGCTCTTCTTTTTAAAAGGGGTGCTTATTACAAGGACATTGCTAACTGACTGCAGAAGCAAGTCTGACACTCTGCATCATCCCACCATTAATTTTCTGTCCTGCCAGAGCTCTGCTGGTTGGCCACAGAGCTGCTCAGCAGATACTCTCCAACTGAGAGATGGTCATATTATTGGATTTTCCTCATTTTTCCTTTCTCCCATTGTCCTCTCTCCAACCAACCAACCAACCAACCAACCAACCAACCCACCCATCTTTGTTCTATTCCTTTGCCCTACTGGCATCAGTTTGACTGATTTTGCAGCTTTGTTTAGTAATTTTAGCTGTAGAGACTCCCAGGAAACCAGCAGCCCTTCATTCTGTTTTGACATTCTTTGCCCTATGAGAGCTCCAAGCACTCYTCTTTCACTCCCTGTAAAGTCCATTAGTTTCTGCCATTGGTGTTTTATTGTTTTCTTACCTCATAYAATCTCTTTGTGCAAATATAAATGCATTTTCTTTTAAAATAGGAGACATCTGTTCTGATTAGAGCACGCTGGTATAATCAAACTATAAGCTAAAGAATATGGTTCCCCAAGAATTACAAAAACTAGCTAATGAAGAAATAAGAAGTGATCATGCTGAAGAGAAGGGACAGGCATAAGTCCCAGCAGCATTTAAAAAAAAAATCATTAATTATTTTGACACAAGAAATGTGCTAATGAAATTCACTGCCAGCCCTGGTCGAGAGATAATGTCAATACAGGGAAAAGTTGTAATATTACAAAAGAAGGACTGAAAGTCCTCTGGGACCAAAGCAGAAGATAAAAGGACAGAGTACAAAGTCATGCATGCAAGAGCAAAGAAGAATTTCTGCTGTATGCTAGAAACAAGTTATCCATAGATAATTTGGTGACAATGAGACATTACAATGATTCAACTGTAATAAATGCAAAAGCTGTCAAGAGTGCTTTAGGACAAATGTTTCCAGATGAAACTCCGAGGTTATGTGTATTAAAGGCACACAGAAATATCTTGTTTAGTACAGGCAGTTTGGGATGCTGATGTTCAAGAGTGACAATCTCAGCCTGAACYAATTCAGGGAGGAGCATTAGGAGCAGGAGATGGCTGGAGACAGCCAGACTTATGAGTGGGCTTAGGTTAAAAAAAAAAAATAGACTAATAGGATATATGATTTCTTTGCAYGGATAACTCTGGGAAATAAATGCCAATGTGGGAAGAGAGCTGTTTAAGCTAAAGGATGTAAACAGACCATGGAGCACAGAGCTGCTAACAGGCTATGACTAAATATAGGCTGGAGCAAGAAGCTTTCTATTAGAAGAGCAAAACTGTGGAATAGCCTATTTATACACTACCACAGCAGCAGAAGAAAAAAACGTATTTTATTACAAGATGAGGCTGGAAAATGTTCTGGTCCATGGCTGTCTGCAGTGGGAGATTCATCTGAAATCGTGCATTTGTTAGCATAAATTCAGGGTAAAGCCTTATCTCCACTAGAATGCAACACAGCTGAAAGGCTGTGGACATGCACTACAAATTCATTCTTGCCAATGAAAGAAACAACTGCTTTCAACAGCTGGTGTGAGTGTCCCCATGCTGAAGTTATCACTCAAACCAGGCAAGCAGCCGTCCCAAGTCATTGCAGGCAAAAACTGCCAGGTCACTTTAAATTCTCTCCCTGACATACATTGACTGATTCTGCCTGAAGCAATTTAGGGAATGCTCATGGAAAACACTTTGCTGGCAGATCCAGGTGATGAGCAGCAAGATGAGGTAATTTCTYCCACCAACATAGCAAGATCAGAAACATGACATTTTTTGCATCTTGTTGCACTGTTTCACAAAACTGTACAACTGCTTATTTTGAACCCAACTGAATTGGTATAAATATACCTATGTTAAAATATTTYATTCCCAAATGTTTTATTCTACTAGGATACATAGTGATATAAATATTTCAGTGAAATATAGTGTTCCTAATCTAAATAGTTGCKCTGGGTTAAAAGTCATGTGTAGATGAAGCCTAGAAGAAGCAGACATTATCTATCTACACTGTTGTTCTGATGAGACCAAAGCAATAGTAATGACATTACACTGAAGTCCTGACAYGATTAGCAAGCATGCTGAAATGAAAAAAAAAATCACTTTACTGCCCCTGAAAGCTTTATTGTAGTTAGCAAGTGTTCATTTTCATAATAATATAATTGGAGGAATGGAAAATTGCAGGTAATTGCTGTTGTTGTGACCTTGATCTTTTAGTAATGAAATTAATGTAATTGCTACTATTTGGAATCCTATCATTTCATGGGCAGCTTCAAAGTCTTTGAGGAGAGTGATAAGGGCAAAGATGCAACTTAATTTTTTTTTCCCGGCACCTCTGTTGGCATACTGAAAATAATCCGCCTTTCACGGAAGTTCTGTTTTGGGTTTGGGAGCTTGTCCCTTCAGTTTTCCATATCCTAATTTCCTACATGACTTGTAAACGTTTTCCCAACACACTTTTTAAATACTGTTGACAGTCTTCAAAATCAACACTATTAAAAATCTTTAAAAAAACCAAATAATTTTGTTTAATGACAAATGTCTTACTTCTACAGCACTTCTCTGATTATGGAATACCTCACGTACTGATTTTCTGAACAAGATAATAATGCCTCAAAGGTGTGTGTATGTATGCATATTTACCTTTTCACACAGAGAACAGAAGGATCAATGTCACTAGAACAGAAAATGCCTATATCCACTGTTGGATCATCTAGTAGCATGAAAGACAAAAAAAAAGTTCAGCAAATGCCTTTGGAGGGGTTTAAAACAAGGACATGTAAATACTTCAGGCAACTATGACAGATTTTATCAATTTCCRCCTAGGACTCTCCCTCTACCTGTTTTTATGTTAAGCAGCTCTTACAGGCTTTTTCTCCCATGAAGCTATTCATTTACTTATTGAACCTAGGTAAAAATTAATCCACAACACCCTCCCTCAATTTCAAGCTGTTCGTGCCTCAAATACATACTCTTACTCTGTGACTTTGAAGTACCATGGCACATCCCCTTATAGCAGCTCTTTCCAATGCACCTTTAGGATCCTGTGGCTCTCTGCAAGATCTCTTTCCCAATGAAACGTTTTCCGTGTGATGCATGAAAACATAGAACTAAAGCTTCAGAATCTGTGGACTGTGACACACACCCACATCTGGATTCAACTATTTGTTATTTGGCTTTAAAGTAATTTTTTTCCTTTTGTTTTCGTTTTAGGCTTCTGTTTGTTTTATGCCCTATCTCTTCAGGTTAAGATTTCTTTCATCTTCTTGACATTCTCATGCATTTTCCCAGCAACAAGTAACACTGAGGTTCCCATTTGCTAGAATGCTGATTCTCACAGACAGATCTCTTGGCCTTGGCTGCCAAGATTACAGGATTATAACCCCCAAGTGAAAGAAAATTGAGATCTATTTCATACTGCCTATGTATTCATTCATCTGCTGTCAACCTAAGTTGTCTTCAAACACTTTTTTTTTGCATTTTGTTTAAGCAAAACAGTTGTCTTCTTTTTTCTTTTTTTTTCCCCCCCTTTTTGGTCAGTCTTCTTTATAATCAAAATCTGTTCAGAGATAGTGCTTAGAACTCAAACAACCAAATAGTAAAGTGCTTCATTTGTGTCATGTAATTCCTGTAACACACAATTCAAATCAAATCATGGCAAACTTGTGACTCCATGCTGGAGCAGCTCCTATGGTGCAGACCAYGGTGAAGCAGCTGTGCTCCTGCAGCCCACGRAGGACTAAGATGTGGGATATAATAATGGTGACTAAGATGAGGGATATAATAATGGTGATTTAGATGTGGGATATAACAATGGTGGATTCCAGCAGGAAACTCTTGTGGCAGCCAGGCAGGAGACAAGGGGAGTGAGTTCATTGCAATGTTAAACCAGGAAGAACTGGGGGTGGAGACTGAAATGGATATACCTTTAAATTGTTGTAGCCCATTATTTGAGCTGTGTCACATTAATTAGCAGGAATTACCAGGAACCACTCAAACTGATGGAGGAGGAGCCTCACAAGAAGCCGAAGCAGCACAGTAGTGACCCAACCTGAACTGGTTKGAACTTTTGTTCACACACAGAACCTCTCCTGTCCTCAGGGAGCACCATAACAGATGGAGCTCAAATGATGGATTAAATGACATCAATGGGCATTTTGAGGACATTTGTAGACATTTTATGGACATCTTGGAGGGGTGGTCCTTAGACATAAGGGGACAGGATCTTTGTATCTTATCAAAGGATGGGAAGGGCAGTGGTGGTTAATGAGGTGGTTTTGAATACTGTGAGACCTGGTCAGGATGTAAATGGTACTGGATARAGGGTGGAATGTTCCAGGTTTGATGAGATAGTAGTAATTTTTCCTCAYAGTGGCTAGTACAGGRTTATATTTTGYATTTGTGCTGAACACAGGGTTGATATTACARAGATGTTTTTGTTATTGCTGAGCAGGGCTCACACAGAGCCAARGCCTTTTCTGCTTMTTGTACAGGCACAGTGGTGAGGGAGCTGGGGGTGCCTGGGAGGAGACAGAGCTGGGACAGGTGACCCCAAATGACCAAAGGGATATTCCAGRCCATATGACATCATGCTCAGTATATTAAGTGGAGAGAGGAAGGAAGAAGGGAGGACATTTGGAGTGATGGCATTTTTCTTCCYAAGTCACTTCCCAAGCCCTGCTTTCCTGGGGATGGATGAACRCCTGTCWGCCCATGGGATGTATTCCCATCCAAGGAGATGATTCCTTGGTTTGCTTTGCTCCTGTGCATGGCTTTYKCTTTACCTRTTGAACTGCCTTTGTCTCAACTTGTGAGCTTTCTCTTTTTACTCTTTTGATTCTCTYCCCAGTCYTTCTGGTGAGGAAGGGAGCAGCTGTGTGGTACTTGTTTGCTGACTGGAGTTAAATCATGGCAACTGGTTAAAGCTATTTAAAGCTAGTTACTTACCCCTTCCCTCTGCAAGCTCATACTCCCACTAACAAAGGGACCAGGAACATAATTTATCATTATCCTTCTGTTCAAGAGTTTACWCTGTAATTATTTCCTTAGATATTGAGGACTTTCTGGGAGTATTTTAGGGTGTAAATAAAATTATGCTGCGAATATATTTAAGGAAGTGCATGTCTTTACTCATCCTGTGCGTATGTTCAACCTGAGTTTGTAATCTAAGCCAAGCCTYCTTCTCTGCAAAAGCTTACTCACTGCATATGGAAAGGGCACAGAGAGAAAACAAATGCAATAAGATGAATGTTAATTATCTTCTACTTTCAAGTTCCAAGTGGAAACTGTTTGGTAAACAGATTGAAAATTCTGAAAATATCTTAAGGACACTCTCCAGCCCTGGGGAAGCATTTTTAAAAGCWCACATAGAATGGTAAGGCTTTTGAAGAATTCCATCAAGGAAACAGTTAAAAAACATCTTTTCAATATCAGGTTTACTGCAAGTATATTATTGTGATGGCAGCCACATCCTTCTCTTCTTCTGGCCTCGCTTTATACCTTCTCTCTTTTGAAAGTCTCTAGAGCTTCCTCAGTGAAATAYCACAGAGTTCCTGAATACCTTCTCTGCTCTTTTTCCCCTCTATTAAGACCAAGCTTTTTGACACAGAAGCTTTCTCAGCATCCTCTTCTCCCTTGTTATTCCTCCTTGCTACACTCCCCCCACTTCTAGTGAGGATAACATCTTTGTGGCTCTTCTCATTCTTCTTTCCATTACTGCCCTCGTGTGGCATCAAATTCCACCTTCCCCCAGTGCCTCAAGCAATGTTTTTTTGGCATTATAAGATCAAAGACAGTCGCTCCAGCTACACAGACTGTTATTCTTCTGAGACAACACAAGAGGCACAAGAATGGGCTAAGAATTCCCATGCATATTTGTTTATTAAGAACATGATGCAGAGCTGGGGTTGAATAGCACATGAATAGCACATCTAAATTCCCAAAGTCTTCATTTGGTTTCTGAATTCTCTCTGAAGAAGTTACRCTTCTACTGATAATTATGGAAAACTTCCAAAAATCACTCTGAATTCACTGAGTTTTAAGTGGCAGAAGAATTATGTCCCAGTGAGTGMAAGAAAGTAATAATTTTTCTTGGATTTGGCACCATAAAATCATATCATTAACAGAGGGCTGAGATATGACCTAAACCTTGGGATGAGTGAACAGCACAGAAAATTCTTCAGTATTAACAGACCTTGGATTCCTGACATATGCACTGCAGCAGCTAGTGCTCTTAAATCATGAGGGTTTACTACACCCTACTGAACAAGCAGGTAAATCTACTGATCAGAATTGATTTGCTGCTGTCTCGTCACAGAAGAAAAAGCTCAAATTCCTTTGCTGCTGAAAACAGACAGAGAAAAATCTGCACCAGTTTTTAGTTCATTCTAAGCTAAATTATGACAATGAGCATTGTGAATATTTTGTTTTCCATGCAGTTTAATCCCTGATGTACTTTTTGTTTAGTTACCACATGCCTCAGATAGGAATGCATTAAAGTGTAATATAAGTTTTAATAGCTGTACTTATGTGAAGAGAARTACACTTGTGGGTTCTATTCCCCTATACCATCCAAGCCATGGGAAATTTATTTAGATTTTTTGTGTATCTGACGCCTCAAACGAACATTTTTATGCTCATAAGGGACACATCTTCATGAAAATGAACTTTTCAACTACTCTTAATCTTCCATTGTTGGCTGTTTTTTTCTGGTACAAACCTCATCCTGTCTGTGTGCATAATACAAAACACTTTGAAGCTGTTGCACAATCAGAGGGCCAACCATTCCTCCTCTCATGTTCGGCTTCAATGCATATCTTCATAGTTAATTGTCAAGCTATCCAAAAGAGCCTGAACTGTTAATATAGATGCTGTACAAAAACATTCCAGGAAACCAAACCCTCCCCAGAGAGCATGAAGTGTAAACTGAAATGGAAGACACAAGCAAAACAAAATTAAATGTGATAGAAAAGAAATGTACAGGTGAGAGTGTAATCACTACTCCTGTCATGAATAGTACATCATATCAATAATGTGATTAGTATAAAATTTAAAGCAACCAAAAAGCCATCTTCACTGCAGCTCTTTGTATGAGCTGTGGCTACTTATTCTTCACAGGGTAGTTTTTGCTCCTTACCTTCTTGCATTTTACATTTTGCAAAATCAGAGTTCTATGAGCATTTCAATTGCATAAAATATTATCATTCCTTATGCACCCAAACACTTTAGCAAATGAAGCAGATGCCTGCCTTGATGAGGTTTTGGTCTAAAAAAGTAACTCAAAGGCTTTTGCTGATGAAATATTGTCTGCTCTTTACTCATCACATTGTTCATAATATGCAGAAATATGGAAAGCTTAAAATTTCTGGTGTTCTAAGATTGTTCACCTTGACTCTAGGACAATTTGTTGGATTCTTATGTATTTAGAGTTATGCTATTAATCTACATTCACAGAGAGAAAAAACCCAAAAACATCAGAAAAATCAAAAAGTGACAAAAGAAGGGGGTAAGAAAGGAAAGAAGGAGAGAAGGAGGGATTTATTTCATTTTAATTAATTCAGTAATTCTTCATCTGTATGCTTGGCTTCCACTTACGACAGTGCAGGGATSTGCAGGAACATTGCTTAAGAATCTTACATGTAATATATATTAATCAAAWTAAAATTTCACCTGAATACTAAGAATAGCTTTCTTTGAGAAGAAAAATATTTAATAAAACCTTATTGCAAGCACATGAAAGTAAACAAACTCATTTTAAACAACAAAATTACTTTGAAAAGTCCAAAAATTAAATTGACTGTTGTAAAAAAAGAGGATTTGCCTGCCACAAAACCCTCATTTTTGCTTGATCATGCAACTAAAATGACATCTATCTGCATTTTAATCCCTGCTTGGAAGTCTGCTGGTAGAATTAATAATTATAATCAAAACATGGAAGTCCATGTTAATGATAAGATAAAGAACTTACTCCCACCACCTACAGTGCGAAGCTAATCTTCCTCAATGTCCTAATCGACTGACACACAGGGTTTGATCTGAAATAAGGTCTTAATAATGAATAATCTGCCTATGAATGATTCTGCTGAGCAGAAAATGGAAGATTAAAGGAGCTCTGAAGAATTAGCTATCTCTGATTTCCTCCAATTTTAAGATTGCTTCTCCAGTGCCATACCACTTCCCCAGAAAATACCAAACCAAATCAAAGCAGGTAAAAAAACTCCACCTTTTTGGATAATTGCTGCCACCCTAAGGACACAAACAGCCAAAGCTGCAGTTCAGGGGTCTCTGTATGGCTGCATCTTGTGCAGGTGTGTGCTGGTTTTGGCTGGGGTAGAGATGATTCTCTTCATAGTAGCAGTATGGGGCTATGTTTGGATTTGTGCTGGAAACAGTGCTGATAATAAAGTGATGTCTTCCTTCACAAATACAGAAAGGGGGAGGTAAAGGAAAAATATGACCTATTTCTCTTAATTTTGAGGTGATGCAGTCTTAGAGCAATGAAAGAGGCAACAGTATGTGTGAATTACAAAATTCAGCTCACCAAAGACCCTCTGTTTGCAGACATTATATGGATTTGGGATTACTCAAGCCTCAGGAAATAAATTGGTGATAATAAATTTGGTGACAGCCCTGGTAAGCAGGGAAGGGAACTTATGAGTCTGACTAAATGGGTATTTCAAGCMCAACTGAGCATTGGGTACTGAAGACAGTAATGATAGCAACTAGGATATCTAGAACTGATTTCTAACTAATCTAGAGAGACTAACAGATTCCTAACCATGGTGATTGAAGTCATGAAAGCAGATGTGTGTGAACCCAAAGAATGATTGGTCTGGCTATTACAGAATCACAGAATCTTTCAGGTTGGAAAGGGTCTCTGAGACCAAGTCCAACCTGGTCTACRTGTCACTTAGGTACCTATTGTGTGTATATATAAAAACAGCCACAGAAATAAAAATTTTCAGTTCCTTTCTAGAATCAAATTAATCTGAAGAGGCTAATTTTGTTTGAATACACATTTAAAATTATATGCTTAGTGCTTATGAACAATGAAAACATCAGGTGCACTCTATAATTAATATTACACTCTACAATTAATATTTTTCCCTGGAAGAAACCTTAGTGTAGACATAGGCAAGAAAATAAGTAACCTCACTGAATACTTGTTAAAATTGTAAATATATATATGTATATTTGGCTTTTGGTATTACCTGCTCATCACACATCCTAGGTACTGTGATCCCTTGAAGCCAATAAACTGGTTCAAGAGATGTAATTTTTGTGGAAATACTGTCTTATTGGGACAAAGGAAATCATGAAAAACAGTCAAGGTCGTTGATGTTTTACCTGTCTGAAATGAATGTCTTTCCTTTAATTAGCATCAAAAATATTCCCAAATCATGGGAAAGAAGTTTACTATTTAGTTCAGACAAATGGCACCCAGGAGGAAAGAATGGTACCACTGGAGAGATACTGAGCATACAAAATGAGTAACATCATGTTACTTGGCAATAAAAACAAGGTTAGGAAAGTGTAGAGAGTTCTGAGAATGCATTGTAGGCTGAGGCTTCAGTAGGACAAGGATGCAATGTAGGAGAGAGCAAGCTGGGCAGGGTTTTGGTAATGGGGCTCCTCTATAAACAAAACCTGTGCTTGGCSTTAAAAGCTAGATAATGACATTGAAAATGGAGAGAAAACAGTCAAGGCAGCTGAGGGATTTTTTCCTAAAATCAAGCATAAAAGAAAAARCTGTAATTATAAAGGCATATACAAGTATTACTGAGGCTGTCTCTCAGAGCAAAAAGCTCTAAATCTCTTGAGCAGTTCTAAGTATAGTTCCAAAAAGTTTTCCTTACAGATGATTGTATGATGTGCTCCCATCTCAAAATTTCTCCATGGTAAACTAGGACTGCTGGCAAAATGCCTGATCAGGTCACATCAGATTGTGTGTAAGATGCTCATGTAATCCAACAGCAAATGAGCTTGCCTGCCACGGGAAATACAACTTTATTCATTGTTATCTGCAATGTAGACACCCCTGCCCAGGGTGGTCATTCAGGTGATCATGTAGTTTTCTGGCAGCCACGGGGCTCAGGGACTCTCCAGAACATCAGCACCTGCCTCAGCAGTGCCATCTCTGACCCACTGTTCAAGTATTAACCACATCTCTCTAAACAGATTGAGATTCATAAGTGGAAATATTTTATTCYGACCAAACATCTTAATAATTTCAAAGTGATTTAATTTTAAGGATAGCTTTTACTCCAGGCAGCCTGGCATGCTCCACCTTCTAAACTCTGTGTTGCCTTTAGAGTCAAGCCCACAGCCAGCTTTGAAATTCTTCACTGATTACCAAGTGGTATAGTTGCACTGTTTCCAATTAAACGTATTCATTTATAGCTGGGATTCTGCTGGGTGTGCTGTGAGCACTCTGATCCAATTATTTCTTCATTGTAGGATTAGATGCAGCTCCAGACAGAGTGAGAAGACTAAAATCTCTAAATGTCTGGTTCCACAATGAAATAAATGAAGGGTAGAAGATAATATGAATTCTAGGGTGTTGGCAAAAACAAGAAAGACTTGCATGTTTATAACACACTTCAGAAAAAAATAAGTGTCTCCTCTAGGTGTTTTTATCTTCCAAAATTATATAAACATTTGAAATATTTTTAATTTGCAAGTGACAATTCTAGGTGGTAGGTACTCAGCTGAAGCAATAACACTTAGTAGTATCTTCAGAATTCTAAAAAACTAAATCACACCTCTGTTTTGATTTGTGTTCATTTTGCATTTTTCTCATAATTAAGAGGACTGGAAATACTCATTTTTCAGCAAAGTGGAAATGATGAGCACAGTGATTTTACAAGGCTGTTTCACATTATCAATTTTCTAGGTGAACCATCTACTCACCTGGAAAATCACCGTTTTGTGGATGCACTGTGGAGGCTTCTGTGTTCTCTCACTTTCTCATGGGTGTCACTGCTCTCACCACACTCTCACTGCTATCATTGCTCTCTACTTTCAGACTTGTTTGACCAGATTCTGTCTATTGAATGTAACTGGAACCACTAAAACAACCATGCTCTCAAGCATTAACAATATTCCTTTGTTGTAGGATCATTCCTATTTTTGGAAAACAAAGTGTCAAAGTTAGGCAGGTTTTGCTGTGCTTGCATGAAGAACAAAACCCTGTATATGGGAAAAAAAATCCAATAAATGGGCTTTAACATAACTTAAGGATGTGAACTGTTATGATATTGTTCACAAATTGTCAAGAGATCACCTAGAAATTATTGCTGTCTGAAGATGAAACAACTTATGCTGCATTACACATCTTTCACTGTAAAGCATGAGTTAAGATTTTAACATTTTTTTCAAATTTTATCCCTTTGGCATAGCTAAATCAAGATGAGAAAAGGATGCTTTTCAGTTTCCCCTCTTATTCTTAACACCTCTGGTAGAAAACATGCTTGATCATTATATTRTCTTGAGTCTTCATGAATCTCATTGACTTTTCTTATTCCTTGTATACATGCATAAAATACTGATACTGGCATCCATAAAAGTGTTTCTGGACAAAAACAGCTTTGGACAGGCAGATGATGTAATACACTTTTATTTCATTAGCTTCAATGAAATAATGTTMATTTAAAGGCATTAATCCTAGAAGTTTGTATTAATAGGTTTATCAAGGGCCATCAGGCAGAGCCATTGCTGAAATAGTTGACTGCCAATCAGAGAAACTTACAATTGGAAAAACTAGAACTTAGTGAAAACAATTAAAAACACCTATTTGTTATATGCAGCATTGGGTACCCAGTTAAACTACAATATTCTTCATGAAAGCAGCATTGTGAGAATTAAAAATGTACATTTTTGCAAAAACAATTGCATTAAAATTGTGTGRTCAAATTTGTTCAGTTTCTTCTTATCACCAAATCACTGTAAACACTGAATTTACCAACAAAATATTATTTGAAAGTAATAGATGTAATTTTCTTTTCCATTATTATTAAAGAATGATTCTTCTTGTGAAAGGCAGCATCTCAGTCATGTGAGACTATTAAATGCTCTTTTCCACTTGACTAACATTTTCAAACCTTGGGGATTCTTATCTCTGAGTCCCAAATACATAGATTATTCTTCAGAGTCATAAATTTAAGAATAACACCATGAATTTGCAGAGGAAGATGTGATTTTTAGGCACTTAAGTTGACAAGGCAAATGAGAGCAATTAATCAAAAGTTACAACAGCAGAGCATGACTAGTGATCATTATGTGCTTTTTCTGTACWGATCATGATTGTTCCCCTCGAGGCTGTTTCATTTAGAGTCAAAGGTGCAGGAAATGATTTCTTCAACTGTTTCTTGGTTATGATAGCAAAGTGTACGACGACTCTGGTCACTTMAGTGGCTTTTTTGCCACTTAAAAAGTGGTCTTGTTGAGGATTTTACTTAAAGTAGGCAGCTGCAGGTTGAGCCCTGGCTGGGGCTGGCCAGTCACTCAGAGACTCTGTAGATCCAAATAAACAAGAAGACCCCAGAACAAATATCCCCATTGGACCAAGAGCTACGAATACGGGTCATGAGGTGCATGCGAGGAGCAGGTCTGGCAAACACATCATGAATATAAACATGCCCAGGGATTYCTTTGTTGGAGATCCCTTCCCGGAGGGATCAGCTCAAGCTGGTTGGTGCACCACGATTAAATTACTCAAATTACCAGAGATTTGGGTGTCTGCTATGGGAAACCCTGGTGTGAGCCAGCAAGGAAATGTCTGACTGTGAGTGTGGGATGTGCAGGGAGTGAAGAGAGGCACCCTTCAGCTCTCTGGAGCCATGAACTGTGAAGGGACCTTGGGCCCTGCAGTGAAAGTCTGGRGTGGGGGGAGTGTGTCTGTCAGATTGGCTCCTGGGTGGTCAGACAGAGAAGTTTCCTTAACAGCCTTATTCAGTGCCCTCGATGTTATTAATTGCCTAATGGTCAGGATTCTGAATGCATGTGACATACATTGTAATTCAGAGTCATTCTAGCCATGTAAATTTCCACAGTGGAAAGCAGAATCATTATTGTCCGTGGAGTAGATGAAGGTTTGGAGCTGAATTGACTTTGTCATTCAACGATTAATGTGGCAGCACAAGTTTAAAGCCACTGTGAATTTCAGGCTAACAGCTGACAGTTTTCTTAACAATTAGTTTAAAAATCTATCATTTAATTATTAGCTTGAAGGACACTGCAAATGAACACCGTAGGTATCCCATTTACATGTTTAATTGGATTAGTCTCCCAACTTTCAGGATCTAGCAATTAGTTTGTCTGGGCATTTTTTTCCAGATAGCTAAATGATTAATCTTTTGTATTTCAGTGCATGGATTCACATCATACATTTTTATATTGAAAAATTACTTKTTCCTCCACACCATCGCTCTGCTGTTTCTGTATGACCTGTTGTAGAACAAACTTTACTTCCTGAAATAAGTGTCATTACTTAACATAGCTGTGCTTTACATTTTGAGACACTTGATCTTATATTACCTGAAAAGGTTTTGCTTTCAGTTATGAAATCGAAAAGAAAAAATCTAATTCTTAATATTATGTCCATGTGAAATCAATAAATAAACACTTTTTGCTAAGTTAAATTTTACTTATCTGTTTAATAACCAACAGCTACTTGGTTGGTTGCAGTGATGTGGCTGATAAGATGCAGCGATGTAGTTGTCGTGATTATGTGTTWAAAACACTAAAACGGGTTTTCCAAAAGGATTAGCAACACATGAGTCCTTTGGGAACACACATGGGTTTTACGCTTGCAATATAGCTACATAATAGATCCTTGTCTATTCTTGACTTCTAGGCATGACAACAGTACAATTTCTAACAATAAAGATGTCAGATTGAGATGTGTTCAGAAGTCTCCACGACTCAGATCTCTCTTCTCAAGCATGTTGCTTGTTGACTTGGCTGTAAGTTTGGAGATGGGCAGATTTCCACCTGAGGYAGTTCAAGTCAGCCTTCAGGATCATAAAGGGCAAGGAAGCACAGCTGACTTTTCTGTCCTTCTATCCAGTTCTCCAGTGCTCACCAGAGAAATTTTCATGATATTTTATTAGTATTTCTTATTTTTTTGCACATCAAAACACTAATACTGGATTAGACATGGAATTCAAAAGCCAAGTCTGAGACACTTTTCCATTAAAAGTGCATTGGGGTTTTATGGTGTTGGTTTTGGTAGCGGGGTGATTACAGGGGTGGCTTCTTTGAGAAGTTGCTGGAAGTAACTGAGGGTAACAGCACTACTAACTCAGCCAACAGCATAAGGAGTATTGTTTCTTGTTAGCCATTTTTAGATCAAGAGCACAGCATCATTTAATATATTGTGTTTATTTGTGGCTGCTGTTAATGTTAATTACATGTCGACCCATGTTCTTGCAGGGGGACTTCTAAAAATCTGCATGTTAAACTGAAACCAAACTGCATGACTCTGTCAGGTACTATTTTTAACTAGAGGAACTGCACTGATTCCAACTTCTGAAGACTGTATGTTACCCTATCCATGAAGGTTATGAATTGATAAAACCATCAGTTAGTGGCTGCTGCAGTAGTTCATGCTTCAGCTCCTTCTTTTATTTCTGATGGTTACTATATCAAGTCTTTCATGGTATTGTATTTTTCTATTAATGTTGTATACCCAGGATACACTCATAGCCAAAATATTTCTTATGGGTTCACTGGAGACTTTGTTTCTACGTCAGCTTCAATTTTCCAAATCTATTCCAGTTCCTTAGTGTCTTTGGGTAATTAGATGAGTAAAACAAAAAAAATGAAATGAAACATCTGTATAAGTAGTGTGCATTTAATAGGCTAAACACTCCTCTGGCATATGTTTCTTGACTTGTACTTTTGCATTTGTTATTACTGCTGAATAGAAGGTAATAACACTGGTAATGAGTCTAACAGATTGTTTTTAATACTGCCAGAATGAAAGAAGATGTGGGATGCAGAATATATAACATTAAAATTGCATCTTCTAAGAGGCTACAATCTTTGCTAGCCAGATTGCAATCCTTTATTAAAAAAAAACCCTCAACATAAACCAAACATTAGACAGTCCCTCTGGCATAAGGCCAAAGCTGAACTCTTAGAAGAATGTAAAAAAATTCTCTTACACAGTTTTCATAGGGCTTTGGGCTTCAGTTCTTAACATATTGCTACTTCCAAGATAATTTCCTTGGGGCAGCATTCTGGTGTCTTCACCAAAAGAAAATGTCTGTTTCTAAAAAGAATTGCAAAGGTGGTGATCCTCCACAATCATAACTGAACAAGATCATTCCCACAGGACATTTCAGGGCAAAAGCCATGACAAAAGCAAACCCAAGAGCAATGACAATATGAGAAAGTTCAGCTAATATTAATGATTTCTTAGTGCAGGCATTTCTATACTTCTCTAGTTACTGAAAAATAAGGCAAGTCTGCATAAAGCAGACCATGCCAATGAAGTATATAAAGAAGTCTTTTAATTATTATTTTTACCRTTATTATTTATTTATTTATTATTTAATAGAGCATATCTATTAGGATTATTTGCTGGCATGCATATTCACTTCTTTGTGGAGTGTAAGGAGCTGAACAAAGCATTTTATATTCACTGCCCCATTCTTCTCCCAAGGGACATCAACACTTTGAGATTATGTAAATTATTCCTCTGGAAATGTCTTCTAAATAGAAATACTCATTTGGAAGATCTAACACCTGCTGAGCTGCTACCGGCCCTTCACTCTGCTGAGATGGAGTTCATAGCAGTGGGAGACACAGTTGTGATACTGAAAGTGGCCTGGGGGTATATGCCCAGCACTGAAATTCAAACAGGATTTTCAAGCTGCATGTAGTTCTTTCTCACTAGAGCAAGAAAGGTGAATTTCTAAGTGGTGATGACTCTAACTATGCAGAAAAAAGCTGTGACCTCCTTGTCCTCTATGTGAGCATCTGTCTTCAAGTTTTAATTTTGTCTGATTTAATTGTCTTTTGTACTTTTTTCCCTTTTATCAAAACAAAAGCCAATAGAATCTGGACTGGAAGTTTGGAAATCTGATTACTGTGGTTTATTGATAAAAATCATAAATAGTCATGCTTGGGCTTAACGATCAGTTCTAAAAATTGATTTGGCAATTTTCTAATCAATTGCAACAAATGCTGGTGGATGGTTATCTGAGCATTTCAGAACATACCTATTTAAATGTAATAACTGTTTCTAAGCATAAAAGATTATAAAGCAGATGTCAAATCCTTAATTTTTTTCCTCTGCTAAAACAGGGCCTTGGCAAATCCTTCAACATCAGTAAAATTGGATTTGAGCTAGATGGAACACAAAAACCATAGGATGAGTGCCCTTCCTGCAGTTAGTGAATTGGCATGATGTATGGCCCACATAAGCTCAAAGAGTGGCTTAATAATTCAAATAAAATATTCCTTGGGGTTTTTGCCCTWGGGAGAACTTTTCATAAAAGAAAGGATGTCTTTTTTTCCTGCAGTTTGTTTGYTCTTTCCTCTCATTCCTGTGTGTTGGTGGTTTATAAGCTCAGCCAAATTGTTACTGTTATTTAAAATTCACTGGAAGTCAGGGATCTCCATGAACATTAAGTGGATATTGTGTGAGGATGTACTGCATAGTAAAAAAATTAACTCTGCTCTGAAGAGATACAGCTTGGATGAAAGACAAAGATGAAGCCTCTGTGCCAMTAAGGCAAAGAGAGAAACAAATGTCATGGTGGCAAAACTAGATTGGGACCTGAAAGTACAACAGCCCTTTTAGCACCCTAACCATTCCCGTTGGTATGGGCACAGTGCCATGCTGATGCAGCAGTATTGCTTCCCATTCCATCACTTGGCTCACTAGACTGGGAATCTTGTATATTTGTGTGGTTTAAGCAGCTCTTAAAGTTTATGTAAGGGGGGGAAAACCTGGCTCTCTGTTCCTCAGCACCAGAGCAGCGTTGCCACAGTATTCCCTTCATTGCTTCCCTCAGTAGTCATTTCTGTATGTAACATATTTCTTCTGGAATAATTCAAAAGAAGAAATTACTGATGCAATAAATAATGTCTTTTGCATAAAAGAAAATATTATTGAAATCTGTGTTCCTGAAATTCAGACTTTTTTCTTTAGACATGTTCAGCTCAGCCCATACTATCTGAGCCTATGCTGTCTCAGCTTGGAATTAGTCCTGTTTCATCTGGAAGGAAGCAAAGGCAGTATCCCTGCAGCCTCTCCCAAGTAGGCAGTTTGGCTCAATTCCTCACACTGCATGKGAGTTTTGGAAGAAGTTCAAAAGAGGTTCACCAGGGTCTCAGCAGTGCCCTTGGTTCAACATAGCCGATAAACACATCAAAAAGCCACAAATCCTGGCAGCATTTATTTAAGGCATCTTTGTACTGTGCTCTCTGCTTCCCRTGTGTCCTAAAAAGCATGGATGTGGTAATCTGCTGACAAAAGCAAGCTTTACTACTGTCAGTGCTTCAGAATCAATACCGCAGCAGAAGAGCAAGCTGGGCTCCCCCACAGCTCCTCCAGACTCCACACCTCCTCCACACATCTCCAACAGCTCAAGCTCTGTCCCTGGTGGCTGATAATGATGAGGGAAGTCACAATTTTATTGGAAATCAGCAGAAAGAATGAGCTTGCTGCACTGACAGATCAGAAATGTTAATTTTGACGTGAAAAGTAAAGCACCATTACAGCCGGCGTTGAGCCCTGGTCYTTGCTCGGCAAGTTTATTCAAGAGGGGCTGGAGGTATTACTTTTTCTTGAGGTGCACAAGAGAAATGCATGAACATTCTCAAGAGGTTGAAAAACAAGCTTTATTGGAAAATTTTAGAAAACTGGGAATTTGGTAAAATTTAAAACAAACATTCTATCAAAAACAAGGCATTTCACAGTGCATCGAGTTGGAAAAGTTTACAAATCCAACTTTAAATTACCCACATTTCAAGAAAAGAAAATTAAGAGCAGAAAAGAAGAAAAAAAGGGGGAAAGAAAGATAAAAGCAAGATACAGGTACTGCCTTGGATCCCAGTGTGGTTTAAGTTGCTACAAAATCCAAGGACTCAGGTCAATGGGTTCAGTYGGCTCTGGGCTCCTGTGGCCACCCTTCCCCAAGTGGGGCTTCCAGTCATCTGGCCACTCTGGGGCTGGCTGGGGACTCCAGGGAKGAGGTCTGATTGTTTCTGCTGTGCCAGGCATGTCAGTGACTGACAAAGATTCATTTTTTTGAGCCTGTAATCATTTTTGCCGGTCTCTCACACCTGGCTAATCCTTTTTTAAACAGACTTCTTTTTCTCTCATGAATTCCCTTTCACAAACAGTGCATTTGTTTACTTGCTGATGAGATTTGTAACCTGAATCAATATTACTCCAGCCTTTGCTCAATGCAAGGATGTAAACGCTAGTAAAAACAATGTGAATCACTTGCATTCCCAGAGCTCAAAACATAACAATTTATAAAGGGAATCAGTGACCTTCACCATTCCAAACTTTGCCCAGTTCAGTTATGAGGGAATAGTATTTTGACATCTGCATGACTGCCTGTCTGAAATGGGAGCAATGTGGAATCCCTCTGCAGTCCCCAAGGTCTGGTTGCTGGGCTAYTGCCCAAATTATCAGTGACAGACACTTTGTCCCCAGGAGACAGGCTGTGGCTGCACAGGCAGTTCAGCCCTGCCTCACTCCTGCTGGCAATTCCCAGAGCTGAGCTGGATTGGCAAGAAGAGGAATGACTTGCAGGGAAGTGGTGTGAGATGGGGAGTCCTGTGCTGAGTAATATAAAAACGGAGGATTTCCAGCAATATAGCCTCACATATGTAATCTATTTTCAGCATTTATGCCACTCTGTCTGCCCAGGTATTATTTCCTATGCACTGTGCTGAAAGCATATTATACTTCTGATGTATTTATTCTGGTTTTATCTCCTATACACTACCTCTGTCTCAGGTTAGGTAAGATAGTTTCAAAATTAATTCATAATTGGCTTCTCTGAATCATTGCCACTATACAGCACACACGACATCGTTGCCAGCTGAACAAATTCAGGAGCGCTGTGAGAGGAAAGGTTTTCCCTCTTACTGAATTCATCAGTCACACAAATCCTGGAATAAATAGGATATTATTAATAAAAAAACTTCTTTTTACTTCTACATAGCATTCCCTTAGTGATTTCTCCACAACAGGCCTGCTACATGGCAGTTTGCACACACACTGCAGCTGCAAAGGTTCAGCTACATCTCAAACCTAAGCTGCACAGAAAAAACACTCCTTATTTCATGTGCTTATAGACTGGATTCAAAAGTCTTGTTTCATCACACTGTTCATTCTAGACAGAAGGATTAAACAAATCTTGCATGGGACCAGTATCCCTGCTAGACAGGCCCACAAAAKGCATGAAGTTTGCAAAGAAAGGGAGACTGAAAAATGCAGATTGTAATAATCAGAAGGCTGGAAACAATTGTGTAGACAGAGAATTTTATCTCAAGAGAGAAAATGACAGTATTTTGCCTTAATATCCTCCAACTTTTTTCCAGAAGGAAGAAACAGGATTATCACTGCTACAGATGAGTGTTCTTCGACATTAGAGTTGGGTTACGATCGAAGGTTAGACTGTAAGGCTGTAAATTAGGTCTGCTCTTTGTGTCTCTATTAGCATTTGACAGCAACATTTTTACAACTTTAGGGGAAAAAAGAGGAAGTTTTACTAATGTGAAAACCCTTGGAGTGAGGCAATGTTTACACAGAGCAATGAAACACTTTATTAGTTGTACAGGGGAAAGCAGTATCTCTAAAGGATTTGCCACAGACAYGTGATTAAATCTGGAATGAAATAGGACAGAAGACATTAGGCTATTTCTACACAATTTTTAATTGTGTTCTCACAACATTCACTTTTTAGATCTAGCGGAAACTGTAGTATTAGAACTAGAAGAAAGGACAGAGAAGAAATTTGGAAGAAAGGGTAAACAAAATTTATATCTATAAAATCTGTTAAGGTACCTTCTTGAAGATTTTCATCTTGGTGTCATGGGTAGAGGGGATCAGGCCAGATGGAGSCTTGTTTGGACTGAAAAGAATGAAAGAATGATCATGCCCGTGGTGTTTTTATACATTTGAATCCTGTTTGCACATGGAAACCCTTACCTGAGGGTGCTTCAGATGGAGTTTGGCAACATAGCTAGTGAGTATGAACTGTCCACTGCTAATCCATGCCATTTCTGCAGCTCTGATACTRTTTTACAGTGTGGTTGCTTAACCCAAGCTGAGGTTTGATTAATGAAAMAAGTTTCCTTCAAGATTTAGGAGAAGTTGCAGCAAATAAGCATTAGCCTTCTGTTCCTAACTGAAGACCTACTACTTTTAAAGTTGATCAGGTTTTAATTAGCATTGGCAGCCTTTAGGTGTACATATTGATAAAATTCAGTATTTCACTGAACAATTTAATAACTGCATTATAAAAAAAAAAAAAAAAAAAAAAAAAAAAAGATAGAGTGCTTATATTTTATTAAATTATTCAGAAACTTTAACTCTTGTTGAGTCAATATTTAGCCAGATTTTTCTGTGTTCAGGCCTACTGCAGCACCAAGCACTTCAAGAAAACACTGAAAGTAGCTTGTAATAAAACTTTGGGAAAGTTATTTTGAAGTGTTTGGGTTGCACCCCATGCAGTGACATTGACAGAGTTGCCCAGGGTGCAAAAAAGGGCTTGGGTTGGCCCATGTTTTCGTGATTCAGACTCCATTATTCAGACTCAAAATTTGGAGGTCCAAATAGCATAAACTCACTTGTCAGCAGGAGGATTAGCTCCCAAGGTTGAATTCATTTGGAGAGCTATGTGAGAAGTCATCTTGATAAAAGCCATAATAATAAATCATATTCTTTTGTGGTAACATTTTGAATCATTATTCAGAGAGCCAACCCTGTAGGGGCTTTTTGTGTTTTAAGCCTTTTAAATGTTTTTAGCTAATCTTTATTTTTAAAAAGAGCCCTGCTCTCTGTTCTGCTGTGTGTATTTTGTTTGATCAATGCTTTCKTTGTGCTTGAAAAGTGGAAAGTGTATTTTTCTTTGTCATTTTATAATTTTAATCTGCTACATGGTTAGAATTCAATACTAAAGGGCAGCATGTTATAAGTTTTTATATTTAAAGTGACACTGCTCTTGGGGCTTTTTTTTCCTTAGTTAATTTGTTGCTGGTGAAAAGCAGCAGAGTTTACAAGTGAAGCCTTACCCACTTTACCAATCTTTCCTAGTAAGATCCAGATGAATAATTGAAAATGCAGGCAACAGGGCTCTCAACACAACTAATCTGACGTCCATTATTTCCAGCAGAGGAGATCTCAGTGAACAATGGATTGGGAAAGGAATTTCCAGAACCCTGCTTAGCATTCRTGAAAGAATGCTAAATTTAGGTGCCCATGTTGTGCCAAGTGAATGGTGGCTTTCTTTTGTTATGGTTGTGTGCTTTCCACTTCATTTTCTTCCCAGAAAAGGCTTCCTGGAAGAGAGGAGATCGTGCTCTAAGTGCATTTAAACATAGAAACTGGAGGATAAGTACCAATGATGTAGATAAAAAAAGAGGCCTCGTTATTCATCAGAAGATGAAATTCAGAAGGTACAAAAATCTGCACAACTTGTCCTGTATTTACTGAAAACTTTATTAGCTATGTAACTGCAAATAAGGGTAAGTTTCTGTCAGTCTTCAGGGTAGTTTCTTGCCCATGTGCAGTTTAACACTGTGGAAAATTATCTCAAAGGGTAGACAATGGCTGATTAAAGCAAATAACTTCATAGAACCATATTATATCCTGAGTTGGAAGGGACCCACAAGGATCATGAAGTCCAACTCCTGGCCCTGCACAGGACCAGAATCACACCAGGTGCCTGAGAACATTGTTCAAATGCTTTTGAACTCTGTCAGGGTTGATACTGTGACCCCTTCCCTGGGGAGCCTATTCCATTGCCTTAACGCCCTTTTTGTGAAGAACCTTTTTCTAACATCCCCCCTAAACCTCCCCCAACTCAGCTTCAGACCATTCCTTCAGGTTCTTTAACCAGTCACCACCGGTTAAGAGAGATCAGTGTCTGTCCCTCCTCTTCCCCTCACAAGGAAGTTGTAGACTGAAATGAGATCTCCCCTCAGTCTCCTCCAGGCTGAACAGAACAAGTGATCTCAGCTGGTCCACATGTGGCTTCCCCCCAAGCACTCCTTAGGACACTTTCTAACAGCTTTATGTCTCTTTTAAATTGTGGTGCCCAAAACTGCCTTCAGGACTCGAGGTGAGGCCAAATCAGTGCAGAGCAGAGTGGGACAATCAAAACTGGAAAATATACCAGTTTAAAAAAAAAAATTTTTAACTTCAGTCAAAGATCTTGTTTGCCTTTTCCCTGGGGGAAGAGTGCTAAGGTTTCTTTCCAGAGAAGAAAGAAATGCTTTCCAGAGAAGAAAACGTTGTTCATCAGGTGAAGTCTGATGAAGTGAACATCTCAACAGACCAGGAGAAGCACAGGAGATAAGGGCCATCATGGACTATCAATGGCCATCAACAGAACTCAGCCCCAAACATCACCCCTGCACCAGAGGCACCTGGTCTAAGGAAAGAAAGATAAAAAGGAGCACCTAATCAGCTTCAGAGGAGAAGAAATCCAGATCCAATAGGAACCCCGACACTGAGAACTGCGCAATGTTGGACCAATGAACATTAAACATTAAAGTTCTGACTGTATAAAGTTTGGGGGAAAATCTTGTAAAATTTATGCGTCCTACAATGATTTACTCTGAACACCCGGGCTATGTGAGAATGAGATTATTTCAGTGGCACATCCTGGCCAGAAAATCCTGACCAGTAAATAAAGTAAAGCCTTGACTTTCTAACATTAAAAAATGTTGTTGGAGAGTTTTTATTTTTGTTTTCTCCACAGTTTTGGTGAAAAGGGAGGGCACTGCCAGACAAATGGCTGTGGACAGGCTGGCTGCTAAGGGACACACGGCAGTGGTGGCAGGGAGGCGGTGAACATGAGGGCATTGTAGTGATGAGMTGCCTTGGGGAGGGTTCACCCAGGGTTAGAGTTCAGAGATCTAGAACCTGGAGCTCCAGGMACACTGGKRCTGCAAARGGCMTGGAAGTTAACCAAGAAGGCAAACTTCCCTGTGATGGTGTGACTAAAAAGCTACTCCAATTCCTGGAGTTATTGCCAGGTTTGTAAATGGGTTTGTTACTCCTGTGCTGTCAGTGACAGACTTGCTACAGAAGAACAGTGCATAGTCCAAAAAAGGGTGACATTTACGGCGTCAGGAACAGTTAAAATATTGAAAAATATTTCTCATAATGCAAATCTTGGTATGATCGCTGTGTTTACCTTATTAGAAAGAGGACTTTAGCTTTGACTTACAATCAGTACTGTATCCATGTGAGAAATATGTGTGACCTGAAGAACTGAAGAGTTTCACAGTTCTACAGTTAATGAAGTCCATTGGTTGATCYGGAAAATATTTAGCTTCCTAATTTTAGTGTTTTATTTCTTTTGCAATAGTAATGATTAACCATTGGAAGACCATTTTATGATTTGTAAATTCTGTATCTGTGGAAAATTTTTTAATCAAATCTAGATGTTTTACCTTGCTCTATTTCACAGAGGAATTAAAGAAATCATTATTACAATTTATACAGCTCWAACAAGTGGCAGCAATGCCCATTTGTGGTTCTGCAGTTAAAAGAAACTGCTGATTTTGCTCAAGGTTAAAGAACTACTGAAAAGGTAAGAGGATGCAAGTGAAAGGGGGGAAAAGGGAGAACACATAAAAGTTTAAATGGAACTTTTTCTTTGACCACCAGATTCAAAATCAGCTAATTGGTCTGCTTTATTCTTAACTGCTAGATTATTAACGTATTTCTATTTTAGCTAATRTTTAGCCAACCTGTTCATGTGAATTTTTCAATCTTTTGTCTAGATACTCTGTTAAATTGATCCCTGGCCTCTGGTGAATTTTTGTTCTCCCTCTTGCAATATTTCTCGGAAGCTTTCCAGTATTGAAATTCCCAGATACTAATGAAACATTCCATGCACATCCCTGTTCATTGGCATAATGCCTCCAGTTATGCAAACTAAAATTGCTCAGTTGATGACTCTAATTAGCTGCTAAACCGTCCACTTCAGTTCTTTTTGTAATTTTCATGTTCTACTCCTGCTGTTTCTTATACCCTCAGTTTTCACTMAAATATGTACTGTTATCCACTTATTCCTGAATAACTGTATGCAGTCTTTAATCAAATTGATATAATGCACCAAAATTGCATCCATTTTAATTGAACAAATCCAACCATTAACCATTTGCTGAAGAATAAATTTCTGCCCTCCAGCCCAAGTCTACTGCTTGCTTGGCACTGCTGTAATGAAGAACAGCAAAACTAAAAGGAAGCTTCCAAAATTCTCATGCAATTCTTGAACTGCTCCAGCAGCAGTTTAAGTCAGTGGAAGTTTTCCACTATCTTGAGTCAGAGTAGGATGATTCTTTCTATATAAGATAAAGAGACATTGTGTACAGGTTTGARTAATTTCTCCATCACAGCAAACAAATAGAAATTGTGCAATAGGAAAGAGCCTAAGTCTTAGGAAAGGCAGCTGAGGGAACTGGGACTGCTMTCTTGAAGAAAAGGCTGAGGAGAAACCTTCTAACTCTCTACAACAGCCTGAAAGATTGTAGTGAKGTGAGTGTCAGTCGCCTGTGTCAAGTGGCAAGTGAGTTATATGATGAAAGGAAATGGCCTCCTGTTGTCCTGGGGAGGTTTAAACTGGATATTAGCAGAAAATTCTTCACCAAAAAAAATGCCTGTGCAGACTGACGGAGATTTTTAAGGAAGAAGGACTAATTGCTTTATCTACATCTGTTTATAATCCCAAATTTAAGGTTTCTTCATAGGAATTAACTTTTTAACCTGACAATGAAAATAAATAAATAAAGCTGTTATTTAATGAACACCTGGCAAGCACCTGGTGAAAGATGGCATGTCAAAAATACCTATTTAGTGCTTATTGCCATTCAATTAAATGAAGGAAAAGAAGGTAATCTCGTTTCCCAAGATCTACTTCTATTCAAATGTTTATACAGAGTTAATTTTACAGCATATTAATAGACCCTACCTGCCAGCTTCCACAGAAAATAGTTCATCTCATTCTTTCTGTGCAAGCAATCTTAAGGGGACTGCATCATTGCCCAGCATTTTATCACCTTTAACATATCCTGAAAATATTTCTCGGTACTTTTCTAACCCTTTTTTTTTTCCTAATCAGGGATGTGTTTCTGCTGAGAATTATGAACTCTCCTGCTGAGAGCRTGAGCATACACGATGGTGCTAAGCAACCTAACACACCCAGAAATGGTCAAGACAGCATGTAATTGGAAGTGTGTGCATCACTTACAAGATTTYGCTGCAAGGTACTGTTCTGTAGTTTTTCCTGGCACTTAAAATATCCAGTTATAATAATAAGCTTTTTATAATATGAAATAATTCAATTGTTCCTAAGATTTACTGGGAAAGCTTTAGGCTGCAGCTAATGAGTTGCTTCTGGCCCAAAAATCACATTTTTAAATTAGTTGACTGAACTAAGATATTCATATTGTTTCTGATTTTTTTTGTGCTGCCTATTAACTGCAAGAAGCAAAGTGCTCTCTTGAAACCAGCAACACTTCCATGCCCTCCTGCTTGCTGTTACCAAGCCTAGWGKTTGTCAGGAAAATTAATCCACAAGCACCAGAGGTTTATGTYCAAAAAGGAGACAGAGRAGTCCCGSAACTTTATTCATGAATAAAGGGAGAGGTCATGGGCATTTCCCATGGGGTCTCYCAAATTCATAGAGGACTCAGCCTCTTTTATCSCAATTTCCYRGCCGCAGTYCCCTCTCTCTTTCCYTACTGGCTGAGGTACTTGARARKTACAGGCTCCCYRAAATGCCTGATGAAAYCCCCCTTCTATCATACATTGCTCCCTTTCAATATACATCTCTGTGTCTCTGCTCTKGTMRTCTATTAAAATWGTCTGGGGTAAGTCAATCAGTGGAATTCYTATGGAWATCCKTCCTATTGTTTCCTTCTATTTCCCAGTATCAGCCTTATCTTACCCCCAGAATCAGAGTTTGTAAAGACACTTCCTTCTCATTCCTTTCACTATGAAGAGATGAACTATGTCCCTCTTTAGGCCAGTTCTGTGTCTGCAGAGCTCTGCATCTTTTCACTGGAGGAGAGAAGTGCGTAGCCTTTCCCAGAATTGTTCCCTGTCCCATCCTGTGCTCCCTGGGGAGAGTTTGAAGGGATTTATGTGWCAAAGCAGCACACAGCAGGGAGACAAAGAGCACTCATACCTAGAAAAATGTATTAGCTGTGCATAYTCATGCAAGGGTCAGACCAATCTGGTTCTGCCTGTGAACGGGCTTCACTGCCTTTCACTTAGAAAAGAAGTGAGCTGCTGAGTTAAGAACCTTTTGCAGATTATAATCTGCCCCCAGGCAAGCAGCCAGCCAATTCAAGAGCCTATGCAAATCAAGCATAAAAATGGGTCTCAGCAGCAGAGGAAGGAACCAAGGATTTCAGTGATGCCATTTGTACCCACAGTGGACAGTGGGCATAAAATCAGAGGCTTCTGAAAATCTCTGTACACAAGGGTGACAAGGGTCACTTGTACCATGTGTACTTGATATGCAACAGAGTCCATGGGCAYTGTAGAGGATGTGATATTTCAAATATCCTATCCAGATTCTCTAATTAGCCCTTTTCATAAGGAAATGTCTAATAGGTCTATTTTCAGAATAAATCTCCATGTAATAGGCATTCCCTCCCCCACTTTCTGGTTCTCTTAGTAGGATGAACAATTATACTGTAATCTACAGAATGTTACATTTCTGCATATTTTGGTCAAAGTCATAAACGAAATCAATTATTCAAAATTGCTCTGAGCAGAACCTMATTTTATTACCTATTTGTCAAGTACCTTATTCAGATGTATTTTTTTTTTAAACCTATCTTCCTTTCTGCAATTTTCTCTACTTTAAGGAGTCAATTTCTGGACCAAGGAAGGATTATCTGTGCTCATAACTAATGTGYTTCTGTTAACAAAGAGGAATTATCTTATTTTGATTCATTATTCAAATTTAACATATAAATTCCTTAGTTTTGAGTTTACTATGTATAGAAATGACATGTGGCATTTTATACTAGAAAGGGCTTGTGCTGTTACAAAAGGCAAGGCTGGATTTCTTTCTTTCTGTTTCTTGACACTCAGGAGGGCAGAARCATTTGAAAAGCAGAAAACTACAAAGGACTCTGCATTTTATTTCCATATGAAATTTAAATACAGTTGAAATGCATCACTCAAGAAAGGCATCTACACATATATTTAAAAAAATCCAGTAAATCATATTTGTCTCCCAACTATGCTAATTTTATAAAACTGTCTATCTCAAAGGAAATAAATCCATTGTYCCTCTTGGGGGTGCGTGACTTACAAAATTAGTAATGAGATAAAATAGGCTTTTAATGCTAGGTCTTTCAGCAAGCCACTCTAATTCCAGTCAGCAGTGACTGTAAATTGCTTTCATTTAATAACCATTGAACTGAGAAATGGCCTCTATGTCCGTGCTTCCTTGTTCCTCTCCTACGGTTTCTGATAGGCAAGTTTTACTTCAGAGATTGACACAACTGACAGAAAATACAAGGTTTTGACGAAGCCCACTGGAGACTTACACAGTATCTCCAGATTAAAAGAAAAATTACTGATATGAGTATCCCAGTTTCAGACTCTTTATTCTGAGATTAGCATTATATGCCTCAGCCTTGGCCATCTTCTGAGAAAACAGGATATGTAAAACTAAAAATGGTAGGCTATTTCCCAACCCTAGGTGAATAATAGATTAAAAGAAATCTGCATTTCTATGAATGCTCTCTAATCACCACTTTACCATATTCCTGTGAAATTTGCACTGATGCACTATGAGAATGGGACAGGCAAATCACACGGTAAGGAGTTGTGTCGCTGATGATCAGAGTGAGCAAAACCAAACGCTGCATTCCTGTCATCTCTCTGCAGCACCTCCGAGTGACACAYTAAAGAAGGGAACAGGCTGTAGCTGTGAGAAACAGACAGCCTGGCACTTGGCGCTGGCCCTCTAGCTGACAGGACCTGTAATTCTGCATGGGAAGCCAAATTTCTTGCAAGCAGTCCTAGGTTTGGCTGCATGGAAGAGCTGAGCAAATTAACACCAGAGAAACCCATGCTGAGGTTGACAGGYTGCTGTCAGTGGTTAGGCTGGCTCRGGTTCCTCTCCACCACGCACAGCAAGCCTGCATAGCACAGAACTGTGCAGCAGATACAAGTACCAGACACCAAAATCCCTGGGTATTCAAGCTGAGGGTTTGAGTTCTGTCTGATTCACTGCAGATTATTTTTCAGGTAGTATAATGAGCCAGAGAACTGCAGTTAGAAATTTCCAAGCTAGAGATAACAGGCAGCTTTGGATGCAGATTAGCTTTTCAGAAAGGAATGCAGTGACTGACCCAATCATGAGTCAGTTGTGCTGTATGGCGAGACGTGCCCGATAAAGCTGTGACACTTCTTTCTCCCTTACTCACCTTCTCTTCCTTACSTTGACTTTTCAGGTCCTTAAGGCTTCTTGTAGGTGGCATTTCACAACACAGCACGTCAGAAGTGGCAGCTAACCATCAGTTAGAGCGTCTGTATGAGAAGAGAAGACCAGAAGCAAAATATGGAGTGATTAGGGGAAACTATGAAAATGCTCATTCACAAAAAGGGTCGTGCTTAAAAAGTAAGCGTAATGAACAGAGATGGATGCCTGACTCTCACAAATGTGTATTGTAGTTTACTGTGTTTACTGATGTTGTCTGTCACTAAGTGACTTGCAGGGTTGTTTTGCTGCTAATGAAATCATGTGACACTAACCCCAGTGAAAAGAACTTCCCTTAGAAAGAGCTGCCACCAAATTGCAGCAAATGTTCCCATCTGGTTTTAGTAAACCTCAACTATTTAAAATGTTCATTACCAAATGTATCTCAGGGTCTGATACTTCAYGTGTAGCACCAACACTGGAGGACTATAATTAGCCCTGAAAAGGTTTGTGCAGGGTTAAAACAATAGGAGCCATTCAGGGATAGTTCTTCCTTTTCATCCCATTCAGATATACAGTCAAGGCACAGACACACTTGGATCAAGGCAAGGAATGAAGTTTATCCTGATGCTATCCAAGGTATAGCTAAAAATGCCTTGTACCTTTAGTTACAAATACATATTTATTTAATATAARATTATTATATTYRCRATTKTCTGGCCATGTAGTCACAAAAGAGRAATCAGAACYAAAATTATAAYCTGGGRGAAGAAARCTTGCCTCTCTTGTGTCACTAAAGRACAAAGTGAGTSATTAACCTGATAGATACACTTGTAATAAAACAAAAAAAATAGAGAAATATCCTAGGGCTGTGATAGCAGTAATATAAATTAGATATATGAAATTATTAATAAGGGGAATCCTCTGYTGATGGTTTGAGCAGCTTAATTAGGAGTAAGTGAACTGATGAGGTGAAYTAAACTACAGGTCAATGACAGAATAACCACTGGAATTGCTACTCCTCTCTGTATAATAAAGACTAGCTGGCCCTGCCAAGGGTCACAGAAACAGATTGGTATCRTTTTAAACAATGTCAAACATAGCTGCAGGATGCATGGAAGGTGCTCCAAACATAAAGAAAAAAGGTTACACAGCATCCTGTGCTCAAGGATGAAAGAATTCTATGAGAAGGAGAATTCCTACAATGACTTCTAGGAGAATTACAGGGGGAACGAACACTTCTGGGTCTTGCTACAAGGTGGACCTGGGTCTTTAGCACAAATYCAGGCTGTCTCCAGKGACTCTCCAGAGGTTCTGAGAGTTGTGGGATTACAGGTGGCAATAGTCGGTGTCCTGTATTCTCCTATCAACTTGCATCATTTTACACAATCATCACAATTACTCCTTTAGATCCATGTAATAAATGGTTTCTTGGTAACTGCTCAGTAGAAAACAAAAAAAGGTGTGTGAGGCTTTGCTTTAGATAAAGCAGAGATGTTTTAAAGTACATATACGTGATGTCYATCTCCTCAGTTTTAATGTCTAAACTGAAATATTCTTATATACAATGACATCTTTATGATCCAGGCATGGTGGTACTCCTTGAGACAGGAAATCATGGGTCTATTGTATTTTCCAGGMTAAACATTTTTCTAAACTAGAGGAAAAAATCTTCTTTAACCTCTTCCTGTGTTCACTTAAGTTCCACCCTTAAAGTTTCATTTCCTTCTCCCTTAAAAGTACTTGAGCTCTGCCATCTTTGCTTAGGATGTAGCTGATGCCATTAATAGTGCCAGTTATATTCCATAAGAGTGAAACACAAGGAAGAGGGATTATATTGCCTATCCTCAGATGCACTTTGTACTGCAGGTTTTTTTTTTCCTCTTCTTTGAAATGCAAGGTGTGAATGCAAAACAATTGCTGTGAGGGCTCTTTTGTATCCCAACAAAATATAGCAAGGGACAGGGGAGTTTTATGGTATAAAAGGAAAATAAATAGAACATRCAGTACTTGGAATGGAAGGAGCTATGGAGCAGCAGAGAAAAGAAATTATCCTTTAGGAAACTACCACGTGGGCTGTTATGCTMTAAGTATTTAATAATATTTCTGAGGAGAAGGAAAATTACATTTYTCCATCATTTTGCTAGCATCTTTCCAATTAAATTTTAATAACAAATGGGGTTCCTTCAATATGCTTCAGTCAATTCCACGGGCACATGCCATTCCTGTTTTAAATTCCATGTCCTCTAACAAGATTTTTAATACATCTGCTTATGGGAAATTGAGGGAAATGACATTTCAGATCATAAATTTGTATTATTGACTCATCATCAACTTCAATGCAATGACAACAATTGACATAATTGATAGTTTTGTCCATGTTATTTATTATTCCACTCTACGTTTTCGGGAAAAAGGGATATTTCCCAATTGTCTGACGGCTTTAGTAGCCTCTCTTGCATATATATTTTTCAAGGTTTCCAGAAGTCCTTATGTTCAGCTGCCAAAAACTGAAATGAAGCTGAAATTACAATCAGCCTCTTTCCAAGCCTAGCTCCATTTCAATATCTCCTTAGGAAAAAATAAATAAAAGAGCTGCAAACAGARCTGGAGGGAGGAAAATGAAGGACCAGAATCAAGAGTCCCACCTGTRAGTATCCACTGCAAAAATGTTTGGACAGAAACCAGGGACTGCATCTCAATTCTTCCCACCTGGTTAAAAATCTTACTTTTGTGACTGATATATCAGTCCTACAAATTATTGCCATTTTGATTTCCAATCTGTCATTTCTATAGCGGAATATTCAGCCATATCAAATTATTAATCAGTCACTGTTAATATTGAGGTGATCAAGTTCAAGCACACCTGTCTTTTCAAACATGTTCTTACTGTGGTGGTGTTTTGAGACTGATATTATATAAAAATTATAACAATATATAAATATATCAGTAAAGCAGCTTTTCCTTCTGAGAGTTCAGTATCTATTTCTGGTCAAATTTCTGTCATCAGTTATGCTACTGATTTTAAATATACTGAATTTTGATCATATGGACATTTCCTCTTGATGTAGTTCAAGATATTTGCAGCCATGGGGTGGGATGCTGTTATAGATTAAAAGGTGATTAAGTCATATGAACAACAGAGTACAAAGTGTTTTCTCCTCTGCAATGCCATTTAGAAGTGTTAAAGCTCCTTATCAGGGTTTTTAGTGTTTATTTTATTCAGCATTTTGCAACACTGAAATAGCCGAGACAAATATAAAATTTAGTGAGTTTTCATGAGTCTGTGATTATTTGCAAAAATAATTGCAATTGTGATTTTAAAAAAATTCTAAAATATGAAAAAAAATATTTGAACTTAAAAATAAAATCCAAGTAGGTGAGTTTTTTGATGTSTGTTATAACAAAAGATAGGGATAATTGGACTTTGTAATGAAAGTGACTTTCTCYGAACCTGAGAATTCTTTGGTTATAAGAATATTTCCAACAGCACCAGAGCACAATACCAGTTTAACAATTAGGCAATAAATATATTCTAAGTATCAATTGTCAKTGCAATAAGTATCTCATGTCAATGTCACAACAATAACATAACAGATACCACTTATGTTGTCCTACAGCAGAAGACACAAATTCAGTGGAAATATGAACTACAGTTACTGACAATAACCTTCTAAAAAATCAGAAAAAAATTATTTGCAAGATACTGGCAGAAATATTGAACTCTAGGCAAATAGTCTCATATTTTCTTAGCCAATCCCAAATTTAGAGATTTGTGATTTGATATCAGAATGAAATTTGTTTAAATTTCAATTACTAGCATTACGGAGGGGAGATTTTCTGAATTATTGAAATTTGACAAAGCCAGGCACCTGCTTATGTAACCAATAAATATATTTCATCACTGTGGTTGCAAAAACAAATAGTGGGTAGCAAAACGTGGTTAACTGAAATGAAATGATTGAGAAATAGAATGACACACGGTCTGAAYTGCATTGGCCACCAGTGTTTGAGCAAAAGGGGATTTAACTGGATGAACTRGTGGGGTTTGCTGTCTTAACTGCTACAGCAAGATATATTCTCTTCTAATTTAAATTGCAGGACATGGGAGCAATTCCTATTTCCTATCAGGGACATCAGTCCTTACTGCCACATCAGAGTAAGATCTGTTATGARTCATCCCCCTACTATAGCTTCATTTCCATCAAAGGAAAACTTAAAATGTGTGCATGAACTGAACCACAGCTTTATGAAATTCATCTGTTCTTCATTCTGCCCATCCATCACTCTTTGTTTTCTTTCAGTAAGTCCCTTAGCACTTAACAGAAATTAACTTTTAGTCAAATATAGGTTCCTCTATAACTAAAACTGAAAAAACAGCAAGGCAACCTGCTTAGATGTTGAATGTTTGAACACAGAGGATTGTTAAGTTTTTTTTTTGTTTGCAATGCACTAAATATTTCCATTGATGGAAAAGAAGCTGGGCAATAAATTTGCTCTACTGACAAKAGACTCTTGTTCCAAATTCACTGGTGGGCCACAGGTAGAATAGAACCTTATTTTTGCCTAGCAGGTTACAGAGCAATTTACAACTAACCTGAGGATCCCCAAGTGCTTGAGAGGAATTTCAGCATTGCCTGCAGCTTTATGGAGAGTCAGATGTTTTCTTTTGGGGGACAAATCATTCAGTAGGAGTGAAGGCAAGTTAGGYTTGAATAATATGTGTGTTTTGAGCCTGATCCAAAGCACACTGATTGTTAGAAGGAGCATTTGCCCACATATTCCTCTGCTAGCAAAGATAACTTTTATAAGAAGCAATCATTTTAATGACTTGGAGTATAAATGGATAGTATGAAGTCATAAAGGTATTTCCTCTCCCTTCCCTGCAAGACCATGACTTTTGCATGGCACAGTAGTATTTAGAGTCAGACAAGCTGCTCAGAGGTGCACTGCTCTCCTCTATAACCTACAGTGGCAGGATTCAGTTTTATGGGAGAAAAGGTCTATTTAAAATTAATAAATGTGTACTGAATCCAGCATTGATCCTGAGGCCAGGAAACATCTCAGAGGGACACAACTTCACAGGAGAGGTGATGGGTTCTCTGTCCTGTAGTGACATCACACCCAGGCTCAATTTCACTGTGCACCSGTAGTGATGCAGATGTGTACTTAAATTACAGACAATGAATTGTGGTATAAAAACAATCTTCTGATTTAAATCTATGATTTAAAGTTTAGAAACATCTTGCTGAAAACAGACCCTGAGTTTCTGCTTGCTGTAAAATAATCATTCCATCACTGGTGGAATTCAATTTTTTAAAAATTAAATTAAAGAAAATACGGAGCGCATGAAAAAAAAAAAAAAGTTATTTTTGACACTCTGTTTGTGTCTATGGTATTAGAGGATGAGAGAAGGAAAAGTTATGTAATTCCTTAGGACACATAACCAAGCCTTTCCCTGCTCAGGAGTACCTGGATGTTGAGGATCTCCATTTCCTCAAAATGACGTCAGTGTCTCAATCAGATTCCATCACCATGCAGTAATGAATGGAAGGGTTTTCAGCCTGTTTCTCCCACAYAGGTTTCTCCCAACTTAAAAATTGCTATAAATTCCCCATGAGCACCACAGCTGTTTTTTTCTGTCGATGTATTCATCCCTCAATAATGGCTAAGAGCTATAAATGAGCCATAACAAACTCATGGTGGAACTGATGGAACGAGAACCAGGAGCTGGAAGTATACTTATGGTGTATACTTTCATTATACACCATAAGTGTCCTTTTCAGCAAAATAAACTCCACATACTTCAGGACTTAAGGCACAGAGGCTCAAAAAATCTAATGTGAAAACAGCCTGCTTTGGTAAATAATCACATTTTGGAACAATGTAGGACAAATGTCATGATGGGCAAACATGTATTGGCTTTTACAGACATTTTGTATCAGCAGAGGAKTTACACCACTAGATGCCAGAGGGATCTAGACTTTAATATGCCTCAGGGATGGACCCACAATTTTTGGCCTTTGCTGTCTCACCAGAAGATATGAGGAATTTCYGCATTCCCAGAGCCCATTGGAGCAGCAGCTTGTGGCAGCAGTTATGAAATAGGTTTCCTTCTGTTCAATCTCTCCTGAGAAATGTAAGGTTGTTAAACAATAGATCAGGCTTCCTTAGAAAATGTTGATGAACATCAACAATTCCAATGATAGTTGGAACTATCATTCATCTGAGTATTATTAATATGTGAAGTCTCTCAACACTCTCAATGTCACCYCAGTTGATCATATGCTGTTTTTTGTCCATAGATCTGTAAACTCTGRGCACCTTTTAGATGCTGCTATTTTCACATAATCAAGTAATTTGTCTCAGTTTGCCATGGCTTAATGTGAGGTACATCACTTGGTCAAAAGTCTTCCTGAGGGGTACATAGCAAACCAGTAAGAGGGGATAAAATTATGTGATGTTTTTAGAGACAACTGCTTTCTCAGTTGTATGGTTGTGTTTTTCTAGATTGGAGGGAGGTAAGATAATAGAAAATTACCAGCAATTTTGTCCAAGAAAAGGGGGTTTTCTTTATGACCCATGAGGTGATAACTACACATTACACACATTGTCCCAATTTATGTTATCTCTAGCTAGCTCTGAAACCTTTGCAAGGTCGATTTCACCTACCCAGTGAGCTCAGGTGCTTGAGCCATCATTCAGGAGAAACAGTGCCAAAACTCCTTCCCCATGTTTTCCAATTGCTGAGCTGCACAAGCAGATGCTCATCTTCATCATGGACAAAAGAATAAAATAAATATCCCTTCTCCATATGAGTGTATTGTGGGTGGCTTAATTTCAGTTGAGGGCAGCAAGGTAATGGTCAAGGGCTACATACAATGGCAACTGCTTACACAAACACAACCGATTAAAATCGCTTCTAAGTCCTTAATTCTCCTTTGAGGCGTGTTCATTGGGTAGGGATAACAATGGCTTATATTTTACTGACAACGAAAACGATAATGAAGAGGTAGTCATCATCTCTGAGTATATGCCACAGGCTTACCATAATACAATAAATAARGATGATTCATTGAGATATTTGTGCCATAAAGTAATGACTATTGTGAAGATATTAATATTGGGATTTTTTTTAGTACAGTATCTCCTTTTAAGAAACAACTTTGTGGCTACTTTTCCCACTGCCTTTTAAGCTTAAAACACTTATTTCTATCTGAGATTGGTTTTAATAGCAAACAATTACATTAAGAAAAAGTACAGCAGTAAATGTTGGCRCAAACGTTTCACAAATCAGGAAAATGTTCTCATAATAATGATCTAAGCTTTCTGCTTTCCTCCCAACAACCTTTATTACAATTAGTGTTATTTGTTCTTTGTGTGGCCCAAAGTCCATGCCTTGTAACAGGAGGAAAGTGGTGGTTCTGAGACACTGTGACTCTCATGAGAGAGACTGTTTCTGTGTGAGTCCTGGTCTCAGCAGTAGTCATAGAAACACATCTCCAAACGGGAAGTGGAGTCCATTCTCCTCACATGCAATCTCAGTATTCAGTCCTATTAATTAAATCMCATTTTAAAAGTGTTTTCATCTAATGAAGTCAATTAGTAGCAGAAATGGATGGACAGATTGCAGAGATAACTGCAATGTAACCTTTCCTGGTTTTAGTCTTTTCAATACACATATTCTTTTTTGCATTTTCTTTTTGTTTCCTTTTTATTTGTTTTTTTCCACCTAGGATCCCTAGTGCACCTCTGCTTCCTCCCTGCACCGGGTCCCTTTATGTAGAAAGAACAGATTGGTAAGGAAGCCCTGAAGTCTTTTGGGAGTCATATAGAAAGATTGCATCTTTTGAGCAATACAATCCACGTGATGTCTTTGCAGCTGAACAAAAAGATTATTTTGTCATTAAATGATTTTTCTCTGTTGTTTTAGTAACAGCAGCCATCAATCACATTCCAGGAGTATAAGAGACATTAAGAAAATATGATTTTATACCTGTAATTGTGCTCCRTTAATGAACAATGAACAGCTTTTTGCATTTTCTTTGTAATCTGCRTGAATTCCAGTGAGATCAAAAATTACATGGGGAAAACTTGATTTGATTTAAAGAGGATTTGGGTTTAATATTTAAAGACTGTCATGTCTGATGTAAAGTAAACTTTTTACCTGCCTGATGCTAAGTCAGACTCACAGCAAAGGACTTCAGGGTCTCAGTGTACAGTCCTAGGACTGAGGAAAAACAAATTATTCCAACTGTCTCAGAGCTTGACCTGGCATTTGGTCTCTTAGCAAATTTCAYATAGCTGGATAACAGATTTTTTGGAGCCTACCATGCTTTTTGTGGAGTGCTTTGGAAATGCTGCCTAATTTGTCTCTTCCAGGCAGACTGGCCATTTCAGAGTCGCTCCAGTATCTTGCCAGCAGGCTTGGCAAGGCTCTGGTTTTGGGATGCAGGATTTGTTCCTACAGAGAGAAGCAGCAAGTGACACTAGAATGGCAACATTAACATTACAAATTTCAGGCTGGAAGTTTTATTTAGCCATTTGTCAGAAAGCAATTATGTGCCCATGTAAACATTTTTATCACTGAATTCTGTGACACTTAGTAAGTGGTATATATTGCTTTGGTTCTTGGACTACTTTGAAAATCTGACTTGGCTCATGATTATCAGGGCTGAGCTTAAGTTCAGTGATTTTTAGTCACACCATTGCCTGCAAAACCATATTTTTGACAYACTGGCACTCTCTTGGAAACTCTGTATTTGTATGCTTCTTAGAAAATTATTGAAAAAGTGGTTTATTAAAACAATTACAAAACAAATTATTTCTAAGCACTTTATTAATATGCACCTATTAGTGAGCAGTTGCCCAGAATTATTCACTGCCAGCCTGTGTGGTGGCCACTATRAAATGTATTTTGTGGTTTCGGCCTATTTTATGAACAAAATGTCCAAAATCATAAGAATAATCTCAASAGAATGGGAAAATCTATATCACCTGGAATTTCTGACTCAAACAAAAGACAGGACACACATAAGCTTAGACTTCTCTGAAGTATAGTCAATATGATGAGTTCATGGCCCATTAAATGGGAGAATTTCAGACTATTGAAGCACTCATACCATGAAGTACTCATGGGGAAAGTTTAGACAATTTACTTCTCCAGGATTGCTACAGAACAGTTTCTTCCAAACATGTAAACTCAAAAATGAGGAGGGGGAAGCAATAGAAGATGGAAATTAGCACAAAGAATCACAGATGTGATCTCTYATGTAAATGATGTGTGAGTGCACAYGATGTTCAGTGCCYTGCACCACCTGTTAATTTCCCACAGACTTCACTCTCAGGGGCTGATCCTTCTCTTCTGTGTCTTCAGCAAAGAGATGAATGCTTCCTGGTTTTGTGTAGAATTCCTTAGAGTTCYGTTTTATCAGTATATCTACTAGGAAATAATTAGATTGGAAAGAGGCTTTTTTTTTGTACACAGCACATTGGCTTACCATTTATATGTGCACAAAAGARAGAAGGCAGTGGAAGTTAGAGTAAAATACTACCACATAAGTTCTCAAATCCTGAAGGAGATTTATCTATTAAAACTTTTATCACATTTTTTCCTCAGTCTTGTGTTGTGTTGCTGAATTTCCCRGTGTGGTCTAGACTGGGTTCTAGAACAAGGCTTGAATTTCCTGAAGCCWCCATGATGTTAGCCTGTAAGCAGTGGCTCTACTGGTATTTTTTGCATCTGTTTGAATAAAGTATATCTTACTTAATCCATTCAAAAAAGGAAATAGTCATATTGGCATTYTAAAATATTTTCCAAACCAAAGTGTTTGCCCCCACTGGAACTCAAAGTCAAACTTCTGTGTACTAGACAGGGAAGAATGTTCAGCCAAGGGTGAGCCCTGGAATTCCTTAAAACTGAAAATTAGGCAAGTCCACGTGTTTCCATTATTTTTTTTTTAATTTCTTTTACTTATTTCTTTCTGACCATTTTCTTTATTTTAAAATATAATACACCCATGTCCTTGAAGACCTATTCATATAACAGCATGCTGTAGACACAGAGAACATGTAATAGTCCTTTTCATTCTCATGCTGTGCAAAGTATTTCTGCCAGTGAAGACACTGGTCTTTGCATGCCAGTATTAAATATTTTCATTTTGTATTCAGCTTCTATTTACCAGCACAAGTAATAGCTTGTGATGAATAGCTAGATGAATAGCTTGTGTTTCACTAAGCAGTTTCTACTATGCCACTTCAACTACAAACCTCAGAAATTGAGGTGCAATGTCCACACAATGTCTAGGACAAAAGCCCCTCTAGTTWAAGTTTGCTTACACCCACTCCCCTTAACAGCTAATAAATTTTTATTGCTTCTTAYATCACAATCTTAATGTTACTGAATTGAATTCATTAACATTGTTCATTTTCTTGTTTGCAAGATAAAGCCAATCAGCAAACTACTGTTAACCCGATTTATTTGCAAGAGGTGTTTTTCAAGTAAGGAGAAATTGCAATAATTGTTCATCATTAATTTTGTTAATAGCTGTCTGTTCATTTGTTGTATCTTGTAAACAAGCCACTGCATTACAGGGTAAGCATASTAGTAAACTTGGGATGCTGTTTTAAGTTCTCATTTTATTCTGTATAATCACAACATTTTCCAAGAAGCCATGACTAATAACCTTCAGGCAAGGCTCTTTGTGAATTTTGAAGAACCAAGAAGCTGAGCTTTGGAACCAGTCCTGAATATTATAAATATTCACCTATATCAAAACCTGAGCAAATGCAAAGTGAATTATTGAGGCAACCTAGCTTAGCAAGATTCTAAAAAGGATTAGACACATATGAATACTGTAAAAAAAGCTTCTGCAGTTACAGTCAGAAGGATAAAATTACAAGGGCTATCAGCCCAAATGCTTCAAAGCTTAAGCTGATCACCTGTTTGAGCTAGGAAGAAATGTCCTCTCATGGGAATTATGTTTATCTATAATGCCATTAAATGCGTTACGAAACTCTTGAATTCCTGATGAATCAACTACTGACCACTAGTGAGAGACAGCAAACTAACACATTCTAATTGATCTGGTTTTGATATGGAATTTTCAAAATACATAAACATGAAGASTAATCAGCCTTTAATGAAAACTTACAGACAGGAGGCTAAAAACACTTCAGAAGGAAAATAAATTTCAGTAACCTCACTCTACAGATGGGAAACGAGATGAAGAAGAGGGAAGTGACTTAACCAAAGGCAAAAGTCAAGCTTTGTTAAAGCCAAGTGTATCATGCCATCTTCTGAGTCTTACACATGTGCTCATCCTGTTGACCTGAATCTCTTGCTTGTTTGTTTCAGTTCAGTTTCTGTTCACAAAAATGTCTTAATGTGAATTCTTCATGAATTGGTTTAACTGGAATGGACTCTGTATTTTGAACACACTCATTTGTCCTTGTTCTTGAGAGAGTCCTAACTGCTTCATGTGTTCTCCTTCTCTCAAAGTCACTGAAGTGACAATTTGTCATAAGTTTGAGTACCTTTCTTTTCAGCTGTGCAAAGGAAAATACAATGACAGTGTTATGTTTATTGGAACATGGATGTCAAATCAAATMATTTTGCCCAATGAACCCTAATCTGTCATTTAGTTTTTAAGCATCGAGGGAGAAAGGAGAATGAAAAGCCAAGCCAAATTGAATGAAGTCATATCAATATTAAAGTTTTGTACAAGTCAATGAAAAGAGACATTTGATTTTATGAGATTTGTAAATCATTTTATGTACTGTTTGCTATAGAGTATAGGAATGAATGTCAGATAACCATTTATGGAAAAATAAATTGGAAAACTTGGATAAAAGCCCATCGAYGCATTCAAGGAGGAATGATTTGCAAAGTGAATAAGTGAGCCTAATCAATGATCTTGTGGACTAAAGCTAATAAATTTTCTAATTTTAMAATTAGTACTATCTTTTTAAACAGAAAAAAAAAAAGATTTGTTCCTCCCGTTTACACAATGTTTGGGGACTAGCATATTTTTTTGAAAGTAGTCTACTGTAGAACCCTTTTTCATTTGATTCCAGTATTTATAATATTTGTCATCCCACTGGCAATATGCTATTTTGGTTTTAACTTCATTCTTTGACCACAATGTCCAAAATTACAGGTGAAAACCAGTTGTCATATCTGTATGGCAYAGGGGAGGCAAAAACTTTCAGTTGCAACATAGCAGCACATGAAAGGAAAAGAATTTCAGGGGATGAAAAAATTGTTAAATGTATAYCCTCAGAAGATTCTTCTTGTTGCTGTTCACATACTCCCATGTCAAGAAGATGCTATTACACACCTATATTTCCTCTTCTTTTTTTCAGGTTTTGGACAGTATCAAATTCTGTCAAAATAGCTGTACTTGAATAAATACTCAACAGGTCAAGATGAAATCCTGTTATATAAAAGCGTTATTAATAGCACATTTTCCTTTAAATCTCTTAATTTGATTAAGGATATTAGACAGACAAATCATGCAAATGTTATTCAATAACTAGTTTATGTCTGTCAGAAAATATGGAAATCAAAGGGTTCTACTTTAAAGTATTCTTGCATCATAGTTAATCAGGATTTTTATCTTGCAGATCACAAGCTGGTATATATGAATCAACTGCTGTGCTAGGACATGACATTAAAATTTCTTTTTGAATTCTAAAACTACTTGTCAACCTGCATGTTCTAGTAGAAAGTGCACATAGTCACTTCAGTGCTTTTTCTGATGTTGCCCATTTCCTGTCAAACACAAGGGCAAATTTCAATCATGAATTAAAACCACTATGTTTGAAATCAATTGGAACTATTAACAGCAGTGGCCAGAGACAGGCTATTCTACTTTGCATTTCTATAAGCTCTTTCTCTCTTCAGATCTYGAAGGGTTATTTTTACAAATGTGCATTAGTTCAGCCTCACAGCGTCAGCCTCTGTGTCCTTGTCAGTACTCTAAAAGCCAGGTACAGCATGGCACAGYGACTGCTGTAGGAATCAGAAATGTTACTGGCCACAGCCAAGTATGCCATGAATGAGACAAAAAGGCAGGTTCATCAGGAGAGTTCATTCACTCAGGACAATGCTGTGCTGAGTCACTTTCCTAGAAAGAGCAGAGTTACTCAGCTTGAGCACAATGCAGATGCAATGAGAAGCTGAGCTCTCACAACTTCATACATGGTTGAGTGAGGCACCTGGCTGCGTGTAGGGCTGGCTCTGAATGACTTGCCAAGAAAACCTTGTGGGACTTGAAACAAACYCTCCAAGTCATGAATTGGGATATCCTATTTAAGCAGTGGAACTGCCTCTGAGCTCTAKCACCCATGTTATTTTTATAAGGACATAAATATGGAAAGTCATGTCTTCCCTTTGAGAAAAGATCAAGAGAACTTTAAATGGCATTTRTTCAGGTAATGAAGTCAGGCACCARTGTCCTTAGTTTACTGTCTTGTCTGCAACACTGAAACTTTAAGATTAACTCTCCAGGTAATGCAGGATTTATGATGAATTTTTAACTGGATTCCATTTTGCTACTACAGCTAACCAGGCTGGGAAACGTGATTGTTTTTATTTCCAAACTCTGTGACACCAAACGATATTTGTTGTGATGAGTTGCTGTAGTGCAAATGAGGCTGGTTTCTGTTAGCACAGAGCCACCAACATCTTGTTTCTGCCCAGAGTTGTGTATATCCCATTTCCTTTTGCAGAACTGGGAATTTCAATCATACTGGGAGTCTTCTGAACTTGTATATTATCAAATGTCCTTTCTGAATGTAGTACCAATTTTTCACAAAAACACTGGTAAACAAAGTATCCAGAAATGCAGAAATACTTTAAATRGTCATAACTTGATATTTTCTGTGATACTCTGAGTTGCAAGAAAACGTCAAGAATGCTGCTGATGCCAAAAGTACTGCATTAAGGGATCTTCAAAATCCTTTCAGAGATGGGCAGTRGTACCTGAACTAGCACAGAAGAGATAGGTTTTACTGGAATTTCTTAGGGATGTTTGTGATCSTTCATTGCTTCAGGATCTTGTCTTATTATGGCACTGCTGCTGTTGCTGGGAAAGTCCACATATGCCCATCAGTTTAGCAAAAGACATAGAAAGCTTAYATTTTAGCAACCATTTGACAGTTTGTACTGATTGGATACTTCACTCACAATACAGAAAGCATATTTCAATTTTGAAGTGGAGTAATGACCATGATGGAAKCACATAAAATCACCATCGAAAAAARAAATCTCTCTTCAGACACATGAGAATTTTTGTGAGCACATGGAAAGTAATATTTAATTGAAGCTATTTGAGCATGTGGGCAAGGCTTAAGTTATATGAAACCCTCTGGGAAGGGACTGCTGTTGATRACTGGCCAGTTTCTGTTGTGGAGCAGTCTAGCTTTGAGAGATTAATGAGTGTGCTAAAGCTTTGGTAGTGCTTTCTTCCTGAGAATTTATTTTCAGACACCTTGATCTCTGTCATATTTTTTAAATACATGTGAAAAGTAATAGCAATGCCACAGGCAGAAAACAGCTATCTCTTTACTGCAGATATGTACAACGAGAATAATACTCATTAGAGCTTTGCAACGATCAGCACTTTTTTCTGGTGAGGATGTCCAAGATCAAGCATGCAATGCACCACAATGTCACAAGTTTAAAGGAGGTTTACCRAGGCAATGTCTGCATGGCTGTCTAAGATAATGCAGCCAGTGTGGCTTGAAGCTTTGTCTGGACAGCCTGTGGGCTATGAGCAACACAGTGAGGTAGCTTTCAGGTTAAGAGAAAAAGATAGGCTCAAAATATTCCATTAAAATAYATTTCAACCCTGAAATGCTAGGATATCACAATTGTGGAGCTATTGATAAAAGTTCACAAAGAAAATCATTCTATCACTGCCTATACACTTAACACTGTAAGAAGTGCCCTGCAGCCCTTCTGAAGAGTAAATTCTTACCACTTGGAGCTGCTGGTTGGGAAAGCAAGGTATTCCCACTCTGGCAAGTCTCCAAAGAGTTTAACAATGAGCTGGGGGCTGAGAAGAGGCTAGAAGGCATGCTGGAGACAAAAAGGCATCGAGTAGAGGCAGGTTATGACAAGTGAATGGCAGCTGTTCCCTGGTGACCYTCCTCAGGGTACCAGAGACAAACGGCCCTAAAAGTGGGACAAAACACAGAGCAAGAAGGCAAGAGCCTTCTCCACAGCATTCCCATTCTCACATCTCTCCTGAGAAAACAGGATRCAATAAAGATGTTACAATAATAGTTTAAACACTAACACCCATTTCTATTTGAACAGGAGAATGTGCCTCTRTGTTCTGGACAGATGGAATTAGCTGGAGTTGTACTGTATAGATGTCACATCACATCATCTGACATGATTGCTCATGATTGTTATTGTCAGTGCATTTTTATGCTAGGTGAGGGCATTTTTTCAATGTTTTTTGAAGTAATAGAATAATAATTTCCATAGATGCCTCAAAGATGTTCAGGAACAAAACATGATCAATCATCTCCATTTAGGCAATTGCATAATAACATTTTTAATTTTTGCTTCATAATCATAGATTAGATACCTTCTGCCCATTTTTCTGTGAAAACATGCAAGAAATTGGTGTTAAGGGGATGGGGAAGAGGGGCTGGCATCCCAGCTGCATCCTGTTATATGGTGCTCATAGCAACAAAATTCTGTGTAAAATGAATAAAAGATAATTCCGTGCATATGTCACTTCTGGATATGATAAAGGCTTGATTTGATATTTATTTGAAGCAGGCTCCTGGTGACTGTCTATTGTCATAGCATTAGATGAGAAAAGAGAGAACGAGTGACTCTTTGAATGTGACTGTAGTAACAAGGAGAGCCTGCAGTCATGTCTTGTTAATTTACCAAGGAGAATGTCACATTTACATTTCAAACTATCCCAGTGCAGAGCTCCCAACTTGGTAGGATTAYCCTGAGTTTTAAACCATCCAGACTGAGGCTTCATTGTTTGCCCAGACTAATCCTTCACTTCACCYTCCTTCCCTCCCTCCTTTCCTGCTACCCCGCCTACAGAAAAAAAGAAAGAAAATCTAACATTAAAAGATGTTGCCAATCCTGCTCAGTAATTATGAGACGATTCCTCCAAAAGAATGGGGTGAAATGTCATTTTATTATTATTCTACTTCCTTTCCCTCCCTTCCTCCTCCCCTTACCCATCTTCTTGCAGGCAGGCATCAGGAGTAAATTTTCAGTGTGATGTAATGGGATTTAGCTGTGCGAATCCTATTACTGCTATTAATTAGAACATATCAGCACAGCTAAAAACGTGCACCTTTTAATGTTTATCTGCTTGCTCACACTTCTTATCCATACCCTGGTCCTGATTCTGATTTCTCTCTGGTATTTACCTATGTAGTGCTAATGATCTATGGGAATTATTCCTAATTTACATGAAAAAATTTCTACTAGCTCCCATCTGTGACATTTATGCAGATGCCCCATCRTCTACTCCATTATTCTGCTTGCTTTCTTTCAGGACTTCTTAAGGTATTTTCTACATCATTCACCAGCAGGAGCTATCRGTCCAAATTTTCACATCCATTTTCCACTGACTTTATTATACAATGATGTATAAAAGAATCTTGGTCCTACTACTGTTCTTTTGAATTATTTGAGGGTGAAGTTCCATGATGTGCTTTAAATATCAAGGTGTTCACAGGCTTTTTTTTTTTCACAGGTTTCATTTAACTTGTGAAAATAAAGCATTGATCTATTTATWTGGGGATTTAATGAAAATACACCCAGTGACTTCCTACCACGAGACAAGGGGCTTTTGATGAGCGTGTCCCTCAGGAAATCTCTTGTATTCCCAGGATTCTTCCTTCTGTCCAGGTGGATTCAACATGCACCCTAATTCCACACCTTTCTACCAATGCACCATTTGCAGTTGGACCCAGCTGAAATGGAGCTGGGGCAGTGCTGGATGCATTTCAAACTCCTCCACAAGGAGATTTTTCTGGGAGTAGCCTGTCCTTTTWTGTGGCACCCAAGCATCACCAGCTGATGGAGGGCAGTGCTCCATATCAGCCTTAAACCTGGAGCTGGAGGAGGAGGAACATCCAGCACTGCTCTCCTTTAATCTCTGCTCAAAGGGCTTTGTACTAATTAAACTTTACAACACCCTTCAGAAGTGAGGGAAGAGTGCTATGATTCGACTGTAGATGAGGGGGAGAGGAGCCCCGTCAAATGACTTGGTGACAGAATCAGCCTAAGGCAATCAAGATGACAAGCCACAGCTTCAGCATCTGCCTTTTTTGTTACTACTTAGAAATGCTTCAGTAAAAGAAAAAGGAAGTCTAGATACTTTTTACCAAGTCTTTGTTAAAGCCTGGCTTTTCCCAGCCCTKCCCATTTAGCTGTTGACCTTGCCTTATGGCCAGGTCAGAGGCAAGTGAACCAGCACAGGAGTGGTTGTGACCACAGCTGGCTTTGCAGGTCTTCCTGCCCACTTTTAAACACAGAAATTTCAGAACTGTTAAGTAGCTGATACTGTTACTAGCAACGTATCTGTCCTTTTACAAAGAAACTGGCATTTTTCAAAAATTCTTGTGCTTCAAAACTTCTGACTGAGTCCACATGAGTCAGTGTAGTCAGCAAGACTATGGGAGAAGTTATGAAGGTGAGAGCAGGGAGCAAATAAACTTTACAGCAGTCATTTTTAGCACTCCATAGAAATATTTTTTCTCCTTTGTTCCGTGTTACAATGCTGCTTTTCATCTGCACTGCTAAAATTTTAGCATTTAAAWTTTTTTGTTGCTAACTGTCACATTTGCCTGGTGAGAAAGAGCTAAATGGTTCTCAGCTGTAACTGAAGGAACTCAGGAAATTCACAGCATTAAGAAAGGCCCAAGAAAGAAGATTCTTGAAAAAAACTCTCACCCTTTGTGAGCCCGTTCAAGCTGTTTAAATAGATAAGCCCAAACTGGTTATTCTGAGTGCACAGCAAGCCTAGAAATGCTGCAGTCTGAAAGGTCTGGAGTGGTTGAACATTGCAAATGCAGCCCAGAAGCAGATTTCAGTTCCTATGCTGCCCTGGGCACTCGATCCCCTGTGTTGATCATGTGGCAGCAGTGCTGGAGAGAMAAGGGATGGTGTCCAGGCTCTGACAGAGCCAGGGCTGTTTTCCCTAGGGAGAGGACAACATAAAGCARGAGGGAAGGTGAAGAGGCTGTGGACAGGGTGACCTCTGCAGCACCAGCCAGCAAGCCCTGCTAGCMCAAAGTGCCATTGCCACGGCTTCCAGCCCTGCTCTGAGCAGCATTCCGGTCCTATGGCAAAACTGGCAGAGAATGCAGGCACAAGTTCAGCTGGATCCCAAGCCATCCCTTAGCCAGGAGTGTTTCATGGACGTGAAGATAAGTGTTATCATTATCCAAGTGATAATTAGCGAATTAATTAGTCTGTCTCCTTGTTGCATTCCTCAAGATCATATTTACAATACCTCACCCAGCCCACGGAGGATTCTTTTTCATTCAGATGAGTTTTTTTAGTATCACCTGCAACAAAGACAAAGGTTCCAGGGGTTTTACACATGCTTTTCAACTTCAGCCTTTCTTCACAGCATTTCAAAGGCCTACAGTGTGCTCTCCAGCATCCCTCACCATTGCACCAGGATGATGGTTGTGCTCATCTGTGAGGAGTGAAGWGCTGCCCCTCAGATTTGGGAGTGGAATAAGCAGCTGGGATGATGGAGCCATGCTCTAAATTAAGAATCCATTGAAATGAGGAAGTAACATTGAGAAGTAACAAGGATGCACTCACATCACTTCCATCAAGAATAGGAATATTTCCATAGATTTTTACCAGAAAATAGGCAGAAATAAGATATGTGCCAATAAAAGACAGAYGTTCTCAAAATATATCATACATTTCATCTAGTTTATAGTTTGTTGAAAACAAAAAAACAAAACAAAAAAAAAACCAACTAACTGCTTAAGAAACATGGTCGTATATGAAATGAAGGTCAGTGTAAAAGACAATTTATTCATAAATATGTAGAGACTAACCAGGTATTGCAGCAATTTTCTTGTATTCACAGATGCTGGTTCCCAAATTCAGCTATGCTTCACAGGAAATGAAAGATGTTCTTTTCAGGGTACTTAATTGTTTCTGCAAGCATGTTTACCACACAGGAGAAATTCAGTWAGAAAGTACAACTCCTGGGTTTTTTTCTGTTCCATTTGGCTGCTTGTGAGATAAATAATCAGGATACATTTATAGCTTAAGGGACTGATTTGCCTGAGATGGAATAGCTGATTGTATTATTCTAAAGAAATAATATGTACTATCTCAAAATAATTCCAGCTTGTTGCTCTCAGCTCACTAAATGCATAATGTTCTTTGTGGAAAGAACAGCATTAGACCAGTACCAACCTGACAGTCCATTTTTCAATGACACTTCTTTCATTTATTATATAAAAGAGGACTTTTTTTTTTTACTAAACATATCTATCTATTTGTCAATACAACATTGTTGTTTTTTCTGCAAATGAAATTTGTGTCATTGGCTTTATTCCTTCATATTAAATTTCAACTAACACATAACAGTGTTTCTAAGGATTTCATTTTCCTAGCCTAGATGGTGCACAATTAAGTATTTTCTATGCTACAGTGAMAGAGAACTATCCATACTTTGTGAGACTGTCAAATGTAATTATGAACTTTTAGGCTTTTATGACAGTTGCTATAATTTAAGTATCTGAATACTTAAACATGATTGCAAAACATAACTTACTTACATACCTATAGCAGGTAATACATTCTTGCCTTCTGGGTACATACTTATTATCTGCTGTGAGTATGGACAAACCAAGTAAYGACTAATTTTATATTAATGACACAAATTTAGAAATCAAATCTGTGAAGARGCTTTCTGAGTCACAAATAGGGTTTCTAGTCAATTCAGTGAAACTACTAAACTGTTAATGCTGCTGAAAAGGGCAGTTCAATTTCTCCTGAACTTTGTGGGATTACAATTATSAAAAATTATTGATGTTACAAAAGTGGAAAGCCTTGACTTTTSAAATGGGATCATACATGAAGTAGAGGAGTTTTTGGTTCCTATAGTAAGAGATAAATTAATAGCAAATTTTAAACAGCACATTAAAAGTAACTGCTTTGGAATATTAACACAGAGGGGGTAGGGAACCAAATGCACACAAAAAAAAGGCCACAGAATATTAATTATGCTCAAATAGAACAGACTTGACAYAGAATTTTTTTTTTCTTTTCAAAAGGAATTCTGGATATGTTTTTGAAAATCTWCCTAGAAGAGTTTTTAGAAAGAATGAGAAAGAAATATGTTCTCAAACAATCCACAATAAGCACAGGTATGTCTTCATAAGAAGCTAATTTTTAGAAACCTGCAAAGCTCATGTCAGGTGATAATTCAATACTGACTTGTTATGTCTGTCTATGTGGTATTTTATTGCTCTATGTGCCCTAAGGCTCTTGAACTTTATTGTACTCTTAAACTTCACCCTCTCAAAGTAATTATATATAAACAAAATTTGCTTTAGTCTACCCAGCCTTACCTGGAGATGCCTGGCAGTACTTAACCCTTTAGCTTTACTGACTCAGTGCCCTCAAGACAACTGGCAGCTCTGCCTCAAGGCAGCCCTTTAAACCAAAATTAATTTCCTTTAATTATTCCTAGCAACAAAAGTGCTCCTAAATTTTCCCCCAACCTGATTCATCCTTAGTAGGAATTTTCTTCAGCCTTAAAAGGAAGTATCACTGAATATACATATGAGATGAAATACTAACATCCTGTAGCAGCAAGCATGATATCATGGGCTAAATTCCATCTATACTATGGYCTGCAGGAACACATTATTTCAATATCCAAAATAAAAAAAAAAATCCATATATCCAGAGAATAATCAGTGCAAAATATTTCCTAAAGATGATCCCAGTGCCTATAAGGAGGTGACAAAGACAGGCAGCAGCTGTTGATCAGCACAGTCTGGGACACAAGTGCATTTCCAGCTGAAGTCTTGATGATGGATTGATTATATGTAGGTTGCTTATTGTTTTTGCAATCTCTTTACCAGGTGAACATGATCTTAGGTATCTGTTGTTTGTGAATAAAACATACCCAGAATTATTTCCCTGGACAAATGCAGTATTCATCTTTCCCCAACGGAGGAATCAACCCCTTATGAAATTCTTGCAGCCCAGCTCACATCTGRTGGTGTAGCTTAATGACTTCTAGAGAATTAAGCTAGTTTGCTCATTAAAAAAAAATGCCTCTTACCTGCCTCTCTTTACTTCCCCAAAACAATAGCCAAATATCTTATTTGATTGCTTAACAAGAGAATAACCAATAATACAATATGTACTGAAAGTATTCATCATTGTGAGTTCTCAATAGGAAGCCTGATTTGCTGAGACTGATTCTTGAGCAGCACTGGTGATAAAGGAGCACTTCTGATATCATGAGAGATAGAAAAAATTCATGATCTCGGTCGCAAGACCCCAGTTACTCTTTGAGGTCAGAACAGAACAGCTCTGGCCAGGCAGGGGGTACCAGGACTGCTCTCACATAGTTTTTGAGCAGCAGTGGGCACATGACGCACCCAATGTTCAGCCACCATCCAGCCCGGCTCAAAGGCAACAATCTCCAAGTTCAMTAAACATGACAACTGCAAAAGGCTCTTAGACCCACAGATAGACAGTCTTCCAAACATTGTTGCTCTCACTCTTGATTCAGGCAAGCTTAGGAGACTTAGAGAGGCAAAGTTATTTAAACTTTTTTGTCTCACTGAAACTGTGTGATGATTTTTTTTCCRACTTTTGTCACTTCTTTCACCCATGCTCTCTGTGGGAAAAAAATATACACAGAAAAACACGTGCATTTACAGCACAAACATTTTTCCAGTGACAGAAGACGGCACTCTTTTTACTTTATTTCTGGTGCTTTTAGTCATTTTCTTTAGGCTATAATCTTCCTCAGCACTTTTAAAAGAAGGAACCGGCACAGAAAGGAGCCTTTACACTTTCACAAGAAGAATCAAAATTCTCTACTCTTTACAGATTAAAAAAATTACTCTGTTGATTGAAGATGTAGGCCAATGTTGGTCAAGAGTCACTTGTCATTCTGCAGGGTTTTTTCCTACATGGCATAAAATTTCTACATGAATGAGAATTTTCATTCAGTGTTGAATTCTATCATTGTTGGCTTGAAGGTAGATTTGTAGTTTTGTCCCCAGAGTAAAATATAATTCTGACTGCTTTCATCTTCTGAGCTGCCCAGATTTATTTAGAGTGTTACATTTTTTCTGATCATTTTCCAGAATACCTGAGGTTTTATTAGAAACAGTAAAGGCATAGAAAGTGTGAGGGGATTCCARTTAAGTCTGATGGTCTATTATTTGTATCTTAGCCAAGATGCATCCACTGGCTTCTGTTTAGTCTGTATTTCTCTGTCATGTGAGTCTATTTAGTATTGYAAAGCAGTAGTAAAGCTCTTGATTATTATAAGCCAGGTCTTTCTTGAATTTGAGTCAAGGTTTCAAAATCAGCTTCAGTGCTTGGAGTAGTTATTGACCCAATGTTGTCACTCTGCCAAGAGGAACCAATTTAAGTGAATAGATACCTTTCACAGAAATAAAAAACTTTTGCCTTTTATGGATTGTCATCTGACTCCCTTCAGATGATTAATAATCCTCTTGTACTCTTGAACATTTTGACATTTGCAATAGCACACTTTTTTCAAATATTTCTTTCTTCATCTCCCATGTTTAAATATAAGACTGGGAGCAAAAAAATGGGGAGAAGCTAGTATGATCAGAAAAATAATTGCCAATSTCCCTGGTGGGATTTTTTTTTTCATTTTAGTTCAGACAAAAAAAAGGAAAAAAATTAAAGATCTGCCACTTTAAGATATTCCTGAGAGACTCACGAAGTGTGAGACAGAATTAGTAAATATTAAAATTATAAGGAGATGTATAGTTTTTCAGACAAGTGTTTTGTCATGACCCCTAGTATTGGATTTTATGTATTCCTCTGTCATCTGCTACATACCATTGTTAGAGAAGAGCAAAGGATAAAGTCATTCTAGAAACAAAAGTAGAGAACTTCATTGGAAGAAACCCTGAGGCAAGTAAGAACTTCAGAGGATTTTAAGACAGAACTATGATAACACTGGCTGGGAAAACCCAAACCCTTGTAGGATAACCTAACTTCTGGCAAAAAATAGTGGGCAGGTCCAGACTGAATTAGTTCTCCTAAATCCTATGCTTTTCCAGTGAATGTCTCCTTTAGCTAATCCATGAGTTATGGATCCTTCAGTGCACTTCAGTGCAAAAGATCTCCAATTCTGGTATTCAATTGCCTGGTATTTCTTTTTCCCTTCAAGTACAAAGGATGTTTGTCCAGTGGTTTTGACCATCCATCTGCAGACACATAGGCAGGACTTGCTATAACTACTCCAGAGTAATTTAAACATTTTGCTCATGTTGTTTACACAGGTGTCACCTAAACAGAGTGCATTTTTACAACTAAGGTAATGTGAATCCATTAATGAGCACTGGAGATGAACAGCTCTTGAGTTTCAATTTAGCTACATTTCTTGTGACCATTTTCACCCAGTCTGACTTGAAATGCCAGCTGATGTCTGTGTTCAAACTTCTTCTGGGAGGAGCTTGAACCTGAATATCAGAGATTGGCTCTCCAACAATCATCTCACTACTACAGATGTTTGAAATGATGGGTACCTGACATATGAACGCATTTAGTGTCTGTAACAGCAACTGTGAATGTACTTGACAGACACTGGGGTTGCTTGGTTGTGCTAGTTGATGCTGAAAAGGTCTTTAAAGTCTTTAAAGGAATGCTGGGTAATTAAAATATATGGTTCTATGAGATGAAGAAATAGTTTTATAAAAGCAAGACCCATAATTTTGCTTGCTACTCTTCAGGGATAAAGTGTAACGCAGAAAACAAGCAATGTCTTTCTTTGAGCTGGGGCTTGACTGGAATCTCCTTGCACTGAATGCAAGATGCATTTTCTTGCAACTACTATTGATGAATGACTGGAGCAGAATTATTTTCTACAGGCAAAAACCTACAGGTTGTGAGGCTAGGATTCAATAATGCTGTAGGATGTTGTGTCATTTGATAATATCCAAAAGGTGCCTTGGCAAAGCTCCTGGCAGTGAATCTGAGTATCTTCATGCATAATGAACACAATTTGAGCTCATTTTCAGAGCCAGGTATGTAATATTCTTTGTTAGCATTATACTGCAGCACTTTGACTGTGAGGTGTGCTAGGGTGGAAGGTTGCTCTAGGTATTCAAGAGCTCAGTACCCACCATCCATCAGCTGTAATTACCCAGATTTTTTTACCATTGCAGCCAAGTGCAATATACAACCAAGCATTTCTGCATATATCTGGTTACGAAAAAATGTTCATAAAATAGATTCAGTAATAACAACAACATCATGTTTAAATTATAGTGACAAGAATTACTTTGYAACACTTTGCAAACCTATAACCCACCAGGAGCTTAAAGGTCTATTATGGTTAATGAGGCTGGTAGATGTGGTACTATTACAAGAATAAATGAACAGATATATGAATCACGGGAACAGATTGCAGTCTTAATAATTTTTTTAATCCACACTGAACCAATACATCTCTATAGAGTGTCTATCTGAATGAAACCTAAAGTGCTGCATTTGGTGCTAAATTATAGGACAATAGCTAGACACTTACAAATATTAAAGGGTAATTAAAAGTCAAAATCCTCTTCAGATATTGTTCCCACATTTCTTGAAAAATGCTTAGAAAAAAGTATCAATGATGACTGTTTCTGGCTCTAATTTTACAAGTAAAATTATAAAAATTGATTAAATTTCATTCCTTCTGCCTCTCCTTTTTCACCTATTGGAAACATTAATTCTGTGTGTCTGAAACTCTCTGCTTCATAGTATTTTGAGACTAAAATAACCCAAGTGCATTTCAGCATTTGATTTCAAGTGTTGCACTGACCACATCCCCAAAAAAATCATCCCATCGTGCCTTAGCCCTGTCAAATTACAGACACCCAGTTCTTCTCCTGCCAAAAGCATCACCCTCCTTACAGGCATTTGCCCCACCATGAGTGGTGCTATACACGAGGATCCATTTCCTGCTGCTCACTGTGCTGGGAGGCTGAAACTTGGGTTGATTTGGCTGCTGTTGCCTCATGGCACAAAGAGAGTGAGGGGTTCTCTCAGCAAAAACAACAGCGCTTGAATTTATTTGGGTGGYATCTTTTCCTTTCTTATATAAAAAAAAGCTGAAGAAACATGAAAACTTTTTATCAGTGGAATCTGATTCCTTCAGTTCAGAGCTGAGTACAGGCACAGAAATCCAAGAATGCACACAGGTTAAAATATTTTTACTTCAAAGAGTGTGGTTCAAGTTGATTAGAAGATAGGACCATAAGTATTATCCTGCCATCAAAGATTCTTGCAGGATAATAATTAGATTTTATCATTTTGAAATGTAGGGCTTCCATAGGACTGTAAAGACAAGCAGATATTTCTTTTGCCTTTTCCTACTTTTGTATTGAATAATTTCAGAGGCTTATACAATATATTTTCTCCAGATGAGTGTTCTGGCACAACAAGGAGGTTGAAAGTAACATCTTGGCCTTACACTTCGTTCAGTCAAGCAGCTGAAAGAGCAGATGACATGTATTCAATTATATTTAAGAAGTTATATGTAGTTCTCTTGTCTGTGATTAAAAATTATATTGTGGAAGTAGAGACAATGCATAGAAGGGCAAGAAAATGACACTGTGGAAGGATTATGGTTGAACATGTAATAGACAGAATGACTGAGGAAACAAAATTAATTCTCTCTGCAGAAAGCAGGAATCAGGGGAATATGAACATAGCCTATAAATATTTCCAGGGAGATAATACAAATGAAAGAAGGGGATTATTAACGTTATCACAAGATGGCTGTAAAAGAAGCAATGTCCTAAATGTAAGACAGGAAAATTTTGTAACAGCAAAGATAATAAATAATTAGAAACAGACAATCTTTGTGGGGTTAAAAACTTTTCTGGGTGATATCTCTAGTTCACAGGGTATCACAAAAATAGCTTAAGCATGTCAACAGCCCCTGCCTCCCGCTGTCAGATTAAATGTCATTGCACCATCAAGACCCAGACTTAAAAAAAAAAAAAAATCTTTTTCTAGCCACAGAGGCCTGTGACTCCTGCAGCAACTGAACAAGGCTCACACAAGTTCCCTATAATTAAAATTTTCTACATACTTGTACAGCCAGTGCAGTCCTGGCCCTCTTGACTTCAGCTGAGGGAGCACCTTCAGCACACGGTGGCTTTTCCAGGAAGGAGACAATTCAGCTCTAAGCTTGGCATCAAGCCATGAGAGTTCCTGTAAATGCACATCCCATTTTCTTACAAATGAGGAGACACATATTCCCTTACCACTTCTTCTAAATAATTGTATTTCTTTTTCTTTCCTTTTAAAAACTAAACCTCTTCTTGAAATCTTTCCTTGAAATGTGTTTCTGTGGAGCCAGTGCTCCCTTYGTATTTAGCCTTCTAAATTCACAGACAGTGGCTTTTGCACTTTATTTTGGTATCCAGTGCTGCACTCATGTAAGGATATCTGTATTTTACTACGTAAAGATATTTCCATAACATCAAGAGAATCAAGTCTGTGTGTGCTTATGCCTTGAGCACACTGCATGAGTCCTATAATGTATGTTTTCATTGTTAATTGCTATCATTATTTGAAATATTTGGTTGCTTACAACAATCACATAATTGCATTCTTCTGGAAACTGAAGAAAAATCTGTCTGAGCATCAGGCAAGCTGGTGGTGCAGTACTTCCAGTAGTAACTCAGTGTCAGTCAAGTTATTCACTGCTATTTTTATTATCAGTCTCTTTGTAATCACTTTTAAGTGCTCCAGCATCTACTCAGTCCCCTTCAGGGACTCACACTTTCTCTTGACTCAACCTTTTTCCTTCATAATAAGAGAAATAAACTGTGCAGAGACCAAAGATGAAACTGTTCAGTGAGAATGAGTATGAATTTTAACTCATTTTTTTCATCTGGTGCCCAGATTTTTGGTTTTTTATTTCTGTTAAGTGTTTATACTGTGCTGTTGGGAATGAGCATGCTTACAGATTTTATTTCTTTTAAATAAAGCCTTTTGAAGAGAATCCTACATCCTCAAAACATAAGCAATAATAATGCCTTGACTAGTAACTGTGCTGAGGGAGGAAAGGCTGCCAAAGGCAGATGTTGAAAAATAGCAGTATAATTTTAAAACATGTTTTAAAAATGTCTCCTGGTTCACAAGTTATTGTCTTTCCTTTTTGTCTTTTTCACCTGCATAAGTGAGCCAGTTAAATCCTTAGGAAGAATAATGTGCATGAAATAGCAAGTGCCAATGGTAACACTGATTTATTTTATAACTAATGTACTAAATTGATTATTAATAACAATATCTTACCTCAATGTAATGCTTGTAATCCTGAAAGATACAAGACTACTTTGCTATCTTGATATATAAGTATATGTTGGTGAAACAAAGAGGTGATCAGCATTTGTTTGAGATGGTCATAATACAAACATGGACCACTTCCTTCCATTGTCCTTTACGACAACTGTTAGAAAAAGGCTATTCCAAGAGCATTTGAGATAATTTTAATTATATGAGAATTTTTCTAACTCATCAAGTAAAATTGAACGCTTCTGTAATTTTGAGTCAAACAGCACAGGTCTCGGCCTATGTCACAACACCCTTTCTCAAATTCCTTTTTTCACTGTACCAGTATCATGACACTGTGTTTGTTGTTTCTTCCCATTCCAGAGTTCAGAAGCAAGTGCTATCAAGTTGCAAGTTTCCCCTTTCAAAAAGAATAAAACCCCTGCTCTCTGACTCACCAAGGCAGTGAGACAATGGGTTTCAAAGCCATGTCATTTTTATGTTTAGGAAACCCATTGCTGACCCTGTGCTCAATATCAATGGCTCGGGTAATTGTTCCCTTCTAAGGGAAGACCAAATACATATTTTCTGTCAGAGAGATTTGAAACAATATGACGGGTCCTTGAAGCTGCTCAGGGGGCTGGAACAGTTCACTCCTTGGCATACTAATGGATTCTGGAAAGACAGAATGAAGCACATGGCAATACTGCTTTGCCCAGCAATGATCCACGAGGTGCATGAAGTAACTGCTTATGGTGCACAAATGCCCGGCAGCTTAGGGCAAGAAGTGAAAAGGATCCCACATTGAACTGAAAGAAGAATGACAATTTAGGGCTTTGATATGTTTAATCAGCAGCTGAGATACCTTAGCATGCATTTTTGCTTGCTTCTACCAAGGATTTACTTACGTAGAAAGCAACTTGTCCCTTGTTGAACACATGGGGTCAGGAGCCCCAACACGTGATGGAGGGTGCAATGACTAAATGACCATTAATTGTAGGGCTCTGATAGTTTACCCTGCTCAGACAGCAAGCTCAGTACTTTCAGCAGTACACAGGCCCCAGTCACTAAGCTGCCCTGACATGATKATCCTTGAATTAATTTCTTGCTGTAATTATATGCGTAGCCACATCATATCCACAGTTTGGGCAGTTAATGTCAAAGTACAGCCATGAAATCAGAATACACTTTCGTGGAGTGGATGTAGCCTCAATCTCTGAAGGCCAGACTTAAGATTCACCAGTTTCATTTATCAAAGGATGMTAGTCACAGATTGCCAGCACCACACAGGTAGCAGCAATCTCTACTCCATTTACTCATCCAGCTGAATACTGCTTAAAATTTGTATTATGAAGCAGTTTTAATATTACCTGAACTCAAATGGGCTGCAAAATGATTTGCCAGTACTGCTTTGTGTGTGGCAGTAATGCCCATTAAGTGCAGTGTTGTGAAAACTTGCATTCATTTCGTGGATAACAATGTGCTTTTTAGACAGTAAATTTCTGCAGTAGTTAATTACTACCRCTCTGAGATGGTTAATAAAGGTAATCAGATAGGCTTTTCCAGCTCAGTACCATCCCAGGAACGTGATAGMCTCTCAGAACCTGCCCGCCTGCTGTGTACTGCTGCTTAATTAAATATTCCTGAAGTGTTTAGTATTTAACAGCTTGTAATATTTAAATTCTATCTGATCCATCTTATAATGCTTATTATTCA
>NW_026623443.1:437113-447310 GCF_030028575.1 Malurus melanocephalus | reverse complement strand
CAGCAACAACAAAAATGCAGCCCTATAAGAAAACAGTACTAGATGGAGAATAACACTCATCCTTAATCCACACAGGAATCTCACAGGTGGAGATTTTCCAAATGGGAGACTTTGAAATAACCCTGAACAAAAAAAATGACTGGCAGCAAAACTCTGTAGGCATAAATAAAACAGTGTAAGCTAATAAAGGAAGGTACCTTTGCAAAGTCTGATGAATCGGTCTGTGAAGCGATTAGATCCCCATACATTTCATGATCGGTATGTGAACRCTGTTTTCACAGACATGTTTACACATAGTTTCCTATTGAAGGCTCCCAGTTGTGGCATTCTGTAGCTGTAAGCCATATTTATGAGCAATTCTGCTAATCCCTGATCCCAGGGCTRCCTGAAGTCAGTAGAAACACTTTGCCTCTCTAGACAAGTTCTTGTAAATCTCTCCTTGTTTGAAGGATTTAGGTCACTGATTGTCAGTATCAGAGATACTTCATAAAACAATTCACAGAATAATACAGCCTTCTCCTTCTGCCTTTTTTCTGGCTAGGCTGTTACACTAGATAACCTTTTAATGACAGTTTTAACTTGACTCCAGAGATAAAAAAAGAGAAAAAATAAAAGCTCCTTAATTCTATGCATCTTTCACATGTCTGCTGCAGTAAATCAGTCAAGATTGATTAGAGTTGGTTTGGCTGGTTGGTTGGTTTTTTTAATTCTGAAATGTTGTATTCTGTGACAGAAACCAACATGTAGCTCCCAGAGGGAGCTGGGTGAGTTTGGGAATTATCAGGCTCATAGGTCTAGTACCCAGCCATTTCTGGTCTCTCAAAACACCTTCACTCCTTAAAATTAACAGGTTCACTTCAGAAAAAGAAATGAAYGTAAGGAAAATTAAATTGCTACCAGCAAGGCATTAATTGAGAAGTTCCTTTGGCTGTTAGTTTTAATTTCTATAGAACTTAGAGGCAGTTGTTGCTAAAGAAAAAGTTAAAAGCAGTAAAGATTGACTGATGATGTGTGGCAAGAACATTTGGCATCACAGCCTTCACCCGGAGTCTCTATTGGGGGCAGCGAGATCCAGACTTGCCCTGGTGTATCAGACCTTGTTTGCACAGTCTGAAGCAGCAACACACATTTAAAAATCACTCTGGATCGTGCCAAAGAGCTGGAAACTTGAACTTCAGAGCTGGACTTTGTTACTTAGGCCAGTCTCCAGCAGAACTGTAACACAAGGCCCATTAACGGGAGTGTCTACCTAATGATTTAAAACAAATTATTGTGATGGATATGTCRGCTTAGGCAATCAGACCAACTGGATGGTGATCACTTCTGTGAAGGAGTGAATGATTCATACGGTCTAATATGGATTAATTTATATGTAAATTACTTGGTAATACTGCAGCTTCTGCTCGAAAATCTGTCTGCACTGAAGAAAGGAGAGCATTTCTTGGCGACTGCAGGAACTCAGTGTTAGCAGACTGTGCCACCTCTGCTTTAAAAGCCTATCTCTGATATTAAGAAATTCACTTTCCCTAATTCATGAGAGCAGTGATTTCCACAGTGTCCAATCTAAACCCGCTCATCTGGCCCTCCTGCTTGATGAATGTTTTCCTGTGAAGAAAACAACTGACAATCAATCAGCAATGCACATTCTTTTATGACTTGTTGAGACAAAGTTGTTGTTTTGGGACACACTGATGATTTTTAGCACATAATTCACACCAGGCAGTCAGGCTTCAAGGTGACATGGTAGCTTTTGGTTCTCAGACCAGTTAATCTAAATTTTATGAGTCATCTTGTATGATAAATTTTTTTACCACTTCCACTAATTACTACAGAGAATTTTTTTTGAATGTGAAAATAATATATTGTTTCATTCAARACAATCTATGTTTTCATTCAAAATGTCAAACATTTTAGGTATAAACAGTGGATTAAGACCTACAATGATAATTTTAGCTACATTTTTATTTGAAAAAAAATGTTTATTATATGATTGCGGATCTCTGATAAAAGGACCATTTCCATCAAAGTAAGTATGACCTAAGTGGAATTTATTCACAGGAATATAATTGTTTTTCACCCACTCCTAGCTCTTGAGGAAAATGAAACCTTCACTTTTTCTACCATTTGTGAGAGTGAGTTAGTATTCAGTATTAAAAATATATTGTACCAATAGGGTTTTTTTAATTGTGTTAACTTTTTAAGGAGATACCAAGTTTTTTCCCAGTTTATTTTTAGTACCTTACATAATACAATGAATTTTTGGACTGTTAAAAATTGAAATTATTTTGCTGGCTCCAGCATGCTTTTAATGTCACAATTCTATTTGCCAGAATTGTCATTGATAGCAAATCAGAAGAAGTTATTATTTAAAGCATCATGATGAAAAACTTGCTTAAAAATTCTTATTTTCAATATTTATTTGGGATCACTGGACAAGATGTCTGCTCCATAGTCTGATTTACTCCCTGAATAAATCTCCAGTGGTTATCTGGCAGGGTAAAAAAAAATTAAAAGAAAAAAAAAAAAAAAAAAAAGAGGAATTGGCACTTAGGGACATGGTTTAGTGGTGAACATGGCACTGGCTTAACAGTAGGACTCAATGGTCTTAGAGGTCTTTTCCAGTCTTAATGATTCTATGATTCCTTGAAAGTTCTGGCATCTCCCAGTGTTTTCTTTCATCTCTCTCTCTCTTCTTTTTCTTTCAAAAAAATTTGAGGTAGTTCACTGACAAGCTAAAGTTTACATGTTCAGTGCAGGTGCTATCTTCAGCTAAATGCCAATTTATACCAGTCTTAAGTAACCAGAAAACATTATCTGGGCCAAGAGCACAAGTATCTCAATTCTGATTAGATGCATAAGTGTCTGTGTGGATTAATTACCAGAATTTCTTGTGATGGATTTGGCAGAGAGACAATTCTGACATGAGTAACAAAAAATACCTCTCTTGCTAATAGTTTAACAGCTCTGGATTAATGTATTTTTTCCCCTCTTCCCTACATCCTCCTTCCCCTATTTTCATTTCTAAGTCATTTTACCCTTACAGTGTGATTCCTTCACTGTTAAACATTACTGGTCCTTCTGGGCAAACTAGCACATAAAATTTAGAGAGAAAAAGAGCTGTACTCCCATATTTTTGCCTACTAGAAATTTATATCCTTCCATCTTAGTAATCACGTAACTAAGTCTCACGATGTAGCAAAGACAGTTCTTTGCAGCAAAAGAGGAGGAGCTGGGCTGTTTCTTTCGCTTGTAATAGTCCTAGAAAATCAAAGCATCTCTCACTGCTCACAAGGAGTGGGGACCCGGTGTGGAGCAGGGACAGGGCTGGGCTGGCAGCACCAGAAGCTGCCCTTGCTGCCTCAAAATCTGCCACCAAGGCTGGGTCTGGCAGCTGCTGGAAGGACCAGCCCAGCATTCTATAGGCTTCTCAGTCACAAGGCAAAAGAAACATTTTGTAAGCCTGAAGTGTCCCTTGAGTAGACTTTTAACATGATAGAAAAATGCTTGCCTAAAAAACTGGCAAGATCCATTTAATGGGCCCATCTCTGTGCAAACTTCTGCCTGTTCCTGTAAAATATCAATCCAAACACACAGTAAACAAATCTTGCATAAACTCTGTATATCCAGTGTTGACATGGATGCATTAAGTTGCTATCCATTCATCTTCCTCCCTAAAAGCCATTTATTTCCATGTTTAAGATTTGATATGCAACTTCTAAGTAGTTCTTTTGCAGAGTAGTTAAAATGGGACTTTTTTGTCATTTAATTTAATGTTACCAAGTCCTTCCCATTTCTCCACACTCACCTCTCTCGCTCAGAGTGCCTCTCTCTCTCCCACTTTGGTCTTGCTGCCTTTGAAATACACACCATTAAATGGATACTGTCATGGGATTTACTCCTTGCAGTTTGTCCCTGAGGTTTGTAGAAATGAAATTTTCAGTTTTATAGCAACCTGGGCATTCTGTGTATCCTATGATCCCCCCTCATATTTTAGAAGAGGAGCTCCATATAATTTTTTTTTCCTTTTTAGATTATTAGAAGTCCACAGAGAAACTAAGCCACTCTAAACTTCAAAGGGTCCTACCTTAATGAATAAGACACAGCACATGAATAATGTAGGCTACATGGAGYAGAAGTAAGGACCAATGACACTGCTGTAAACTATCTTCAAACAGCAGTGTAATAAAACAAGGCAGAAGCAAAAGGACTTCTGTGTTTTCTGTCTGATTAAATTGGCTTTAGATACAAAAYATAATGAAGTCATAACATTGTAATAGTCTGTGACAAGATACTATGCCTCTTGAAAGAAGGCCAAACCGTGTGCTTTTCAAAAGTGGCAAGGTATTTTGGAAGATTTTGTTTCTTAGTACTCAACACACACATGCAGAAACGCAGCGCACTGTCACAGTAAAAAGCCTTTTAGTGGTCTGACCATGTAAATATAGATGCATGCCAAATCACTAGATCACACTTAGTATGAGCCACAAGCCTGGAAAAGCTACCCTAGTTTTTAGGAAACATCTCTGAGAAATCTACTACAGCTCCAATTTTCACCCCTTATGCCCAGGAGCCTAAGTATTGAAATTGTATTACCATYGCAAACAAGTATTTTTGTTATTAAAAAATAAAATTCACTCTCAGAATATGTTTCAAAATTGCCTGGGTTTAGTGATAAAAGGTTTTGCTATGTATATAAACGCATACTTCGTATGCATATTCACAAGCACGTGTTTTATTAACAGTGCAGTAGCTTCAACACAAATTTATCTTTTTKGTCGTTTTTATTCTTTATCACAGAGCAAAGTACACAGTTCAACGCATGCTGAAAGTCAAGGCTGATAGTGTTTGTTTACAACTTGGTGCCTTCTGATGCTTTTTTATCTTTGACCCCAGGCCTTATAAACTTGCAGGGCGTCAGTTCATCCCTTTGATATGTGTCTTCATCTCCCTCAGCATCAGAGAACTTGGCTATGCAGGCAGGGGAGACAATAGGCACTCTATTTTGGCAAATGCTTTTTTTGCACTCCCAGGGAAGACTGTGATATATTCTGAGCCCTCTGGATGTCACAAGCTCAGCAGCTCTGGCAAATAAAACATAGCAACCATCTGACATGAATTTTATGAAGCCACTAGCAATGTTCATCTTTCAGCTTTGTGGAAACACAGAAATACAGAATGGCTCCTCCTGTCTGCTGAGGAATAGTTAATGAGCTTGAAAGAGATAAGGAGGATAGCATAGGCTAGACTAAAATTGTCTCTCCTCTATGCCTGAGTGTCAGTGTGAAGGTAGGAAATACTTTGTGCACTCGGGAATAATAGTCCTCCTTACAAGCAGCAAATTTGACCTCTAAGAGTTTATGAACAGCTCAACTCTCAAAAACAGATAAAAATGAATTTTGCCATGGGAAAGATCAAGCTCAACAAAATAACTGCTGTTATCTGGGCAACAAATATGTTGAAAAGGCATTATACCTGCCTTCCAAAAAAATTGCTTCAACTATCTACTACTGTGCTGTGCACTTGAGAAGACCATAGACAAAACTGTGCATTACAGTGCTCATTACCCAGGCAGTCACAGCACAAGGTGAGCAAGATCCTGACTCTTCTTCTAACTCCCTGCTTTCTGCCACAAAGTTTGATTTAGCTATATGGGCATATTCATTCAATGAGATGGCACAGAAAAGACCTAATTTTGATTCAACTTCACTGCTTCAATCAGGTGTAAGATTTTTGTTGGTGATGTTACCTCAGGGCCGTGCATTCRCCTTTCTCATTCCCCTGTGTGAAAGGCGTGTTCTGAATACCCTCACATTCAGGGAGAAGCTGAGCCCAGAGAACACCTCTAACCACAGAGCTCTTTTTGAGTTTGCTCTTTCCTTTCTCATCTCTTTTTCTACCTCTTTCTACCCTCTCCTCATCACCTTGGGAAAAAAAAAAAAAAAAGAGAGGGAAAAAAAAAAGAAAACTATTTTAGTAAAGAAAGGGGGGGCGGAAAATAGAGTGTTTTGAGTTTGGAATTATTGAAAACTGTCCTCTTATTCAGATATGCTATTATAAATAAATAAATAAACAAACAAACAAACAAATAAATAAATAAAGCCCACCTCTAGCTAATAGGAGTGCTCCAGGAGCTGTTTGATAAACATGCGGTTTGTCTATGCCGGATGACAAATCTCCCAGGAACAGATGTTGCTCTTCTAAGCACTGTATAAAAAGTTGCTTTATCTGCTTAATAATGTATCYAGATTTAACCTCTCCTTTGCAACAGACAAAATTAAACAGAGTAAATCTATCCTGGGATATGAGCCTGTTATTAATACAGATCTCCTAACTGCTGTTAAAATACAGTTGTGTTCCTTGACACATCCAGTTCCATTTGCCTTATGGAAAGCTAATGCATTAACTTGGCAATAAAAATGCATGGCCTTTTGAAATGAATGTGCTGGATGAATGAATTCTGCTGTTTCTAGGCATGGTCTCAGTGCACTGCTCACATACTCTTGCTTTTTGGGAGGGTGGGGGATATAAATTGCCCCATGTTCAGAAGCTCATTTTGCAAGACTCACGAAGAGTAATAAACTCACAGCTAATTTATCATTTTATAGACACCTTTCTATGCAGAAATCCATTATTTGGTGGTTGGGGTTTTTGTTGGGTTGTTTTGTTTTGTATTTAGTAGGGCTTTCTTCCTTGTAAAGTGACATACAGGATTCTATTAAAACAGTAAATATTAGTCTATTAAAATAACTTCACTATTTTGCTATAAAAAAGAGAGTTTTCAGAAACCTGTTTAAATATTACTGTTTGTGCTTCTTGAGCTCAGCTTTCAGTCTACAGAAAGGATTAAGATATTCCAGTAGCTCTGTTCCAAGCTGTGATTACCCAGGAAACCAGAAATGAGTCACTTTTACCAATGTTCATTGGATTCATCTTTTCAGATTCGCTGCCTGATGACTTCTTACGTTTCAACATGTGTCCTTGAGAGCCTTGGAATGRATAAACACATTAAAGCAGCAGGGATGTGATGTGCAGATACTGGAGGGGCATTAATGGTCATGTGTGCAGATCTCCATACAAAGCTGTAGCTGACTTAAACAACACACCTGACTCTCCAGATGCCAGGGCAAACAGATACAAACAAGAGCCCAAGGGGCTGATATTTCTCYAAGCTGTAATGCTCAAACTGGTTCTAAAAGCTACAAAGGCTGGCTGTGTGATGATGACACAGGAGAAAATCTACCCTGGTTTTATATATCCTAAGGGTACACTCAGGGCAAGCTGCACCCAGAATTTCACCTTTCACGTGCATTCACTGCAAGAGAGAGGCCCCTACCAGMAGCTCTGCAAAAGTGCAGCTTTGGTGTCTACACCACTGCTGATTAAGGTATCAAACTGTAACTCCTGGGGCTTTTGCTAACACTGTGATAGGTGTGGGACAAAGTGGTGTTAYATCTCATAATATTTCTAACAGCATCTGCATCAGGAGGTTTGTATCACTCCTGTGACAGAACTCCCCAGCCAGGCACTCCCCAGAGAGTCACTGAGCTCAATTTGGAGTACTAGGAATACYAGGAATAGTGTCGTTACAGCACCACTGTGCTTTCAGAGAGATGTGCTATATACTTCATCAGTTTTTTTAAGGGTTGCCTTTTACTTTGATTACTTATTTGAGCTTTGCCCTGACAATTCATAATTAGCAACTACTTTTCCTTTGTTTTCCTGATTTTGCATACCCAGGAGGCATCTTTTATCCCTTACCACAGTTTTTTTTTCACTTGCTTTTCCTAAGAAGTTGTGTTAAATTAAACTGTATTAGTAATCGGATGAAAAATTAAWCATAATTAAAAATTATTCTTATCTCTTCCTCAACTCTGTTGAAGGGGTTTTTTTTTTTCTCTCTTATCTCTTAAAGAACTGTTTGGTTTCTAGATTTTATAGGTGCTTCCAGTCACAGCCAAGATTTGTTGATGGCGAGTGTTGGGCTCAGCTATACCTCTTCTCTTCATTTATGCCTCAGCTTCTTTGCTCTTAATATTCAAGCACTCCCTCACCACACTTAGGGATTGCAGTTTACAGTATAGGGAGGGAAATCAACTTACAGCATGACATCCAGAATGGCTAAATAGCCTCCACAGGTCAATTCAGACTCCCCAGCTTCATCTCTCATATTGCCACTTTAGGGAAAGGCAACTTATGTAGAAAGCCAAGAGGGTTTCTTGTTGACATGGCCCCTGATTTCATCACCTGGAGGCAAACACACAAGTGTGCTTGATGTTCTGCCTTCCCAGCCATTAATCATTGCCGGAACCAATAGCTCACTTTTGGGGAGCATTCCCAATCCTCCCACAAACCAGTCATAGCCATCACCTTAGGATTATTCCTCGTGCCATGTAGAGACTTTAGTATCTGAAGCAAAACCTGGGTTTATTATGTGTATAAATTCAGGCAGTAACTGCACTCGGAAATACCAGGGGGACTTATTTATGAAGACAAGTCCCTAACACTCGATTCAAAAGCATGAAACTCACCTGCTCTCTGAAAAGGTCTAACATCCAACGATTTTCCATTGCAAATGTCCTTCCTTCCTTCCTTCCTTCCTTCCTTCCTTCCTTCCTTCCTTCCTTCCTTCCTTCCTTCCTTCCTTCCTTCCTTCCTTCCTTCCTTCCTTCCNTTCCTTCCTTCCTTCCTTCCTTCCTTCCTTCCTTTCCTTCCTTCCTTCCTTCCTTCCTTTCCTTCCTTCCTTCCTTCCTCCCACCCTCCCTGTCTTCATTACAGCTACTCTTTCCCTATATATTGCTACTAAATACAAAATAAGCTGTTTTTCCTACCAGAAAGAGAGCAGTTGTCTTTAGAGAAGCAGGTCCCAGGTTCCTTTTCAAAGCAGGTCTTTGCAGATTGGCCATGGTTTTTGCACATTTGTCTGTCCCTCAGYACACATCTCAGTGCAGAGCTGGTGCCAGCACAAAGGCTGCCATGCTCCTCAGATSGTTTCATTCTTGTAGAGTCAGATCACAGAGGAATAGGCAGTGGGATTTCACTGCCCATCTGCCCTTTGGCTTTGGTGCAGCTTCCAAGGCAGCCCAGGGGTTACACYCTTCAGCCACACAAGGGCTTCACTCTCATTTCCCAAGCCTACTTGGCAGGCTGCTGCAATGGCACATTCATAGAATCATTTCAATCATAGAATCATTTAAAATCACCAAATCCAATCATTTATCCAGCACTGCCAAGTCCACCTCTAAACTATGTCCTGCAGTGCCAGGTCTACAAGTTTTTTCAGTACCCCCAGGGATTATGACCCCAACACTTTCCCTGGGCAGTCTGTTCCAAGACTTGATCACCCTTTCAGTGAAGCARTTTTTCCTAATATCTATTCTAAATCTCACCTCATGCAACTTGAAGCCRTTTCCTCTTGTTCTACCACTTAATATTTGTGAGAAGAGACTGATGCCCCTAAGGCTACAAACTCCTTTCAGGTGGTTGTAGAGAGTGATAAGGTCATCCCTGAGCCCCCTTTTCTCAGGCTAAACAACCTCAGTTGCTCTTCATATGTTTTGTTCTCATTTGGAGTTTGGGAGCTTAACATTTAGCCACTGAGATTAGCTCAGYTGATGGAGCATGCTGTGAATAAAAACTGGGGTTTGGGTTTGATCCCCATATGGGCCATTCACCTCAGTTGGACTTGATGATCCTTGTGGGTCCCTTCAAACTCAGAATATTCTGTGATTTCAGAAAAAAAAAGTCTGTGTAAATGGTTAATCAGTCCCAGTCTTGTCAGTGAACTGAGTGTGAATCAGAGAGATTATACAGCACTTATTTTAATACACTTTGTACCATAATGACCTTGGCAGGACAGTGAGATGGACAGGAATGCAAAATATAATTTATCAGCTGGAAACTGGATGATAAAGCCACAAAACCCCACATGTTTGGTTTTTATGCACATTGTGTTTCCATTCTAACCCTACCCATCAGTGACATTTCCCAGTGACACTTTGTGCTGGAGCCCTCCATCTGCTCTACCCACCCACCAACTCTGTCACAGCCTTCACACCCATCTGTCCTCACATCACTGTGCCTTTCATTGGACTATGTCAAATGTAACTCTTTYCCAGTAAGGATAAGGACTGAATTTCAGTCATCCCAATCAGCTTTGTGCCCAAAACTATAGTTAACGGGAGTCCCATTTCTGTGGAC
>NW_026623443.1:354109-436596 GCF_030028575.1 Malurus melanocephalus | reverse complement strand
TACAGAGTACACCTTTCTAAGCACCTAAATCTTTGCAAGAAGGCCAGTGGCTGTATAATTTGAGAAATAGACCATCTCTGATTAGTAAAATCCAATACCACATCTTTCACTCAACTGTGATCAATGCATAAGACCCTATGTTTTCTAAAAGGATGGACTGGGGCTTAATTGATGTATGCAGCCCATGCACATACTCCAATCTACACTTYTGAAATAAGCTTTACTCCTAGCTAAAAACTCTTAGCCAGAAGTTTTTCAGTAACTGTGATACACTGTGGAAAATCATAGCATTCACAAGTCATGGCACAAGCAGTTCCTTTGCATCCTTACTTGAAAWAATATTTTTATCTTACAGCATTATAAAACACATCAGAAACCACATGTTGTGACACATACTTGACCCAAACACTGTGTCTTTATTCCTGACTGAGTGATTTCTTTTTGAGCCAGAAAGATTTAGCAGTGGTTTCTGTAGTATTCTGTACAATTTGAAAGGGAAGAAAAATATAGAAGTAGAGACAAACATGAGACTCTGAAATCATAGATTTTCTGCAGGTTGTGAACACTTTTTGAGAATAGAAGGACCTCCATATTTGTTTGTCTTATCCTTGAAGGTGTTCAGATTTTAGCTAGTTGAGGATGACTTCAGTCCAAAAAGAGGAAAAAAATCCTGTGGCAAACAAGGGTGGTGCATTAACATGCTTTACCACCCACTTGTGCAGGATAAACACAATATTTTTTTTTTTTTTTCCAGAGGAACTTCTGAGATTAAGATTTCTCCCCTCTGGCTCTGACTTCCTTTCTCCAATTTGGAGACTGTAGGGAAAGTCACCCCCTTCTGCCTCATCCATATGAAAACTTAGTTCCCTCTATTATCTCCGCTGTCTTTCAAAAGCATGACTCCCAGCATCCCCTATGGTTTTGTCCACAGCTTTTTGTTTGGAGGGAAGGAGGATGATGAAAGGAAGAGCAGGGACATTTCACATCCAGCCCAGTCACTTGTGCAGAGCCCTATCCACAATGGGGTATCCGTCGGCATCTTTTGTCATGTCAACAGAACCACTGAAGGTCTAAGAGAGGGAAAGAAAAAAACAAGGGCAGTAAAACTAGGAAATGCCATTCATAAAATTTCCCCTTCWTGTGGATGCTGCTTTATAGGATGTTTCAATCCCTTCAAAATCAATCTGAGAACTATTCAAAATAATAAAGGAATATGGCTCAATTTCTGGCTATAAGATAAATGACATGAAAGAAAAGTTCTGAACMTAAGTGGAGGGAATAGAGACAGTATTGGTACCCTGGATATATTTGAACTGAAACAAAAAAGGACTGAGGTATATAGTTATCTCTCACAGACTGATTTTACTGGAATTGAAGGGATCAAGTTATAAAATATTTTCTTGATGCACTTTTGCTTTGCAGACAAAATGAGATAAATGAAATAAAAGTTCTTGAAATAAAATTTTSTTSCAGTATTTTTYACTATCATTCCTCAAGAAACAGAARGAACTGGTGGATAAGTACATATCAAAATTCACATGAAACACAAATTGTGGAATAAATACTATGGAGGCCTAGAGTGCAAAGATGCAATTGCAGATGATGATTCAGTTTATAATGGACATAGTTACTCATAATAAGATCAAAAATTTACACATCAGAAAATTAACAGAATTAGTTTAGCTATATTATTTATTAAATTGAATTGGGAAAAATCACAATACATTTACTGAGTAGAKGATAAGAAACTTGCATTTTTCCTCATTGTTAATGTCACCTCTATGAATGACATCTAATTTCAAAAATCATGTAAGAAGAAAATGAATATCAAAAGGAAAACATATAACCATAAAACCAAACCCAGAGGCTGCTCCAAAATTTACCAAGCAGAAATGCCTAATTGGTCTCTAAATCACACCTGTTAAGTTCTGCATGTGTAAGGATGCAATATAATTAAAAATGGCAAGATTCGGTGTACCAAATTTGTTTGGCAAGTTTGTTGAACAAAGAACAGAATATCAATAAGCATAAAATTAATAAAAGATATGTCATGGATTTTCATCCATAAACATATATGGCTCAAGTCTCTTCATTCCCAAATTCCTCAAAGAGCCTACTGTGTCCTAAACACATACAAAAATAACTGAAAAGACTGTAAAGACAAGTTAAGAGTTATTCCAAGGAGAAGTCTGCAAAGGAAATCATGAAGTAAGCAGGCTTAACTTAAAAAGTAGGTATTTGGGGGTTTTTTTGTTGGGTTTTTTTTTTTGTTGTTTTGTTTTGTTTTGTTTTGTTTTTCTTTTTTTAAATAGAACTATCAGGTAGCATGGATATCATGAGGTTACTGGGGGGAAAAGAAATGAAGCATCAAATCCCTCCAGACTGCCAGAAGCAAACAACACTTAGCACTATTGTCAGTACAGTTTCTCCCTTGTGRCTTGAACAATTCTTGAAAATTATGATTAGATACGATTGAAACAGTCAGTGTACACAATAAAAGGCATGAGAGAATGCATTGTTAGGAAAAAGCCAATTAATTAATTTTCTAATGGTGAGGTAGCCTACAAAAGGTAGCCTTCAGAGTGCATTAAAGAGGAATATGACCTTCTTCTCTAAAATGCACAGAAACTTTTGAGATATATTAACTTAGTGACAGCTGTGAGTGCAGGATACATAGAATTCTTTAACTCACAAGGAGAGAAAAATAATCCATATATTACTTTGACTGAAGAGACTTCCTTGACTTGTGTGCCCAAAAAGGGGCCAATTATAAAATTCAGAGCCAGTATTTGACATTAGCCAAGGTGACTTTTGTTCATCCACATGCAAGCCAAGTTAGCAGCTACTGCTGTTCCTTACTTGTGTCATCTAAGTCCCAAAGCAAAGACAGAGCAGAATAGATGGTTTTTTTCATGTGCTTTTCAATGCATGCTACAGACGTGGGCAGTGAAAGRATGAAAAAGGAACTAGAATGTCTTCTTTTTCTTCTTACTGTAGTAACCAAGAAATTATCCAGGGAAATTATGAATAAGCTACTTAAAAAGTAGACCACACTTTTATTTCTAATACATAAATTTGGTTAATGATTTCCAAGGTATGTTTTGCTAAAAATACAGACTTTTCAGTGTATAATACACTTTTATTCCATATATAGCACTTACTTTTCTGCTAGTTATATGGAAAATAGTTCCTGTTGTCATAAGCTCTAGCTACTGTCAGTTGAAATAMGGAATTAAAATAGAAAACATTTCTATTCCTCTATGTCTTTTTTTAAAGTTATGCATACAAAACTTTAAAACTCTGTCTTTTCCTGAAATATGAACAATCACTGTCTAAGTGATTAGTGAGATTTAATAATTGTATTTTTGCATATGCAAGTTAAGAACATCTTAATTTTATCACAGCCATTGTGATAGTCTTTTCCATAAGGGGCTTTTTGACAATATTATCTGACAAGGGAGCATTTATTTGAATGGGTAAGTATAAGATTTCACTCTAAATAGGAACTGTGGAAATAAAACTATAAGCAGACACCATGTGAAGAATTCTTTCTTGACTTCTGATAACTTCCTACAGTTTGATGATTTCTGCTCCAAATTCAAAAGGAGAGAATTTAGTGAAACAAGACTGCATTATATTTTTTCTTGTCCCTAAAATCAGCGCATGTTTTCAATATATATGAGTTATTTTAGACTCGTATGAACTACCAAGACTTTCTGAACAATGTAGTGCACATTTCAGAGTAGCAGGCAGCATATGTTCTGTCTCACAGAATGGCAGCTACCTCTGCAGACTGCCAAGTCCCATAAATTTAATGGTGCAGCCTACAGAAAGCRAGATCCTAATGGTTATATATCTACAGACAGAAATTCATGGGGCTAGAAAGGCCTATTCAATCATCTGGTTGGACTTTCTATATATTGAGGGGCTCTTAAATTTCACACTGTAGCCCACTATGCAGGAATAAATACATAGCTAGTCATCTTTATCACCCATGGCAGCCTGTAATGAGCTCCAGAAGCTGTTTGAGCAGAGCCTGCAGTGTACACGGGGCAGGGCTGCCACAGCTTCTAGGACAGGAGGGAACCAACCAGAATGGATGCTTCTCTCTAAACCAGTTTTTTCACACTCTCTTCATTTCATTTCTTTGCTGCTTTCACATAAAATTCTGCATGTCATGGACCTGCAATYATGAGAATATGCAGACTAGCTTCCTCTGCAGCCTAACAAGCTGCAGCAGTAGAGGACAGAAGTATTGGGGTGAAAACAGAGTCAGGCACTACAGGAAGAGAAAGTGAGGTGGTAGGTCCATGTTTCTGATGGTGGGATTTTTTGAGATTCTGATGGCCTCTGATAAGCCTGAGCTTTCTGGTGTCTGCACAGACTGAAATTAGTGCGTGCCAATCACAGCAAGCACTAAGTCAAGCAGTGTCAACAGAGAAGACTTCAGAGAAAATGCCTGACTTGAAGGTTAACAGCTTTACAGAGTAAATTCTGGTGTTGGCACAGAAAAAATGCCAGGTTTAGAGTGTAACCAAGAAACCTGTAGTCTTTTGAAGATGACTTGGGGATGGATCACAGATATCTAAGTCTTGAAAAGATTTGCAGTCAAGGTTTTATGTGTGTGCCTGAGAGCGCAAGGATGCCTTTCCCAAAGATCACAACATGCAGCAATTCATTAGGAATGCACAGACCAGTAGACACTGAGTTGCTTTACCTTTTCYACAAATTTTTATTGCAGAAATGGGACTTAGCAGGATGAGACATGAACATCTGCTTTAAAATGTGTTTAAAATATGTTTAAAATGTCATGTGTGACACCCCGGAACAGACCAAGATTTGCTGAACTCAGCCTCCCGTGCTGTTTTTGATTGTCAGGCATAACTGACCTGTTCTGATTTATATGACTGTCCCTACCAAGGCAAGCAGCTGCCTGCTTGACTCAGAGATGAGCTATTAATTCACAGAGGTCCCTATATTAAATGCATATGCTCTTTGCTGTTTTCCGTCATTACAATGCCTTTTTCTTCATATTTTGCATACATTTCCCTCTTCCATTAACTTGCTTTCCAGATAGTTGGTTAAGTTAATGTATTTGCACTCGGCTCATGCATTAATCTCTGCAAACTATATGACATTTTGCATAGTGCRCACCTTGTCATAAATTATTGCTTACTTTATAGTATGTATAACTCTGTATTTCCAACCACTATAAATAAAGGTAAAGTGATGCCTCAGCTACTGCTGACTCACAAAATAACATTGACAGAAGGAAGCCATTCACAAATAGAGAAATAATGAAGATTTCTTTTCAATCTAATGGGCATTAGGGAAAATATTTTGAAGTTCAGCAAGTAGTTGGAATTTTAATATATAAGTTTACTAACACAACTCCTAGAGCTGGCCAYGAATTCTAAGAAGGATAAGAAAATGTCACTGTGCTATGAGATAAGGAGTCATTTAATCTTCCCTGTCTTATGCTTTCCTTTGTTCAGTTTTCTTTTATTAMCACAAGAACAACAGGTTTCTTTAGGTTTTGAAGTATTCTTATTTATCTCCCTTTGCTGAAGTTCAGTTCTGTAGTTGAAAAACTAACTAGATAGGGGTTCACACAATGTCTGTCATTCCCTGCAATTGGCAGCCACGAWATGGAACAAAGTGAGGAGCTCTTTATATATGTGTGAGGAAGGTTAGATAGACTTCCTCTACCCTTCAAACAAGAGGCACAGCACACCACTGTGGATACAAACCACCCCAGCCTCACTGATCCTCCCTCTGGAGCTGTGGGGTCTCACAGTTTGTCCTCATGATGAAGACAGATTTTCTAGAATCACACCAGCTTCCAGCAGAAAAAGTAAATTACTCAACAAAAGCTATTTTCTGACTAATTTAAAGCCCTTTCATCATCAAGCAAACAGAAAATTGCATTCATGCTGACWGTCTATTATTCAGGCATACAGTGATAAAAGACAAGAGCTGCAAGCAAAACCATAAAGTCTTCAGGACACCAGCAAGAACCCCTTCTTCTCATCATAGCTGCAGTAAGATCTGAAATATTCTTATTGTTCAAATGTCTTCTCTTCTGCTTTCTTGTGTGCTACACTTATACCACCGTCTGAAGGTCACTGTTTCTGTTTCCCATTTTGTTGAATTCCCACAAAAATGTTGAATTAATATAGYTCTTGTAGAATTCTGCAGTTGTGAGCCCAGAGATGCTCAGGTGGCTTCAAAGCAAGTTTTAAGTGTTTGCTAGGAGTGGTGTTCAAAGCTTTAACTGTGGAAACAAATTGTGGTAACAGTAACAAAAACCCATTCAACACATTGAGTAGTAAAAGAATGTCATCTGAGATMTGCAATTTTGGATGTAAGTTTGTTGATGTTCACATCCACTATATATTTTCAAGTATTTTTATTTTTTAATACCAAGATACATGCGCAAGGCAGTTGTATTAAGACCAATGTAGCATACAGTGATACTATTAAACTTAATCCTTGAGCAGAGAAAGTCTAGTCCAAAAAAATAAGTAAGAGTCAGTCCTTCCCAAGGGCAGAAGTCTTCTTGCCAAGCTGGAGAATGCTACTTACCTGCTGTGACCTCTTTGATGTGTGTTCTGCATTTTCCTGCATTCTCGGTGATACATTGATTTGATACGCTGCCAAGGTGTGGGATAACTTGGCACACCCTTGCTTCTCACCCATATTGATGCACTGGCTTTTCTAACATTTGCTTTCCTGAAGGAATGGCTGTCCTCAGGAAAGATCTATTTCCTCCCTTTCTTWGCTCAGCTTTGGAATACAATCAAAACTTTGTTTTAGTCTGTGRATTCTCCCACATAAATTTCTTTTTATCTCAGAAGTCAATTGTATCAGTTAATCATAAAGAATCTGGAAATATTATGTGATGCATGTGTGGGGCAATAGATAAATGTCAAATCTTGTTGCTGCAGGTTGGAAGGGAAATGCTGCTTGTGAAATATCTGTAGGTACTGAAAGGCCAGATCATTTCTAGGCTGGAGTTTACTAGCAACTTAAGTGCCCCATCCCTGAAAGTCAGGTGACACATACGCGTAAATCAGAGTTGTGACATTTGCAATTATTCTCAAGCAAAYACATGTGCCTTCAGGGATTACATTTAAAGAAAACAAAAACTTKGACAATAGACTTTTCTTTCCCTCTGTCTTTCAAATGTATGGAACAGCAAAAACCTTCCATTGCTAAGACACCCACAAGCCATTAATTAAAGTAACAGATACATATTTTTATGGTATCATGGGGAAAAAATGCATTAATTTATTGCTTTGTCCAYGATGTTATTTGTAAAGGAAACCTACATTTTAAAGGGACAGGATAAAAGACTGGACTTGAAGCTGGGCTARATTTCTTTTATGTTGATAATGTCGAAGTACCCTTATATTCTTCTTAGCAGAAATCTGGTGCGTTCCCAGGAGGGCTGGTTATAGGCAAATCCTATATCCCCTATATCTAGGGGATATATTCCCTCTAGGAATTTCCTTTCCTCTATATTCCTGAATTTCATCTAACTCATGATTATTCCACTGTCAAGGGAAACCATTGTCCTCTGAGTGGTGTTCTGGCCCTTTTCTAYGTTTAAAGCACTCCCCAGCACTGCCACCAGTAAATTTTATTACTAGACACATTCCTTTGTGCCACAAAATAGTATTAATTAAAGAAGAAATTTGATCATCATACAGCAGGCAAGGAATCTGGAAGGGAGATCAAAAATACTGGTTTTGTAGTCCTCAAATTAAAATCTATTTTTTTTTAAAGTAGCAACAACAATGTTGAACATGAGGGCAAAAGCCTAATTGCTCCAGGAACTGAGGATCTCAAAATAACAGCTTCTGGGGAAGAAACAAACCCCCAGTGATCTCAGGAAAGAGAACCAGATACACTCAATCCCAGAACAGCAAGAAACAAAATAGATTGAGTCACGAGYTAAGTAGTAAGGATTTTTAATAAATCTTCAACTTGCAAAATATTATATGACTGCAAACAGAAAGATAATACYTTTATGGAAGGGGTAAAACTTTCTGAATACAATGGCTGGTTCACTACTCCGACCTGAAAAACACATTCAAACAGATTTTTGAAGTAAGGAAAAAGGGGGGGAATAAGGTCTGCATTCTCTTTAATAGGAACTGATTTTCAAGAYAATAGATGAATATGTCTGGACAAAACATCTGTCATAGAACAGGATGGCAAAAGTTGGAATATACTTTAAGCATTTTGCAGGAGCACTTCTACACTTCTGCAAATGCCCAGACCACCGTAACAAGGAGCTTCCACTGAGAGGTAAATAAAACATGAAAAGAAAGTTTCCCAAAACCAATGTGATCTCAAATAGTGTTTGCTACAGATTGTCCAGTGATTGCAGGGTWGTAGAGAAAAATAAAGTCAGATAATCAGGATAGCAGAGCCATTGTCTCCATTATTTTCTAGCCTGTGTCAGTTTCTATGAGGACACACTCGTTTTAGTTACTGGGAAGGCTGGACAATTGTATTTCTATGGTCCTGTCTCAACTACTCTGTTTTTTTGCCTCGGTCAGTACTCTACAGCGCCTGCCTTTACTATCTATGCTACTTTACTATCTAATGCTACTGCATTTCTCCTCAGCATCTTTGCTGAAATACTTCTGGCTGTTACATGGAAATAAATCTGCACACCAATGAAGCCTTGATGACACTTCCAGACACTTAAGGCCCCGACTGCAAAAATGATACTCCTACTGGCTTTTAAAAAAGACTGGCAGAAGATGCTGCAGAAGATCATCATGCCATTAATACAAAGTGGAAAAAGCTTTTAGAGCAACTGGCAAATGTTTGGGCTTTTAGCACTTGTTTGAGATTAGCAAACTACTATTTTACTTATGTGTGAGAAAACAAGCAAAAACCAGCAAGGTTTTTTTTAAGATCTTAATATCCTTTTTTCTAAATTTCAAATGTTTAGCTTAGCCATTTCTCTCTTCTCACTTCCAAGATGATAATTTTTACAAACAGGATTTATCATTTTCTTAATAGAGTTTGCTTCTGTCATTTTCAAACTAAGATATAAAACCAAAACAGAAAGATAAAGGTAAACCAAATTGCTGAGGGAAACAGGGTGGTGCATTTCTTTGCTTTGTGACTGTAGGCAGCTGGGTCAGGGTTCCTGACGAAATTTCACTGCATTATTAATCTCCAGCAGTGTGTAAAGCAAAGAGCACAGAAAACCACACAAAGTAGTACAATCCCAACACACTRTTGACAGGTGTTGGGCAAGCAGGGACTTGGCAGAGGCTGAATAGGGAGAAATGAAATAAATACTGGGTGTGGGAGATATAGAATTTCTGAGGCAGGGAATGTGGCAAGTTGCAAGAAACTCACGAGCAACACAGAGAGGATGGAGAATAGCATTGGAAGATTAGTAACTCTGTCAGTCTGGCCCAGGGAGTCAGTGGCACGGGCAGCAGGTGTGGCTCACATGCACAGATTGAAGTGGGATCTGTACAGCTCCAGCTCAATCACTTAAGGCCAACAAGTTTTGAGAAAATTCATTACCATGGCCACTTCTTATTTATTTATATTTAAAAAAAATATTGACGCTAGAAATAATGAGCATAATATGTGGACTATGTTACACATCTGAAAAATAATTTCATGGCACATAAGTTTTCTCCCTCCATTTATTTCTGAAGGTTTCCATCTTGGATTTTGGATGCAGGGAGAAGCAAGACATACCAAACTCCCAATCAGCAGTACTTGGCCAATTTCCATTCCAGTTTTTCCACTTAAGTTATCCCTCATGTGAATCAACAAAGAGATATGGAATTGTAGGGCTTTTGATCTTCATCCTGGAAATGTACACCCAAAAAAGGTCTTAATATAAAAAAAAAATCCCACTTAATTTCTCTGCTAAGTGGCATCAATTACTTCAACATATTTTCAGTGGTTCTAGATGGCTTTTGCTTGCAGTAACCTTATCAGCATCATGATACAAACACTTGTTGAATTGCTAGTATTTCATTTTTGCTGGCCTTGGTGAACATGTGTTGCTCACAAAAATCAACTTATACCAACCAGTTTGAATGCACTTGTCTCCCAAGCAGTTGATTGAGTGTGGCTTACTTGGAGTGCCTGCTCCCACACTCTGACATTTGCTTTTCTTTTATTTCAGTTTACATTTGTGTCTCATAGAACTAGCAGAAGGGAACAAAGCATATTGCTTGTTAGTTGAAATAACTTGTATTTTTCTTTTTGCTCTATAAGAAGGCATCTTGACCTCTTGCAGYTTTGCTTTTCCCCTCGGCCTCCCCCACTCAGGGAGCAAGGTAGCAGTGTGGAGGTAGTTTGGAGATAACTGCTGACGGCACTACACCTACTGCCAAGATCTGGGTTGAATCCAGACTCTTTAAGGAGAATTAGAATAACCAGGCAGTGGCTGATAACATGTCTAGACCTAAAAAGCTGAAAAAACATTAGCATTTTGTGTTGGTGGAATGAAAATAGATGAGCCATGACAGGAACAGAGAAGGGTTTGTCTGCCAGGGCACAGAGATCATTAAAAGCAGAGGAAACACCAGGGAAGTCCATGGCTTGGGAACTGAGCTGGGGGAGCTGCAACAGCACACCAAAAGCAGGACAAATATGAAAGACAACAGCCCCAGAGAGCTGGGATACTCAGCAGTGTTGCCTTTGTAATGCAAGTACTCTCCTACTCAGTCTGCCTCTGAAGGGCYCTCCTGTCAGGCTGAACAGAGAAGAAAGCCAGAGGTTCATGAATYCTTGGCTGCTCTGTGCAGTGATCACTGAAGAGTTCAGCCACCACACCGACTCTCAGGGGTTTTGTGCTAAGAACCATCCACGGCCACTGAACCTGGAAACTCAACCTTACATGTGCCTGGAATTTTTCCTGCTAAGGAAAACTTTCCTTCCATTCCTTTGAAGACATTTAGGGAAGCTTATATTTTGGCTAGAGATCTTTTTGAAAGAGAGAATTCATGGCGATSTTGTTTAAATAGTAAAGCTCTATTCTGGAAGGGAAAAGCCTTTGATTTCCAATTTCTCTGTGTGGAGATGGGTAGAGGGTTTTATTATCCTAAGTGCTCCTCTAAGGCCAGTGTACTTGGTTTATGGAACGAAACTAAATAGTCATACATTTTTCCAATACCGGCTACATTATTTCTGCAAAACTTAAACCTTATCTCTGKGCTTGGAATGCACGCAAATAATACAGAAGTGGTAAAAAGAAAGGAAGAAAAATTATTTTTCCTATACCTTACTCTTTATTTTACCAGAAAACACAATCAGTGCTACCATGTACAAGTATAATATTCCCTGGGTAAAGCAGCACTCTGCTGCATCTATCTATTTATTGCTCAGAAAATGAATATGGGTTGGGTAAGTACTGCATGAGAGCTGCTCGGGAGCAGTACAACAYTGCCACCATGTGCTATGCACCAAGAACTGCTCTTATTGAGTCAATACAGTTACCCTCTTTTTTTAATGGTATTTTAGAGAAAATTTGAGGGAAAAAAATCAGGATAAGTAAGTAATTTCTCCCCGCGCCCTTTATTTTTTTTTTGCTCTGGATTTAGGCACTGGGAAAGTATGTCTGGASCATTGCTCATCAGCCTCCAGTCTCTTTAGAGATTCAGCCAGCAAGGAGCACATTTAGGAGTCTCCTCTTGGTCTGTTGATCTTGTGGAGTACAGSAACTGCATTAGGAATTAATGATCCCAGGTTTAAGTGGAAAATTAAAGAAATGAAATAGTTCAGGAGTGTTTTTTTTCTAAAAATACTATACTTCTTTAACATTTTTGCTTATACTGTCAAGCAGCATCTTTCCTAGAGCAATCCAATGAAAATCACATTCTAGTACAGTGGGAATGATTAATCATAAATGATGGCATAATTGCCTTTAAGGATCAGTGAMATTTTCTATCACCTTTGAAACAACCTTGGTCTTTTTCAGAGGGGTTAGGTCTTGACTCCTATGACACTGATCTCAGCACTAACAGTTCACAAACAATACATCTTTGCCTTTCAACAAGGGTAGAATGTGGTTTTTTTGCTCTTGATGAAAAAGGTTAAACATTAAACATAGAACCTTAGTGCAATCAAACTACAGTGGAGTGAAGGCATACTATATTTTCAGTATTTTTCACTTGGAAGAACTAAAGAAGTAGATAAATGTATGGTATCTTTGATGGTAGAAAAGACAAATTTAAATACTAAAAAAGAAACAAAATTTTTTTGTTTCATGATCTCAGTTCATGGAAGGGTGAAGAGCTACACAGAACCATTCATGCCACAGATGCAAAGAACAAATACATGTTCATATCAGCACTGTGGATACATTTACTGACTACACACAGTTATGCCTCACCATCACGGTCCAGGTCACTGAAGCTCCAGTACCCAGCAGGTCCAAAAGACGGGCAGCAAATCTACTGGAGCCAAGAAGGGGCAGGTACTGAGCTGGCCCTTTCACCCTACTGACACCCTCAGTGAGCCATAAGTCAATTTGAAATGTATCCTCGAGGARGTGAATCTTTCCTGAATTAACTGGCACAATTTGCACCTCTCTGCCTAATGCCAGGCAGTTCATGCAGCCATTCTGGTTACTGGCTTTGCCATTCTCGTCAACACTAAGTATTTTTATTGGTACACATGACTRGAGGGTGCATCTGACAGCACTCCTTGCATATTGTTGTTTTCCAGCCAAACTTTGTCACAATTCAAAATGTTAATTGTGAAAGCTAAGACCTCTAATTAAATTAAATCTCTAAGTAATGCAGAATATACTAACTCAGAACTTACCAGTCCTGTGGTAGAGTGCTCACAGCCATGATTTTTCACCTCTGAAATTATTTCTAGTATAGATTCTCCTTCACACTGCTGCTAGAAAGCTTCCTATCCCATCTCCAGTCTTTCCATAACCATGGGCATTACCTTYCTTTTACAAACAAATCCTTCAAGCAGGCCTTTCTCTAACAAACCAGAAAGAACAGAGAGCATGCAGTGACAGCACTGTTCCTCACTTGTACAGCTTTATATTTTTCATTGTTATGGCCTTGAGATGTTAGAAAAATGTGTGACAATATTTTATCTGAGTTTAGACAGTTATGAGTGAATTAATGAGAGATTCTCAGTTGATGGAGTCTTTCCTTTACTACTCAGCTCTAGGATATTTGATTCTACAGCTCTCCAGAAAAGACCTAGCCCACCTCAGCAGGAAAAGCAGGATACAAGCAAATACATTCCCAGCAGGCAAGATACATCAGGGAAAGTGATGTGGCYCAGTTGTACTAGTAAGACAATAACATGTCTGATATCAAGCAGGCATATCAGAAAGACTCCTAAAGCTATTTTCTTTTGACAATATAATGTAACATCATTATAAGAATCTCACGATTTGCTAAAAAAAACCAAAAAACAAACAAAAAAAAAAAACCCAAACAAATGTGTTGTTTCTTGTCTTTTTTAGAACATTCGAATTAAAATTGTCATTTAAAAATCCTATTCTCAGCAAATACAACAAATGTAATTGTTTTCAGCTTGAGGCAAAAATTGGTTTCAGAAACAGCCAGTGCAGAAACCACTGTAGATGCTACTACAAATTTGCTATCAATAGTTCATAGCTGCACATGAATTTGAGGATCATGTCAGTACATGACTAACAGACAACCACTTCCATTACTCCTTTCACTCAAAGACCAATAGCAAATACATCTGAAGCCTCAGTATTCCCAAAGTAGGGGCTGTCTTAGGCTTGAGGGTCTGACTCAGCCCCCAGTGCAGGTATAGGCTCTGAAATTTCACYGACTCTTCACTGAAATGGGCTTTTTGTTTACTCCATTCAGCCTCTCTGCTATATAAAAGAACCGAATAACTTTTATGTCACATGCTCTGCAATGAATGGATAATTGCGTCAACCCAGCAAGAGCATGACTCACTAAGTGAGCAATATCCATTTTCAACAGGGCAAAAATATCGGTGTAKACCCACTTAATTGTTGCATGATACAATTTAGCACTGCTGTAGCATGTATTAAATTAATTAAAAGACTTTCCTTCTCGTCAAAGGTATAATCAAGGCAATTTGCTTCCAAACATAATCAGAAAACTATGCAAGGAAAGCTTTGTAATATGAGCTATTTTTTCATGTRGAAAGTTAATTGATTTTCTATCATTTTTTCCCTTTGAGATTCAAATGAAGCTTTACAAAAGTTGTTGCACATTTATGTGTAATTGGTCCACTTGAACTTTTAGAGCTTACCTGAAACTAGGCCAGTAAAGTGCTTCTTTTCTCCCCTTCTTCTGAGAGATTGTATCAACAATCACTTAAAAAAAATATTGCCTAGAGGTCACAGAAAACTCCGGAGTGCTTAAAACAATTAACATTTATAACAGAGAGACTTTGAGGTAGGAATCAGTTTCCACTCCCACTGAATACATCAGCAAATATCTATCTGAATCTTAATAATATAGAGGTGGTTTGAAGAAACACACATTTTTGTTTCTGGTGCTTGGCACAAGAGAAAAAATTCCATCTGGAAAAGAAAGGTTGGGGAAGGTGAACTGAAAAGCAAAATTGAACACTGTTACACCAGCAASCAGTAATCAATCTAGATGCTGATATTCTCCCCTAGTCATTCCTTTGGGGAGGGCAGGGTGAGGSAGGATTACATGGAAACTTGTTTTGGAACAGAAAAGAAATAAAAATTACATTGTCCTCTGGGGAGTCTCTTGGTAAGCTGTAGTTCCCTGGAAGTGTCCCAGAGAATTGGTAGGATTATACAAGAGCCAACTACAAAAGACAGGGAGTGTCCAGGTGTTTGTTGTGTTGACTGTGAAAGAGCTATAGTGGGATAAGAAAATCAAGAGGAATTTGTAGTGACCAAAAGACAGACTATTTTGAAGTTGACTGAACCAAGTTTTGCTCTGAATTATTACAACCAGCAGCACTTCCCTGATTTGGGTAGAAAAAATGCTTCATAAAAAATACCAGCTCACCCCACTATGCATGGGATCAAATTAACAGATGGTCAGCCAAAGGGTWTCAACAGCTTCTTCGGCTCTCAGTTCCGCGACAATTCCCTTTTCCTGTTGAAAAATGTAGCAATGCCATTGCTTTTTCTCTGTACCCTCTATTATAYTGATTGTTGTATTGTAGTAGCTGAGACCAATAAAGGCAAGGAGAGAAAACAGTGCAAGAAATATGCCCTGCAAATACAGATCTGACAGATCTTTTGGATTCTGGGGAAAAAATTAACCTCACTTACKCCAAAGTAAAATCAAATATGATGTCATTTACTTAGACAAAGAGCTCATGCTCAGCCATGCAGTCATGAGCCAAAATCTACATATAGACATGGTTCTTCTCAAAGCCCTGATGGGGTTCTGATCCAACAGTYCACCTCCAAATTCTAATCTAAGTTGCCTTTTTAAGACCAGGGGAAAAAAAAAAAAAAAAAAAAATCTCCTATCTTACTGTGCAATTGTAATGCAATGAAAATAAAAAAACCAACAGAATATTTAAATAATATATCATTGCTCATTTTTGCAAATGCTGGCAGTGATGCTTCACAAATGGGCTGCCAGCCTGCGTACAAATCAAGAGTTGGTAGAGATGCTTCAGAACTAAAACAATCAGACTGAACCTGCAGCACTAAACTGAACCGTCCTCTCTTCCATTACAGGAATTGGAACTCAAGACAATAACAGCCTTATCAAGTAAAATTCTTCAAACCTCWACTATTCATTGTCATGTACCTTAATCTTAGAGGAAAAATATTAATCAAATCCAGCTGTTTGCTACTGCACTACTCTGTTCTTATAGCATATTCTCCAATATTTATTTCCAAATTTCTTTTAATTYGCCTTATAAAATCAGCTTCACCAACTTCTCATTGTGGTACTCACAGAGTCTAGTGAATCTGAATTTCAGCAAGCTGTTTTTCCTAAATTTAACATTTTAAAATTTTATTTCATTCCTAATTTTATCACTTCTGTTCAGAGCACTCAAACTCATGGTTTTTTAGTATCATCTTTGAAGAATATCTTTGATCTGTTGATTCTGGGGCAGTGAGTGAAAAGTATCAAAAGAATAGACATTTCAAAAACTAGATTTTGTGTAATACAGGATTACAAGTAGTGTCAGATAAACACTCATTTGCACATTTGTGAGCAGAGCCTAATCCTGTCAGTAAACACTATCAGTTGAGACCACCTTGTAAAACACACAGTAACAAACACTATTACCCTTGAAACAGTAGCCAGCTGAATTTGGTTAGATTGTTTGCCAGCAGGTTCATACATGAGGGTGTGGAGGAGCAGAGGGAARGGGTGCTTCAGCTGCTCTTTTGATGACCAAGCTTCTCACACAAACATGGCAGAGGAATCTAAAGCAAAATACAAAGCATCAAATTCCAAGCAAAAGCAACATTTGACCGCTGAGCCAACTTCTGTTCCTACTAGCTCTCATCTTCCTGCTCTCAGTAGAAAGAGAAGAAACCCACTGGGGTTTTGTACAGTTTACATTACTAATGTTCACAAATAGGAAATAAACCTGTGGAATACAGGCAACGTGTCGCAACCCAAAACAAACACCCTTAAACAGATCACAATTTTGTTGTGGGAAATGTTGTTCAGCTAATGAAAGCTGTCAGTATTTTTGACAGTCTGGGTTTTGAATCCTTGGTGAGCAGAGGAGCCAAAGTGTAAGCAGCTGATTTAAACAAAGGCCATTTGGAATTAAATTTTCATTCAATAAATAGGCTGACCGTTATTTGTATTTTCCTGATTGTTTGTTTTGACAGTTTTGCAAATGCTAAGCTTGAGCATGAAATGCTAACTATGCTTTGATGTTTCCTGGCCCACACATCACCTTTCCGTCTTTTTTACTTTATAATTTTATCCAGCAGGGAAGTAGCTCATCAGATTAATGTGGTGTCAGCTTCTGGAAAGCTAGTTACAAAACTGACATAGGAAAGACAAAATAAAAAAATAAGGAAAAGAGGCTGGAAAACGCATTCCAGCATTTCTCTCTCAAAAACCAAATATGCAATCTGCAGCAAATCTAAATGGTAGAGTCAACACTTCAGGTAATCAGTAGAATTTGTCCTCCTCGCTAAGYTATTCTGAGGAGCATAAGCAACATCATAAATGACGCTTGCCTCTTTCTAAGAATTATGCACATCATACTGCACTTTACAAGTTTTTATACATATGGACATAAAAGCAGATGTATTCAAGAAAACTTATTAAACTTAGTGCTTACTTGTTGTAAGCACACACCTGCTCTCCAGAAACTGCCACCAGAATCCTCAACCACAACAGCCATGAAAGAACAAACTCACAACATATGATAGAATGAGGCTAAAGCCTTAATTTATGGTGTTAGGACTATCACAAAATATACTGAAGAATCTCATACAAATTTTAATCTCATTTTAATGGCTCAAAAGATAACTGTATTGTAAATCAACATGAATTAGAAAATGATTACACAGATTTTTCAGCTGGCCATTCAAAGGCTTTCAAGAACTGCATGAAATCAACAGAATATTCTGGCATTGGTTTCACTCTCTTGAAAAATAAAATTTTTCATTTAATTCCAAAAATTTAATCCATTATCTTCCTATAGAGTTCAGTAATGCCAACTGTCATATTTCATCGGTTATTTTTATATAGGCAGGTCCCTTACTGCTTTGGGTTTCTTAGTCCAGATCATGTTTTGTCTTAGTCCAGTACTATGTAGTTGCTAGAGAAATGTTTGGTTAGAAATTTTTAAAGTTAAGCATTTACTTCCTCAAAGTTTGGGAATATTCAGATAAGAGAGGGCTTTCAATTTACACAGAGAAAGTTTCAACAATCTGATACTCTGTGAAGTTAGATTTAGGAATGGTTCAGATCTCTTTTTCCCTATTCTTTTGGCAAGTTAATGCGGAGAGATGTACTGAACAAGACTACATAAAATTACAGATCGTTAATCAGGGGAATTTTATTATCTGTCCTTTTTGGAAGTGCTGTAAATGAGACAAATATTTCTGCATTTTCATAAGGCATTAAAATTGATTTCTATTTTAACTGTGGGGCACTGCAATTGCAAATAAAGTAGCCTGTCTATAAAAATGACAGCACGTTTTAACACTTGCTTTTCTTCATGCATACTTGTCACAGAAAAGCACTAAAATCATCTCCACTCTAACTTGTGGTATTTCACAGCCCATACACCTGTGATGTTGTTTTGCCATATCTTACCAGCAAAACACAAGTGGCCACCTCCATCAGCCAGCAATCACAAATTTACCAAACTCATCATCTTCTGACATGTTCTGCAACTTAATGCCACTGCAGAGAAAACTGTCTGCCTTGTTTTCCCAAGGGATGCGCAGACATTTAGCACCTGGGAGAGCTGCATGTGCCCAGGACTGGTGAAGGCAGCTGGGTCCCAGAGAGAGGAGCCCAGGGCAGATGTGGCACCTCAGGGCCACCTGTGCCAACTGCCAGCTGGCCACAAGAAAGGGCTCCACGGTGGGAATGCCCTGTGCTGGCCCCAGCCCTTGGCTCTGAGGTGCAGGGAGCCACTTCCTGAGGCCAGCAGAACCCTGAGCAGGGGTTTCCTCACCTCACTCRGGGGTTTGGAAACGCAGGGGCTGAGCTGCAGCCTGGGAAGGGCAGCCCTGGGAARGGGCTGAGCTTCAGCACAGCCCAGCAAGTGAACAGGGTCCAAGAAATCTCTGCCCCAACCCTTGTCAGCCACCACTTTCCAACKGCACGCCTTTGGAGTAGCACACTCACTACTGATGTAACACAAATCTCTGCTGAACAGAGATGAACAGCCACACTTGGCTAATCTATACTGAAGTGTGCTTGAAGCCCTAGCACATGACCACTGGCTCAGCTCCTTTGGTCAGTATTCATGCACTGGTGAGACCAAGCTACTGCTTAGATTCCTGAGTAAAACTCAAGAAGGACGACAGCAGGATACAAATCAACCTGATATCCAAGCAGACACTTTTATACYAAATGTCTGTTTACCTACACTACGATGTAAAAGAAGTTGCTGAGCAACCAGGAATTTGGTCCTCTTTTTATTTCTGCATTTAGAGTAGCATCATTAACTGAGAGTCTACCTTCATAAGAAAGTGTCTGTTTTTACAAAGGATGTCAGAAATTTTAAAAACAATTCCAAGATAAAGCAAAGTGCATTTCCAATCTTACCAAGATGTAGAGGCAAAAAAAAACACTTTAAAGGAGATCATAATCTTCAGTAGTTATGCATGTAATCAAGTTTCATGATTTGCATAGGACTTRAAAATACATGTGATATTTTTGTTAAAGCAAAAGGCAATGTTCCAAGCACACATGACTACAGAAACTCCAAAATTACCTGTGTAGTATCTGAGCAGTTAGAAGACACGGTTTTTACGTTTCATTTGCATTGGCTCTTCATTTAAATCTTTTCCCATAATGATAATGGGTCATATACATAACTATATATTCGGTGAGGTTAAATCAGGAATTGATTTGGCTCCATATTCTTTCAGCTAAGACTGTAAATACCAGGCTCCTGTCTGCTCTGTATGAATACAAATGGCCTCAGTGGAGTTCTGCCAGTTTACAGMAGCAGAAAATCAAGGCCAGAGGATCAAAGGGTCTTTTCCATAAGAGCAGGGATTTGTTTCCATGACATCTTCTTCATAAGGTTCTGAATTATCCGGTGGGTACTCTCCATACTAAAATTATTTTCTTTCAGTGGCATTGTGTGCATACAAGTGTATACCAGGATACCTCTGTGCATTAATAGAAACRTATTTATACCCATAACGCCTGAGTCAGATTTGCCTGCATCTCTTTTCATTTCTTCAGTCTTTATCTCATTCTTCCAAAACCATTATCTCAACAAATAATTACTATTCCTTTTACAGTCATGAGAAGTAGCCCTGAGCATTAACAATAGCCAATCCTTCACCTCAGGCAGGCTTCARCTTCCTGCCCTAGTGGAAGGATTATTTCACTTCCCATATAACTTAAAGAGTTTCCCCCTATAACTGAGGATGGATCAAAACTGTGGAGAGAAACTGTATCTTTCTGGCAACACCAAAGTTAGCAACAAATTTAATACTGATAAGCTCACTGACTGATAAGGATGCACTTTAGACATCAATGAAGTCATGAATACAAAGGGATTAGGGAGATGCATCACACAGCCTTCAATTCCAATGGGTTCACCCAATGTCAGAGATTTTGCAGTTCAAAATCCTTGTCAGTGTAGTAGGGAGAAAACTTTTCCCTACTGCAGCASCCTTTAAGCCAGTCCCAAGTAGCACTCCAACTTTCCCATTCCATGTTTGCCTTTAATTATTTTGGAAAAAAGGAAAAATGTTTAGAAAGGGCCATAAATAGAAAAGATGAATGTCCCTTGCCAACCCCTGCTGAAAACATTAAATATTAAAGTGAATACAAGCTACAAGAGGAAAAGATATATATTATTCAGACTTCAAACCACCTCACAAACACTGAAACAATTCCAGGTAACTAACTCCATGAGAAAGTATAAAATTTAAAGGACATAAAATATGTTCTTAAAAATGACAACCTGGTAATGACTAAGAGGAAAATATGCCTCCTGTGTAAAGAGTAATCAAATAAAAGGTACAAGCTAAAAACAACCACAGGGGCAAGCCAATAAAATGTCATGTTCAGAAAATTAGCCTATATTGCCTAATCTTCACTGTGATATTCATGTCYGTTAACAAAAAGCAAAAATCTAACTCATGAGCGGTGTAAATGTAAGTGAATTATTCCCATTTCTCTGTGTAATATGAATGTCACTAAAGAGTTCCAATTTTGTTGGGTATTCTGCAGCAAAGTGTTTCTTTATATCAAAGGAAACCATATAATGACTATACTGAACGACACTTATGGAGCATAATAGGTACTCTGAACATTTGGTAAGAATCATCTGCTTATAAGAGAAAGAACTGAACTGCAGGATGTATCCCTAATGTACAGTGAAAAATTGATAATGAAATGAATAGAAAATACACTTAAGAGATTCCAGAGCTSATTTGGCCTGAAGAATATTATAAACCCCTAGACAAGCTTCCTCATTGACTCTACTGGCAATAGGATTCCCACAGGACTGATCTACAGTTTGTGACTCATGCCTTTCTAAAAAGAATAGCATACAAGAAACACCTAATTCACTATTCCACAAAGCCACAGAAGTTCACCTTGATGGCTGATTCTTTCTCTGCAGGACAGCAAACTCTGTACAGAGAGGTCTCTCAGACAGAAGGTTTCCTTACTTTATCTTTGCTATACATACATATGTTAATGAGCTTGTCTCCYTTCTTTTTTCAAAGGCTGACCTTGCCATCATTGTACAGCACTTCTCAATTTCTTTCTCCCAGATTTGCTATGGAGCTCTTCCAGAACTTCTTATCCTTCCAATTTATACACATTATCTGTGTCTTTCAGAAGAAGATGAATYAATAACTGTATCTGTTCAGAAATGTTTTACTGAAGGTTTCACTGGAAAATTCCAGTTGGAGTTAAAGCACTTAATTTAAAATATCTTGGGTCCAACAAAATACTACATTGAATTCAAACAAATCCACAATTAAAAAAGTTATAAAAACCCCAGAAGAATCTGCTACACAGCCAATTACATTAAAAAAAAAAAAACATTTTAACTACAGCACAGGCATATTTTTGAGTGTACATGTTAAAAAAAAAATTTCATTAACCTCTACCAGAAAGATTCTGTACAAACCAGTTTTTCGATACAGCATATTTTTAATTTTGTATCAGTCTCCTTAAATATCTTTTGTGAGAGTCCTTTTTTTAAAAAAAATCTCACTCTTAAATTATATCCCCTAATCGAGGTAAATAMCATTCCTCAAAACCAACGCTATTTAGATTTCAGTGGAGAATGATTATGGTCTACAAAATTACTGATCCAGAAAATCTCCTTTGGAACATCAGAACACCTTTCTTTGCTTTTGTAAATTGCCAACAATGAAGTAGCCGACCAGCCATAGAGAATTCATCCACAGCCTTTAAACAAATCAATGGTTTGGTGTCTTGTCAGTCTGCTCAGGCACTCTTGTCATATTTACCACGCTAATCACCCACTTCAGAAATAATGGAGATAGGCCAAGGATAAAATGTTGGTCAGTAAATTTTAGTGAATGCAGCTATACCAGAAAACAACCAACAAAACAACACAGCTTTGTGAGGTTAAACCAAGCCTCAACAGCAAAGCTTCTGCAGTTAGCTGAAAAAAAAAAAAGGATTCGGAACTCCTCGGAGAAACACAACATACTACCTTGTGCCAGAGATGCACGCTCTTCTCTCCCACCCATATAGCTGACCTTTACTCAACTCCAGTTTGCTGTATTTTGTGACGCAGAATGTAAGCTACAAGCTGGTATTTGGAATCATCTCCTGTGAAAAAATGTAAAATCTGACAGCCTTCCGATGCCAATTTCTTTAATGGATGAGATTGCTATTTTTTCCTCTGTGTGGAAAGGGATAGATTTTTTTGAGCAGTTACTGTTTTAATTTTAGGAGTTGTACCATGTCAGTTTTGATCAACACAAAAAGTTTGTTAGAAACAGGAACTTTTTTTTTTCACAGAACTGAAGTAACTCAAAAGACAGAAAAAAAAAGAAATATTCCCAGATTTATTCACTCATGTAATGCTATACATTTAAAGGAACGCATTCATAGACTGATTTGTCAGCTGCAAAAAAAGCTCTTAATTGCATTACTGAAAGAAGAAGATAAAATGCAGCTTTAGGACCAGCTTTATACTACATAGGAACCAAGTCAGTACCAGAAATAACCAAGAGTAGCCAGGATGCWATTCTGAAATCCACCAGCTGGTTTTGGTCCTATGGAGAAGTCACTCCAGCTCACCTATCCTGAGCCAACACAGGCTCCAAGGCACCTCGGCAGAATAAACAACAGATCTCGTGGTTTACTGGCCATGCAGACAAGAACAATAAATAAGGGTAYAATGAGGAGCTATATTCACCCCAAAAAAAAGTCATTCCAACAGCTCTGTACAGAGCACCTTTGACTCAGTCTTCAGCTCCTGCTGATTTGATATTTGTATCCGTTTTCTTCTCTTCAGACAACTCTATAAGAGCCYTCAGCTCAGCTTCAGAGAATTTAGGGGTCAGTGCCACATTATCATAATCAAATTCTTCATCAATTGAAAAYGGTTGAACATCATCTCCCAGTAGCTGTAATGAGGAAAAACAGATACATAAATAATATTGCTGCAAGTGATAATAAGGGAGCTCAAAATATAAACTTCTAATTAATATTTAATTAAACTATTTTTTCTGACTCTAACACTCACAGCTGATTAAGCTCTTTTTAAGTAAAAGAATAAATTCAATTATTCAATTTGACCTAATTTAAGCCATTTAATGTCCCACATTTGTACTGTACTGTATCTGAATGAATATCATTAACTAATTTTGCTAGAGGCAAGGAATCTAAAAACCTCCCTTGCACACATCTATTATATTCCTGCCACTTGTAGCAGCAAGGCTGTGGGGATATGGACATGTTATATGCAGCTATGTTAAATTTCAAAGACAGATTCCATAKCCTCAAAATTTGGGTTAGTATTACATAAAGCTTCAGCATACTGATACTAATCATGCTTCCTAGAATACAKTTTCAGTGAAGGAAAGGCCTGCAATGAGCAATGACACATAATCAATTTTCAGACTCCAATAATTTTTTTCCCCATCTCAGAGATGGAATTGGCTGGTTTGCATTTCTTGCATGATGAGCATAAGAATCTTACTGTGTCTGCCAAAATGTGCTTTGTTGACATATTGTATAGCATTTCTGTATTGCTTCTGGTTGAAATATCTTAGAATAAACACTCTGCCTATAAAATAAAATAATGGAAACAAATAACAGTGGCAGGCTCCATGCTGATAAGAAACTGCAGGGGGCCACGACATGAAAGGTTTATGGTAAGCAGTTACATAAAATGAATTCCAGGGCAACACAGGGCAACACAGGAGACACATCCTCACTACTAAAACTGTCTAGGAATGCTCCCTATMCTATGAAGTTAATATTATATGTCTAGAAATGTGTTTCAAAGACTTAAATACTTCAGCACTATGTCAGCAAAAYATTTAAAGACATGCTAATTTTTTCTAGCTTCTGACAAGTCCTCCATGAAGCCCATGACTACCGATGTATTTGAAATTAGGAATACACATATTTGCTGAAAAGCAGGTAGAGCACTCAGCATCTTATGATCACTTCTTAGTTTAGAAGGCCAGTATCCAGCACAATTCGATGTGACATTTTGTAAGAAGTAGCATTGACACAGTTAATGACATCTAATAAGTCAGAGAAGTGGTAGCTGCATTCCTCTCTGGCAGCTGAGCACTCGATAAACATGGCAGAGAGCATCAGGGCAGTATCTACATCCTTTATTAATAAACTGTAATGTGCATGAATAATCAGGAAATATTTTTTTCTGGGATTGTATCATTTAATTAATCATCTGTATTGCTCAGTTTTCTAGGGATCTGGCTTACATTGGCTTAATTAGATGTTCGAGGATCCAGRTAATCCTGGATGCAGACCTGTAGACCATGGGCATTTATAAATGRGAAAAACTTTGTAGATAGAATTGGTCTAGAAAACACTATTCATTCTGCACACAAAGATTCTCTTGCTATATTTATAGCCCACGGACTATCCCAAGTAAACCATCATTAACTTTTATAAATAGCACATTTGAAAAATGTTAACAGGACACAAAGCCTGCACACAAGCCCTCATTCCCAACAGAGATAAAGCCAACTCCTCAACTTCCCCAGCATATTCATGCTCATTTTCAATTTTTCCACAGGCAGAGCCTCCTAGAATTCCTTGTCAGTAAGATAACCAGCAACTGGGTAACAAATGGTAGCAGCAACCAGGGTTGTAATACCTGTCTTTCATTTGCAGAMTTCCAAAACACTTCTAAAATACAATGCAAGGCACAAATATTTTTCAGTTATTTTGGTTGTAACAGTATTTTTTACAACATTGTGCTGGTTTGGACTGGGGTAGAGTTAATTCCCTTCACAGTGGCAGATAAGGAGCTGTATTTTGGATTTGTGCTGAACACAGGGTTGATAATACATGTTTTTGTTATTGCTGAGCAGGGTTCACACAGAGCCAAGGCCCTTTCTGCTTTTTGTACAGSCACACTGGGGAAGAGGCTGAGGGTGCATGGGAGGGTGGGAGGAGATAGAGCTGGGACAGGTGACCCCAAATGACCAAAGGGATATTCCAGGCATATGACATTATATATCATCAGTATATAAAGTGGGGGACAAAGGAGAAAGGGGGGTTTGGAGTGATGTCATTTGTCTTCCCAGGTCACCCTTAGCCATGGTGGGGTCTGCTCTCCTGGGGATGGCTGAGCACCTGTCTGCCCGTGGGAGGCMGTGAATTCATTCCTTGCTTTGCTTTGCTTGTGTGCACTGCTCCTGCTTTCTGCTTTCCCTTTTAAACTGCCTTTATCTTGACCCGTGAGTTTTCCAGTTTACCCTTCTGATTCTCTCCCAGTCCCACTGTGGGGAGCAAGCAAGCAGCTGCAGGGCTTGATGTCTGCCCAGGGTTAAACCATGAACCACATCTATAACTGAGTTCAAACTACAGTAAGCCTTTATAGGGGTTCTACAAAAGYAAATCTATTTTTCTCTGTCAACACACATCCACTGTGACCTTGTCTTGGCCTTCACATCACTCCAGGAACATTTTATGCAGATACAGCAAAATACTGGAAAAACTTTTGTTTACAAAACTTGACCCCAAAATGCTAACTGAAGTAAGGTGCCAAAATAAAACATACCCAACTTCACCCTGTTAACAATTTTTCTGTTACCTACTCATTGCATATTTGAAAAGTTTATTCACACTGCATATTTATCAGTGTGCTTCTTCTCTCAGATGAGTACTCAAAGCATTAGGGATTCCTTTTTTCCTTCTTCCAAGAAGCCACTGACTTCTAAGTTCCATGAAGACAAGCAATCTAAAATTTATATAGTGCAAACTGCAATTTTGTTCTATGTCAAAAGGAAGGCATTTTACAATAGAACACTGAATCCTCTGAGCTGATCAAATTATTATCTTGTTATTTTTGCCTAAGGAGCTGAGAGAAATATGTGAATTTCAGGTGTCTAATTTAACATCTAATTGAAATCTTTTTGAGWCCTCTCTGGGAATAGAATCCTGCTCTATTAGAAAAGTGCCAGTTTGCTTAAGATTGCTTCTGTGATTTACTCTGTGAAGAAAAAATCACTTTCATTTACAGTTCCTGCATGTCCAAATTAAAGGAGGGAAAGAATGCAATATTTCTATTAATAACTGCAGTATTTTGCTACAGATGTTTTTACAAAGTAATATTGTAAATAAAATACCTTAAAGTTGACATTTTCAGAAATCTATTAATAATTTGCAACTCAGTTCTTTTATTAATCTGTRTGGAGTTACACTTAGCTGAACAGCTTGTCTCTGTCCTTCTAAAACTTGTATTTCTGTGTAATTATGATACTCTATGATTCACTTGTTCAAATTATGTAAAGCATGCACATACACTCACCAATTATTTCATTCCATGCTCAAGGGAAATATTACTAGTTCACTAACAATAAATAAAAAAAATGTGGGATGAAGGCATATATGCTATGATCTCATAGAAGCTTAATATATACTGTGCATATATTCTTGGGAGAAAAAGAAGTTTAGGGCACTGGACTGGAAGTCAATAAACCTGACCAATTTTCCACTTCTGCTTCATCATTCTGGACAAGTCATTCAATCTCTGTGTCTTTACTGGCCTCTGAGAAGATATAACTCTTCCATCTTCTTTCATTTAGTCAATCCTGTCTAAGTTCTTCTGTGTTCTTGTTGCATTTATGCACAGCACGTAGCAGAAACAAACCTCAGCTGAGGCCTATCAGTAGAACTTTAAACCAAAGGAACTCGATGGAAGTTGTATTTTAGGTGAYACATGCTGCCATGCCACAGATTAAGATAAAATGACAGACACGCTAAATACTTTTTTTGAATGCTCAAACTACAGACAAATAAAGGAGAACAGAAGGGTAGAAATCTTCTTTCCTAATCCCAGCCATTCAAAAATTAGGTTTCTAGACTRAGGCTGGCAATTAGCCAAAAATGGCCCAGCCAGAGCCTATGGATGGAGATATACTACATTTTACAACAAATGCCCACTACAAGTGGGATGAATCACTTTCTGGAGTGGCTTCTCTTCCTCTTGGAAGACTAAATTAAACTACATTTAAAGCAGAAGTTAGGTGAGATAAATCCCACTTTGAATCCATGTTTATAGTGAATGGATGGAAATGATGCCTCAGCTGCACTCGTGTATGCAGAGAGRGAAATAAGAACAAATAAAGATGTGAGGAAGCAGGCATTAAGACACAAAATTACAATGATATCTTTTATGAAAGAATATACTAAGTAGAAATACAGGTGAAAATAAATTTCTGGATACAGGAGGGAAATGTTCTATAATAATGTACTTCAAACATACAATGAATGCTGGTTCAATTTGCAGTGGCCTGTGGCAGGTCATGTCACACTGTCGATACTGAAATCCTGGAATATGTTTATGTCTAAAGTGAGGAAAGAAAGATGAAGCAGAACCGGTGAACAACACAAATAATTTGCTGTGTCACTCACTAAGCCACTTCGTAACACCTTTTGACAGAAAAACATTTTCAGGGTGACAAGTTGTTCTTTAACAATTATCCAAATTATAAACTGGGTCTTAGCAGAGCTGCTTTTTTCAAACTTCCCTAGCAATATGTTGAGTGATACACAATTTACCCTCACAAGTGCCTCACAAGTGCTTCCATAGCATAGACATTTCTCATCCTGCTATTTTTCATACAGAATGGCCTTCCATTTTCTAAGAAAACCAATTAGGCAGACACATTCTGTTGCCCTTCCCTAACAGATTTGTTTTGATGGACAGAGAACAGTCTCATTTTAAAGCAGAGATGTCTCCAGGGAAAATCTTTTTCTAAACTAGTCTTGCCATAAGCAATGCAAGACTTAATTTTCCAAGCAATGACAATTTGAAGCACTGAGGGATTTTAAAATGGACCTGTTCAGTCTTGACAGTTCTAAAAATCAGGCCACAGTTATATTATCTAAATGAAGGCAAAAATATGTTTATAATTTAGGGGGAAGACTGCCTTCATTTTAAGTAGCCTGGCACAAACCAAATGGTTGTGAAAATTGTCTTTCTTCTTGAAAAATGCAGCAACTCATAGCCAATGTAATAATACTCAGTTTCTTTCATAACCCAACTTTCTCTCAAATGGAAATGAATTTTGCATGCAGTCAGATCTTTATCTATTTTTCATGAACTATAGTTTAAAGAATCATATGCAGTCCTTTATGAACACTGCAGGCTGCTACAACCCTCCTTCTTCTTTGGTTTTATACAGAAGTTATGAAATGAGAAGGCTATAAAACCTCATTCTAGTTTTTTGAGTTTTATTTTGTGTCCAATGGCTATATCTAAAGGCAAAAACCCTGAATTATGTCAATCCTTCGGGAAAAGAGTGAGTATTTTTATTCACAGAATGGTGGGTATTAAAGCTTGAAAGGTCATTTTAGAACATCTACTTTTTCCCAAAGCAGACTTGCTCCTTCTAGTAAAGTTTATTACAAKGAACTAAACACAATTGAGCCCAGGAAAGGAGGCACCATATGCAGTGCTATAACACCAAACCTTCATTGGTCACGCGTCATTTATAAACTTGATTTAAGCCTCATGGGAACATCGATAAGCATATGAAACTGCCAAAACTGGCCCACTTTAGCTGGAAGCTATCTTCAGCTTCTATTGCAATGATCAGGCAGGGGAAAAGAGCAGTGAAGAATTCTCTGCMATAGAAACATCCCCAAAAGTTAATGCTCACGATGACTATTTGGATAGGAAGCTTAATGGCTTAAAATAAGCCTGTGAGCAATCCACACCTTCTGTTGCAGTTTGAAAAGAACTGAAATTCTGAAGGAAGACAGCAATTCTAAATTAGAGCTTGCATTGACTGTGTCTGATTAAAAGGCTCAGAGTCCATAAAGCAAACCTCTCCACCAGGCCTTGACAGTGCAGTTTCTCAGCAGCATCTTGCTACTACTCAGTTCCAAGGGACCAGATCTTTATTCTGACCACACTATAATCTAAAAGCCCTTTTTTCTTTTAAGTGTAMTGTTAAAGGGATCATTCACTACCTCCCTGCTACAGAAAATGGCTCCCATATTAAGCAAATGTGTATGCCATAAGATCGTAAGATCACTGGAAAATTAAATGGTCCATCATTCTACCTAAGAAAGGATTGTTAAAAGGCTGAAAAGTGCAAGAGCATACTTGAATATTCTGTGAGTTACACATATTAAATATTAAAAAGCCCACATACCATTTGAAGTATTGCAGTACACATTTTGAAAATGTTGGATTATATAGTAGCAGTGTGTAAGATAAAATAGAGTGTTTATTTCAATTCTTAACRTATTTAAGAATTCATTATTCATTTAAAAATTTATAATGTGGCTTGTTAACTCACAGCAGTTCTACATACTCCATCTATATCCCTCTGTTCTTGCAGAAAKAACATTAGAAGTCAATAGGAAAAAAAATACCCCAAACCCCCAAAGTTTGAATGAATGCATCTGATCTCATACCTCTTGTGCTTTGCCATCTGATGGCTGGGGAACTGACAAGGTTCTGAATTTCGGCTGAGTAGGCTTATCCAAGAAGGGTGTACAGMAAGTCACTGTCTCTTCCACTTCTCCTGGGAGAACTAATGACCCTGCTGAATGAAAGAGTCAACATTAACCTTCCACTTGATGYACATATTAGCAAAATCCTGTTAAAATCCTGAAGTGCTCAGACATGGGCAGTAGCCTGTTAGCCAAATGTGATGTACTTATTGTTGCATAAGCTATCATTAAAACACATCCATGGAGTCCTGATTTAACTAGATAGTAACACTGTATTAAGGAAAAATCAAACTGGGCTGAACACAGACAAGCAGCTCTTCTTTTTTAAGAGTGCTGAATTAAAATTTGGATGTAGATGCTCTTAAACTCAGAGAGCACCTGGAATTACATTCCTTTCTTTCTGAACATAGATGGAAAGCGCTCAGCAGAGATGTCTGCAGTAGAAGTTATGAAATACCTTGTCTGACACTGATGAGCTGAGCAGGCTCATTCATTTATCTTTTGCTAGAGCTTCACCACCTGTACATTGGGCATAAAGAATCATTGCAAAGCATCTTAATATGACTGAAAACATCAAGTAAAAATACCTGGTGGAAGTACTAATATTCCCCATTACAGTGCCAGATGACTCTCTTTTGTAAGGGTATTTCATAGACGTTTGTTTCTCCCTRAGCTTTCCAAAAAGAGGTACTCGGGAGGACTTCCCCATATCTGCGATGGAGTGACATGTAACCATTCCATACGGGCAGGATTTGTTCCACAGTTCACAAATGCACAGATTTTCTGAATCACTTTTCCTTTATGAACTTGAGCAAAACATTCATACCAGGACCAGTAGGTTTGCATTCTGTGACAGATCAGAAGGATATGCCTTAGGTTTAGATATATCTTCTAACATGAATCAATCTCAGCTCTGCTACAGCACAGATGTGTCCATCTTGTCTCAGTAATGTTTTTATGAAAGAACTTAAGGGGACCATATGTCTTGCAATTTAGTCAAAGGATTATGTAAATCGACCTACTATTTTTTCAGCTGATACACAAGTTTCTTTACAGTTTTATACTACATTTACATTTCTCTTGTAATCTCAGAATAAATTTTCAAAGCATTGCTTAAATGTTAGTTAATGGAAGCAACAAGAGAGTGCATAGATCCAGGGYGAAAAGGATGAAGTGGCTATTTATCTCTACCTGCATGATTTTACCACAGTAAAGGAGTCATGGACCTCTCATTCTCCTGTGAATCTACATTTGAAAATAAAGATTTCCTAGCTTGGTCTTTGTAAAAAATCCATGACCAAATTCTTAATTTAGTTTTCTTCTGGGAATAGTGTACTAGTTACAAGCCAGCAGGGTTTCGAATTGCAAAGTAGAATGTTCTTTTAAAAAGAGTTGAATTACCTCCCTTGGGCACTTTACTTCTGGAGTTTTGTTGCTTGGTTCATGACTCATAACATATAAGAGGGGCTGTTTTCAMCCTCATTCTCTTGGTTGCTTAAGTCCATCTCCAGCCATCTGGAGATGGTTGATTTTGCATCAGTTACAGGAGAGAGCTTTCTGAAAAGGACAGCACAGGTATCTAGGCTATGTCTTCACATGCTCTCCAGCTGTTTTTTTTCATAATTTGGGTCAAAAGCATTTGTAGGATAGGAGGAAGATGTGAATGCTCTTTTAAAGACAACAGCATCTTTCACCATTATTTCAAACTTGCAACCTGAACCTATACCCTTACCAAAGTAAGGAATGTCTGGACATCAAGAGGTTTTTATCACCTACTGGTACAAACACTGATTATTTCTGTACTAAGAGCTTCTCCCCCTCAACAGACCAATCTGSAGAGAGAAGATGTGGAGGAAGCACTGTTATGCAACAGCCTGGCAATGGTCCAGAAACATAACTCTTAAGAATTAGGACAACAGAAGGAAATTTATTTTTGCTTTTAGCAAGAAGTGCTTGTCATACTCAGAATGTCAATTCCACTTTTTAAGGCTTGTTAGTAATGCAAACAATGTTTCAAATTCCCTTCAATCACCCCATAAGAATGTAATCAACCTTTGTTTGCCAGTAGACATGCCAGAAATGAGCTTTGTCTCTCTGTATCCTGGCTGTGTGACAACATATGAAAGTCTAATTGGTAAAYGCTGCTTTCCCTGATAATGTTTAATAAAGAAACCCCTTCAGAGAGCAAAATTAGAGAGTTTTGACAGTCYTCCTTCTCAGTGGGAGCACCCAAAGGAACTCCAGGCTATTGTAAGTTCTAGCCAGTACCTCACAGCTTGTTTAGGCTGCTGCTACAGCACTACTGGATGATGATCCTAATTAAGCTGCTAATTATGTTCTCTGTGGAGGTGATTAATTAGCAACAGGAAAGCCTTGGATACTGCCAACGGCACCATATATAGAGATAACTGAAYAGGCAGCGATACCAAAAAAACTGAGAAGACATTTTGAAATGCAACCCTCATACCATGAAGAATCAACTCCCTGGATGATATGGCTGATGATTATACTCAARTCCTGCATACTTTAATGACAGCAATTTGAAAACTGAACAATTCTCTTTAGTCCCTCACTACCACATCCCAGAAAGTGATTACAAAATCTGTCAACACAGCTGAGTTGGAGTTTTTTGCATATTGTGTACCATTGACATCAATTATGAGTATAGAAGAAAGTCTTCTGGCACAAGTCTGCTTTTAACTTTTAAGAGCAAAGAAGTTCAAAGTTTTGTCTGTAACTTTACTGTAGCCAAACGATGCCCAGCTATATATACACTGACAGCTATATATACACTGACACAGGTTTTCCCACTTTCAGACACTACATTTTACAAAAATGCTGTTGATGGGGAGCTGAGAAGAGAGTGATAACGAAAAAGCTTAAAAGCTAAATTTTGCAGTCTCCTCTAATTCTCATGCTTCAGGCTGTTAGTCCCAAAGAGCTGCCTAGTGTGAAATCATCTCAAGGCATGTTAAATGGATTGCAAAGACTGGAGAAGAAAAACAAGAAAGGGATTCACCAGCTGGGGGGAGCCCCATACTTTAAAAAATCCACCTCATTTAAGTGTGAATCCTCTTCCTTAACCTGATTTTTCTGGATGTAAGCACAGGTTCAAAATATAAATGGGAAGGCACAGATTATGAAAAGTAACAAATGTTGATATAATTTGCCTGAAGAATTATTTAAATAATCAGCAGTTATGCTTGGCCTCAGCTTCAAAGTAACTGAGTCAATTGGGTTCTCCTCAGYCTCTGCGGGGTTACAGACAACTGGAACCTTGAAAAGACAAGTTTGCAGTACCTCAGTGCTCCGAACTGGATTAGGGTGAGAYTGTTATATCCTTGCCTATGCAGCCTCTCCCACACATTCAGTTAGTCCTGTTTTAATTTTCCCTTGTATTTAAACAATAGCACACTCAAGATCTCCAGACATTCTTTTTACATATTTTAGACTTTATTGAAATATTACGTATTATTATACYGCTATCCCTCAAGCCTGCAGCAAGAAATTTGTAACCAGCCCTGGAAAGGAATTCTGTTGCCAAAACACAGGCACTAGGCAAGCCCCATCTATCCCTGGAGAAAACCTGATCATCTCTATTGTTGCCTTAAGCTACTTACAGTTAGAGATTAAATTCAGGGAGAAAGAGTGATTAGGCTGTACACCACAGCTATGCTGTCTCTACACGATGCATTAAAGCTATGGTTTAGGGCAGCAATTTTACTCTGCCAATCATGGTTTACTGTGCCAAAGTCTTACAATGGAAAGCATTGCTCTTGTTTCAAGCTTTCAGCCCAGTGCTGTCAAACAAAAACAGCCACAATGAATTTGCATACTGGCCAAATCTGTAGGTTGCTTTTCTAACTTGTAAGAAGCAGTCACATTTATTAATACATTAAAAGACATTGAACTTTGCAAGATAAATTGGAAAATAAAAACAAGAAAAAAAAAAGAAAAAAACCCCACAAATAAAACAGCAACAAAAAAAAACCAACAAAACAACAAAAACAAATGAACAAAACAAAATAAAAACCAAACCAAACCAAACAAACAAAAACACTAGAATGGCTCTTCCAGGACATCTGCCAAACAGCACTGGTTAGATGGGATTTTTTAACACCTATTTTCTATCATGCTTTTCATACTGTCAGCTTTGAGCCAGGTGCCCTTAAGTGTGGATATTGTATTAATGTACAGGTGCTAAGTCAGCTAACTGATCTGCCCTTTAAAGGTAAGTGAAGCACAGAGATACTGAACTGCTGCCAATAACAAGGAGAGATAAAGGCTTGTTGCAATTATACCAGCAAGGTATGATATTTTTTGCTGGGTAAAGTAAGCTATGATATTTTTCAGCTTGTTTTAACAATATGAAGTCTTATATCAATCACTGGTTCTGACAAAAGGTTGCAGCATTTAAAAAGGTCAACAACAGAATGTCTTTCTAATTCATGCCAAAAGTTGCCTCAATTAGAACTAACTGGACTTCTTCAGGATTAATCCTTTATTAAGGTATTCACTAGTGATATTATTCCAGATTACTTTATCATTACAAACAATAGAAGTGACATAATTCTATATTTTAAATTGTATTGTGTTGCTATGGTTTCTACAGGACTAAGGTTTTATCTCTCTTATGATGAAGCCATAAAGGGGACTTAGACATGTAAGACAACTATCAAACAGTGCTAATTTCTGCAATTAGGAGCCAAGGGGAAATTTTTTAGCCTGACTCAACAACTATCTTCACCACAGAARCCCTGAGAAAGACCCAGGCTGTGGGTTTCCCAGATCTAAATCTGGATGTTGTTCACTTTTCTTACTGCACTTAGAAGGAACAATTACTTTCTGGCTAGGCTGTGTTTCAGTGTTATAAAATACAACCTAAAAGCTTAATTTTATTAGCAAGCATTGTTGATACAGCCTTATTCGGCACTGAGGCGAGTCTGCCTCAAATCAAGTGTGTTTTACCAGGGCTTTCCCCATGTATGYGATTAACATTTACTCTTGGACACACACAAACACACAGAAATTACCTGAACRCTGGAGAGAGGCAAGGCCTGTCACAGTGCTAAATGCAGCCAGTTATCCTCAAGTTTAAGCAGAGCTCTTTTCCCTCTCTGTTTTACTTGATATTTTAGCATTGTGTTTAATTGTCATCAACCAACTTGTGGCCTGTTTGGAACTAGAGATATCTAACAATACGTTCATGAGCTAGATATAGGCATTTCTCATTTCACTGTGATACAAGTGAAATGTGGGATTATGCTTCCATCAGTAAGCTCCAGGGGTTTTTTAATAGATATTACCGGAATTTAAGACATAAATATAGAACAATGCCCTACAAAGGAAAAAATGGGCACATATGAACACTGCAATCAAAATAAATCTATGATATCTGTACCTGATCTGAGACTGCTCTTTTACTACCTCTTTTCTGAAATTGCCTAGGCTGGAGAAAGAATATTTACTGTAAACCTGACTTTTSTTGGTTTATTGTTTTCTTGCGAGATACTGGAAGTCTCTAAGCCCCGGACTTCACCGGAATTTGGGATATACAGAAAGGAAAGACTAATCAAATCTTTACTGTTAGAGTAGAGACACCAATCAAGTGGCAATAACTAAGAAACAAATCATCAAAGCTTCTGTCTGTGACCTCAAGCTATGTGGCTTGATTTCCTTGTACAGTCACAGGTACAGATGAGGAAAATGAATTTAAATGAATTTAAATGATAAAAGGTCGTCAATTCTGGTTGCTATAAAGACCACACAATGACCTATGACAGACAAATAACTATAGACATTAGTATTCCATTTACTTTTTGGAAGGGGGAGAGTTAAAATTATTATAGATGGACAGAACAGTTCAACATAACTCAAAATGCTCATAATAGGAATTCTTAAAGAAGTTCACAGTGAATTTAAAATTACTCTCATCTACTTTAAGCCCAAGATAAAATTGTTTTAATAGATAGGGACAGCATTTTCATTAAATATTTCCACTTTACAGAACTGTCTCTTAGCACCCATGTTACTTGGTGAAAAAACTTTTGTATCAAGTAATCAAAGAAATCAATGTAATTTCAATACAGAATAGAAATGTAGAAAAAGGGAGAGATGTTGTTAACAAGAAGTGCTCTGCACTTCTAGAAAAGCTTGAAGGAAAATAACTGGTCACCAGGACACAATACAGTAAATATTCCTTTTAATTTATTATTTCACTACTTCTTAGAGTGAGAAAATTAGTACTTCATTTGGGGGAATTGGGGCAATGTGGGGGATTTTCTAGCAATACAAGAACAGAGGAAGATCATCTCTGATAGRGGAGAAACAGCTCTGTAATCAATGTTCACACACTTGCACTCAAAGACAAAAAATGACGGTGAATATGAAAGGGGGAAACGTACCAGTGCATGTCTCTTCATCTGTGTCTACATCTTCCAASTTTAAGTACTTGTCCATCTGCCATAAAAACCCAAATTGGAAAACTGATTAGACTATATAAATTCCATTCCTTATAGTACTATCTAGAACAAAGCAAAAATGCACTAAATGGTCTGCTTCATCTTCTTCATTTTCCTCTGCATTTTTCCAAGAAAGCATTTTTAAAGATTTTTCTTTAAAATGTGTAACCCAAAGGAAATACTTCTAGGTACAGGCAAAGAATTACTGCCAAAATTGCTGCACATCTACTTAAGTGATGGGAAGGAAGCTCAAGCTGTACAATAACTTTTTCAGGAACTTAGTGTGAAGATGGAGAAGTAAAATATTTTCATAGGAAAATGATACATGATAAACTACTGTGCAATTCTGCAAGCTCATTTCATTATGGCATGAAGACAGAACATGCTGTACGCAAACTAGAGCTTGATTCTTCTGTTTTTACACTAATGATTAATTGATTAGGAAGTTAAAAAACTAGGAATTATTACATTTCTAGTATTTCATCTGGGGCTTTGATCTACTGTTTTCTTAGACTAATGTCCCTTGAACAATCTAAACTACGTAAAATGCACCCAAAGACATTTCTCATTTCAGGTATCACTCTGAATAGATGCACAGGGTGAGAGTGAAAGGTTTCTCCCAGCCTATCTGCAAATAGTGTTACCATGGAAGATTTACATGCCCTGGGTTGTCTTCTGTGTTTCCATGAAGCAATTAAAGAAGCTTAGATAATTTTTTTCCAACCTGGTTTGAAAACATCAAGACTTACGTAACATTTACACTTAAAAGTACATGCTAACTAACATTAGAAAAAATTTTGGACTGCTCTCATTCTTCTTCCCCAAAGATGGGAAACATCATCACAGAAATACCTCAACAAATTGCAAGTAATTTGTAGTTAATACAGCAAAAATCAGTCATGTTCTGCTCATAATCCCAACTTTGAAGAAAATCAAAAGAAAAMCCCACCTTCACTCTTTCAGACAAGCTGGGATTATTTCCATCAGAGACACCAGCTGTCCAGCTCTCACTCATCACTGTCTGTAAACAGACGGGCAGAAATACTTAAATGCATGAAACAGAATCAAAATCACAATCAAAGCTCCTACTKATTTATACATACAGTTCACAGAATCACAGAATGGGTAAGGTTGGAAGKRACCAYTGCAAGTCACCTTGTCCACTCTCCCTGCTCAAGCAGGGTCTCCTAGAACACATTACTCAGGATTGTGTTCAAACAGCTTCATATACACTGTATATAAAAACTTWTAAGAAGTGAATGGAATGTTCCTGAAAATAGAACAGATGCAGGGAATTCTCTGAAAACCTACACAGGACCAGACKGAATCAATTGGAACAACACCACAAGTAATCATAGCATGCCTTAAAAGCAGCATTTAGAACAGCGGCACTGTTTTCAATAACAGTTTTTTTCCCTCTTTCCTTTCTCAGGGCAGGCTTAAAGGTTACAGAGTTCAACTTAGTGCATTATGACCTCTTCCTGCCACTACACTAGAGTTTTTCTGATGCATTCTACTATTACTCTATTTGTTTCTTAAACTGATAATGTGACAAAAATGTGCCATGTCTGAAGCTTTTTCTTCTTTAGAAACAAAGACATACATAAAGAATTATGGATGTTCCAATTACATCAAGGATAATGGAAGTTGTATATTGCTTTATGTGGCAGAAAGACAATTCAATGTGGCTAAAGAGACACCAAGACAAATTACACCAATGAGAAAACAAAGCTTTTTATGAAAAAATGCCAAAATATTATTGTCATTATTATTACACAAACAACTGACAGAATGTAATTGTTTTTAAAGCCTTGCTTGATTCTACCTCAAAGACATGTCCTAGTAGGAAGGAAAATGGAGCTCGTGCTTTGAGGCCTGGCAGGCCTATCATTTGAAGGCACTGCAGTGTGTAACTGTGTATTTCACAAAAGTACCTGCTACTTCTTTTTAATGAAAGTTTARTGAAGGGAAATTTTGAGTACAGACTAGATCATAACTTAATTATTTGTTATTCAGGCAGGAAGGCGTAAGTTCTTAACAAGTTGACTCAGATTTCCATCTCACTCCCTCAAGATGATGTCTGTTGTTTTTTGTACCTGCATATGAAATTCCTAATCTCCTGTGTTTCAGAAGATCAAAAATGCCCCTGACCTGCCTACTGCTTRCTTCAGGCAGTAACCTACCTTCTGCAATACAAAGCTCTGTACTTCCTAAAATCTACAAAAAATAAAATAAATTTGTCCATGTTGGTATCCATACACTCAGGATATTTTTTTTCTTTTTGCCAACCTCTACCACTAACTGCAGTCTCCAGTGAAAGCATTACACAGCTCATTGCAGGGTGCCTTATTTGTYAGTCAGATTATGGCAGCTCTTCAGCAGGGCAAATGCCACTGCCAAACATGATCCCTGCAGGTGCCTCTCTAAGCAYTTAACACTTAGGTAGCATTTTAAATATTTGCCTCAAATAGGATAAATACCACTAGCCTTTAACATTTGGACAATGTATCTGTCCATATTTTCATCTGTTTGAATGTGGTGCTTGTCCACATGGACAAATGTTAACGCATTACCTCATTCTCATTTGGCTTCTGTGGTGGAAATGACATCCACATTTCATTCCTTCTTTTGGGTGAGCCATCCTGTTTGTTTCTGTTTGGTAATTCAGAAGTAGGAAACGTTTTACTTAAGGAGTCCACTTCACTTTCCTGAATTTTCTTCTCCTCTTTCTCTGCAAGGAGAATCACACCAGATCAGATAACGTAATGCACTATCCAAGACATTTAACAACTCCTTAGACAGCAAGAGCAAGGTTAGGAAAACTGCAGGTGCTTCTGACTATCCTACCAGCCAGATCCATGGGGCACAAAGCAGAATTAGGACACAGCCAGATGACCATCAGCTCAAATCTGAATAGTACAGTGTGGATTTAGAAGCTGATAATAGGCAACTATGTGCATGCAAGTATGGATTTTCAAACCTATGCTGAATAGTTGGGATTTCTTCGTTCAACCTAGCAAAAAATACAGTAATCAAGGCCAAAATAAAAAAACATTAATTTTTACTTAAATARCTCCATTATCAAATATGGAGCAGCTATAGGACAATCAATTAAAATGAACTGCACACCACATGTTCTTAATGAAAAATAAATGCTCATTTAATGAAGCTTTTTGGTGTTTGTAAAATTTACTTTGCAACAATAAGAAACACCGCACTGCATTTCTAAAACATAATTATGTATTATAAGCATTTAAGTAATTCTTGTGGAGAGTTTTAATGATGCCTTTGGGGTTACTACATTGAGCCATACAGCAAAGAATTATTAATCCCCTGGGACAGCTCTGTGCTTGCAGTTACTACGACACACATAAAGGGCTGGTAGTGTGGGTATAACCTGAGGTCCCCACTTACAAGCATCAGGGTTCATAGAAAGCAAACCACACCACACCAGAGAAATCTAGCAAACAGGTTTTAAGGCTCAGATGACAGATGGATCCTYTGAATAATTTCTAAATCCCAGGTCTCTGTAACATCTTGCTTCTCCCTGCTYTTTTAACAAGTACTTTCCTAGAACAGTATTTGGATACAGCAGTACGTATCAGTCATAATTTTTTCCAACATACTTTTTAAGCCATGGAAATGAAGCGGTATTAGACATGAAACCATCTTTTAAGTTCCTGATTGGTAAAATGGTCACCCACTATTTGCGGGTAATTTTATTGTGACCCTACTTTACAGGAAGAASTAGATGGTCAGCTCAAAAAAATGTTATCTTTTTTTACTGTAGTAATAAAACAGGGTGAGTGTCCTGTTTTATACTAAGAATGGGCAAGTTTTATCTTAAAGASAGAATATTGATGTATTTTGGGGTAAATGGGTATTGGCAAATTATGCAGCCAAACATCTGCAGACCTATGGTGTACAACAGGGCCTGAGGACATCCTCCCTGTGCACATCATGAGCATTCATGTAAGAGAAGTCATAAAACTATTCTGGAAACCATACACTTTTCTTAGCCAGACCAACTGAGAGACAATAGAAATCATCACTGGAATGACCAGAAGCACAATTCATGCAGCCAACAGAGTCTGAATAAACATGATATTCCCGCACTGGCCCATGCTTATCTTGTATACCACTGTGATCATTCCTCTGGGATATAAATCAGATCATCCTTCTCAAAAATATAGGTTCTGAATTCTCCAAAGAAAACAGTATCACTTTTAGCATCAAAAGACCTACGACACATAGTTGGGCAGTTATAATTAGTTGGTACATATGAGCTGACAAACTTGCGTTATTAGGTTATATATTTTCTGGACACCTGAGCTATTGTCACTGCTTAAAAGCTAGACAGATTAAATAAGATAGTAAGAAAGCAAGTGCTTTCAGAGTATTTATGTGCCATTTACCAACCCCAGACTACAGCTTAGAAGCACTATCCCTTTTCCTAAGAGATCAGTCATAAACCTTTGACAGAAACATTTTTCTAGCTAAGACCATTGCAGAGTTATTGGGTTAGAGAATATTAAACATTACATTTGATGAAAACGTTCACCACTTCAATGTGATACCAGATTCATGACTGCATGCAAAGAAAAATTTTGAAGAAAAATGTCTAAGCAACCCAAAGCAATTATTTAAGGCAATTCTGTGGATAGAACATCAACTATGCAACCATGTGCATAATGAGGCCATGCCATATAAATTAAAGGGGGATAGCTGATTTTAACATTATGTTGTCAGCCTTGAGCACAGTCCCTCAGGACCAGCCAACTTCAGCTCAAAGTAACTAYTAACACCTATAGTCTCCCAATGCATGCATCATRTAATTGKCTCYCTTGAAGCAGTAASTGTAATGAACTTAAAAAAYATTATTAAAAAACAACACACATAARTTGTTTTAAAGTTAAAGGAACTACAATCTGCCGAYAAGTATCACAGCTGTAATTCTTTGACAGTGTTCTGAATTTCAACCATTTCTCTCCTTACTTTTGAAAGAGAAAGAGAAGGGAAAGATCACATTCAAGCCAGCAACAGGATCACTCTGCACTTTCCCTGACTAAGTGATAATTGACTCATTATTCACAGTCACAGCTCTCAACCTGCCAAGATCCTGTTGTAGAACACCGGCCTTCACAATATGTGATAAAAATCCAAAATGAGGGATACAAACACAACAAMATGGAGCAGAGGAAGAAAGCTGAAATGATGGAAGGATTCACRTATTTATTCTGCAGACAGATTTTGTCTCACTTTTTAGTCTTTTCACTGTCAGTATCTTAAAAATGAAATAACATGCCAACTTAGGTCGCTAGAAAAGTACATCTGAGTCTCTCAAGAGTAGTATCCATCATAATTTTGTGTCACTAAGAATATGGTGCAGACTTCAGAAACATGTTTCAATCAGAAAGTATATCCAACTTGATAAATTTTTTTCTCTCCTGCTATCTATCCTCTATATTGCCTAAAATTCTCTTTGTCTTCCAATCTGGAAGGGAATTTTTTGAGAATRTCTAGCGATCAGCCACATATTTCAAAGAATAATGGAGTTGCTTATCACAAAACCAGAGAAGAGAGCTACCTGTATTATCAGGAAAAACTTACTGTCAGTGAAATCTCTTAGATGACATAATAACCCCAAAAGAAAGATAAAATTCTCATGGTTTGAAGCATTTCAAAGACACACCACACACAGCAATCAATAACACACCATAGAAAACCTGGCCTGGGATAATACACTGGACAAAACAATTCAAATTACCAGATACTTCCCACCTTTTTTCAACTGAATAAATTAGTTTCAAAAATAAAAACTGAGAATAAGAAACAGGCCCCTTTTACTATAAAAGAACAACAAGAAGAAAAAAAACATATAGCAAACCTACTATTTTAAGTTCCAATTCACTTTTTTGTCCTCATAGCCTGGACACAGGGCCAGCAGAAGGCCTGTGAATACCTTAAATATCTTCCAAGTTATGCTTTGATGGAAAACCTAGAATTCAAATATTACAGTGACTTTCTGCAGGACTCCTGAACAAAAAAACAATTTTACTCASMGTACCGTAACAACTGTTTYGAACAGAGGTTGCAAGTAGAAATGYCATGTTCATTCACTTTCTCCCTTCTTCAAMTACATCATCAGCAAACATTTTAAAACAAGAAAAWAGCCTGTCACTGAAATGTTTCCATAAAATACCACTTTGACGTATTCACAAGGTAGTAACATACTCTAGAACTACCTGCATTTACCTACTTGCAACTCTGCAAACCACTGCACAGTGCTGAGTCCATTTACCATCAATGACAAGCTGTCAGAGGAAAACAAGAAATTTCAAGGCTGAAAATCTGCTGAGAAGCCTTCTATTAATTTTTGGTAACTCAATCACAGCAGATCCCACATTTTCTGCAGTAATCCAACCAACCTGATTAAAGGAAAAAYAATCAGCACAAAATAGGAACTTTTTTTTTCCCTTTCAGAAAAGGTCAAGTTTTACTATAATCAGTTTTACTATAATTGTACGTTGTCCTGCTAGGAACAGAACACAGTATTTTAAAGTTACTTAGCCTAAAAAGAGCCATTCTGGTTTATGTTCACCASATACGTTTCCATGTATTCATATGTATAGATCACTGTAAATCAATGCAGTTTGCCCAACTTTCAAACACAAAAAGTCCAATTATCCCAYAGACTATGCACGTGGAGGATTTCAGTTTTAGAGTCCTATATTGCCTGTCCAAAGTTAGAGCAATTCAGAAGTATTTCAGGCACCTAAACTTTGTCATGTAGTTCCATTTTAAGAGTCTCCACACTCAGCACCTGAATTGTCTATCCCATAACTATCTGAATTCCTGTAAGTCTCACTGCAATCTTACTCCATCAAAATCCTCACTTATTTCCATGGCAGCGAACTCAGAGTAACACTGAGCAAGCAGAACTCCTCTACAACAGAGAAAATAACTTGCCTAAAATACTTACCTCAGTGTCCAAATTAATATTTGTGACACAAAAAATCAGCTGGTGCAGCCTTCTCTCCTAATGTCTTTGATCTTATCCTGATTAAAGGACAAATAATCAGCAAAAAGCATTGTTTAACCTTTTTTTCCCCTTTCAGAAAAGGTCAGTATAACTATAATCAGTAATATAGCTTGATTTTTTTATCAGTTACACCCATTTCTTAACGAAATTTCACTAAATCGTGTCCTCAACTAGATAAGCACATGTTCCATGGAATGGGACAAGTAATTTCAGTGGGACTATTTCTGACCTAAAAGGGTTAAATTCTTAAGTCTCAATTGTTACTTTTGACTGCCATTTTTGGATTCTTACTGTAGCATGTTTAAAAATAAGGCAGGAAAGGACTTTTTTTTGTGTGCTCCCTCAGGAGAAAGATGAATGACTGCTACTCTCAAGTACATTTCAGCCACTCTCACACACCTGCTCTAGCTTAATGTACAGCAATACTTCTCTAAAACTGAGCTCTTAATTTTCAAAAGTTTAACTGCTTTTTACTGAATTAGTATCTCTCCCTTTCTACTTAATGAAACCTATTTGTTCTAGTTTTATGTAGCATTTACCTGTATCAATATCGATATCTCTGTTGTGCTTTTGATAACTCAGTGTTAGAAAAGGGGCAATATTTCTTGTTTATTCCTCATTCACCCCATCTGATCATTTAAAAATACATATGATTCTTTCACAGCTCAGCAGTGTTGCTGCTGGATACCTTTCCATTTGAATACCGATGCTGTTTATTAAATAACAAGGCAAATGTGCACTACATCATTTCAGTAGCTTGTAAAAGCAAAATCCTGTTTCTTTCAAAAGATGTAAAAGAACTTCAGATTTATGAGTTTGGATTRTACTGAACCATACTTTGAATCTTAAGAAAAACAGGATGCATTTGAGTTTATCTCTTAAAATACTTTATTTTTTTACAGTCAAAGAAATAATAAATATCCTTAAAGTTCTCCTCAGCACAAGGAAATTATGTTAAATACATATGTTGGGAGCATTTTAAAAGAACGTGTCATGTACTAATAAATCAGGGCAGAATCAATTATGAAAACTTTCTGTGTACCTGCATCCTGAATAATTCAGCACTAATAGGCAAATAGATAAGTGCTGTAAGAAACATGCAAATGGTATATAATTAAAAACATCTGAAAGCCCTACACAAAGTACTCCTTTCTTAACAAGTAACATAAAAAGATGACAGCAGGTGGGAACATAATACAATGTCAAAAAGCCCAAGAGTTTTGAAAATGCTTGAATTTGGACATAATAATCAAAACATTAATGCATCCTTAAAAGGCCTGTATTTTTTAAGACAAATACCTACTTTTTTGAAATGAGACATTTCTATTTCATTTTATACTGAACACTGAAAAGCAYACAATTCTACAAAGAATTCAGCACTAAAATGGAAGTGAGGTCACTCGACTTCTGTTTCTGATTGTCCTGTTGAGTCACTTACACACAGCTCGTGTCATTTCCACATGTGGAAAGAGGGCTTCCTCACCTCACTGAAATACTGCAGTACATGAAACTAAGCCAACARCTGCATTTAGYGCACTTCRATGTCTTTTTAGACAAGGTGATGAGGTACAGCAAAAATTCACTCTGTGCTACTGCTTTTTGTAGTACTAAAATTCAATCACTGCCAATATGCCACTATAGGATAGAACATGTATCAAAGTATGAAAAGCAAAATTACTGAATATTTCCCTAAGCTCTAGAAAAATCTAAGTTATGCAAGAGAATGAAAATACTTTTTTAAAAATCTGAAATAATCTTTAGAAATTGTTTAGTTATAAAGGCATCACAGAAAAGAACAAATAATTGCTGTCAGAGAAGCACCATTGTTCAAGGGGTGTCCAAGTTTCCAGAAGTCTGAGTGCCTCTGTTTTTACCTGGTGCTGCCAGTGAGCTACTGTGCAAATGCACAGGAGTAATTTTCCTTCTTTAGGCCTGTTTTTTCTGTCTATAAAATGGAGAAGTATCTCACAAAGCAAATACCAGGACAACAAATAACCATAAAACAGATCAGTTATTATTATTTCAAAAATAATCTATTAAGTTTGCATCTCTATGTCTGGGATTTTTTTCCACATTTAGGGGCTCTGTCTGATATTTGATTGTATACCACATTGAATAAAGGCTACAGAGAGATAGCTRCTGAATTTATGATCAATAGAAAATTGCAAATTTTGTCTCCCAACCAATTCTATCAAATGATCCAGCACAACACATCAATAAAAAGCCCTGAATTGACGCTGTTTCCTTATTTCATGCCCTGTTTAAGTTCCCTGGGGATGACRGATTAATTTAATTAGTTTTATTGAACTGTCTAGTTGCTTTTATTGGCAAATCTACTCATAGGCTGAAATTTCTCTTGGGGTTAGCATTGTCCTACTGGTCCATTTTTAAAATAAAAGTGCATTTACTGTCACTTCTTATACAGTTCTCTGCTAYACTTTCTGCTGTGAAGACTCACGTTTGTAAAGTGCCTCCACTGACACTTACACAGGAAGTTTAAAGCTGTTGTTTTTCCTAAATGTGGTTATTGAAAAAAGGAAGCAGACAGCTACAGCCAAATGGACTGTGAACTGAAAACACTGCCCAGCTTTCACTGGGGAATTAAGTTAATCTGATCACAACACAGAAKATGGCTCTTGCCTGCCACCTGTAAGCACACAAGTGATCAGTCACTTCCAAACTTCCTCCACYTGACAGTTTGCTCAGCACAGAAGCATCAAAACAACAACACCAAGGCTATGAAGATGGGTCTAATCAAGGTCCCTGGACTTCAACGCACTGCCAGGCAGTGGGAGGTGTATGAAATAGAGCCAAATTACCAGCAGGAATGAATTCATCTAATTCTAGCCTAGACCAATAAAAAAAAATACAAATCTTAACTTGGATTTGGATAACAATTTTATTCATGGCAGCATCTTCCTATGCAGCTGCCATGAATAATGATCCAGAATGATCCAGAATCCCTTATTTTTAGAAGTGGRAGAGGAGTAATTTAAAATCTAGATGAAAAAATTGAAGCTTGAACTATTTGGAGGAGTTTGTTTCTGTATATTTTGTACAAGGTCAAATGAGATATTTTATATTCCAGTGAATTTCCCATTCTCCCTCTGAATTAAAAAAAAAATGAGCAGATGCTACCCTCTAATTTTGAGCATCATAGCACCAGATTTCAAACACTCTACCCAGGATTTGAAAGAGACTTTTGTCCTCTGTGGCAATTTTTTCAAAAGGGGGGTTGGTTGCATTTTTGCATTTCCACGAGATTTTGTCCAAGGTTTTTCTAGGAAGTGTGGAGTTCTGAACGTACCACTCATTGACCACATCTACAGAATCTGTATCATTCACTCCTTTGTAAATTCAGCTCTTCTGAGGCTTCATCAACTGCAAAGCTCTAAAGCAAGTATGAAAAATTTCATCTTTCTGGACTCTTGCTCTAATTGCTACATTACATTCTCATGAGTTCACCAGCCCCTTCATCTATATATATTCATCTTATTATTATCCTCATGACAAAAACACACTTTGGATGCTCTAAATAGGAAAACCAAGAGACTTAACTAGAATCTTAACCYAGCCCTCAAATGTCTATCCATTAGAGAATCAATAAAAAAGGTTTTAAAAATTTTGTACTTATGAAGTACTCCCATAATTTAAAAATATTATTTATTCAAGATATATACATCATGTTCTGTTGGAGCAGTATGTTTTAAATGCTGAGGTCGGAGTTTTAAAAATATATTTATGYATGTTTATCCATTTTCCATCAGATCTGTAGACATGATGTAAAAGTCTTTCTGCAAAATTTACCTGTCAATTAGTCTATGMACCCTTATTTTCTCACTGCACCAAGAACATTTTAAAAAGCAGAACCACTGGGATTTTTAGGAATACTAGAATCCAAAAGATTAAAATCCCAYATCAAAGATGCAATTTTATGGTCCAGCTAAATTATAACTTATCTCTGTACTAGTTAAACTGAACACACACCTGACATCAATTACAAAGAATTTAGAAGAACTTATTTTGACTCTAGATCTTGCTTGAACTAAGAGAATAACTTTTCAAATAGCACAAAGAATAGAAGTATTCAAAGTTAATATCACATATTCAGATACAATAAAAAGGCAACATTCTAAAATGTGATTTTCTTGATTAGGATATTAGCAATTCTTAAAAAATCAAATTGAAGTCAGGAATGTAAAAATCCATTAATATTATTTCCCATATTTATAAGAATGAAACTGTACTCTCAGCAGAAGATCCTAATGTGTTCACAGGACACCACTCCAGGCTATTTATAGTCTCAAATAGTTTTTTTTAGCTAGGCCAGAACAGTCAAGGACACTTGGGTCTTTCTACTCAAGCTRCAATCTTTACAGCTTTACTGTGTGTAAACTTAACATATGAAGAAAAATTAAAAAATCATTAGGGCATCAGATTCTTATGAGATGCCATCAAGAATAACAGAGAAACTTAAGGTGAAAGTATCCTTGCAATGCCAACTACACACCTAGTATGCTCAAGTGAAAATCACCTTCTATAAACATCTTAGTCTGTGAAATCAATGGGATCCAATTAATTCTGTGTGTTTTCTGTTTCCAATATTATGACAGATAGAAATCTATCAGAATGACAATGTATGTCTTAGGCTTTAAGTAGAATTTTTGCAGGTCATTAGTTTAAAATGCAAACCAGCATCTTGRGTACTTCTAACGGAAAACAAAAGTRGGAAGAAAACAAGTTGAGCTGTTCAGTTCATCCCACCATAGGAACCTGCATTTTTAAGTATTTGATTTAGGTAAAGCTCTACCTTTTATATGATTTTAGTAGCAACTGCTACAGTGACAGTGAAAGTGACTGAAATACGCGCTGAGGCTTTTTGCAAGTAGCATCATGATATGCAGCATGGTTCTACGATAGGAGCTATCCCCAGTGTATCAATCATACATAAGACCAGAAACAGATTTTCAATCCTCTTATCCCCCAGTGTCTCCTTTCTCTTCTATATTTTATAGGGAGGAGAGACAGAAAGTTACCACAAGATTTCTGTGGCAGCAGCTTCAACTCCCTCACTGCTTTTCTGCTCAATGCTTATGACTGACACTTAGTTCTGTCTGAAGGACAAGGACAGGACAGACTTCTAAGTGCCAGTAAATGGAGCATGCCACATTCTGTAGTTTAAAAATACAGTGCTTCTGCAATAATATGAGGACATCACTTTTAGTGCAAAGCAGTGGTAAAGAGAATTGTGAGTAATGTGTAGCTTGAACTTGTTATGGCACCTGATTAAACGTGCCTAAAAAAATGAGCCTGAGCTACAGAATTGGAATTCTGTAATTCAGCAATGCTCACATCAAGGTTAAGCTCCACTTTTTATGTCACATGCAGAACGTAAGATCTTTTCAGCCTAATCATCTAATCTGATGTCCTGCTGTACCTTCMTCCAAGTTACCTGCTAGCTTGGCACAGGATGGGTCAGGTTGGAAGGGATCACAGTGGGTCACCTGGTCCTACCTCCCTGCTCAAACAGGGTCATCCCAGAGCATGTGGCACAGGAATGTGTTCAGAGAATCTTGCATATCTTGAGTATCTCCAGTGATGGAGACTCTACACCCTCTCTGGTGTAGACTGGGCAATCTGCACAGTCAAGTTCTTCCTCATGTTCAGGTGGAACTTCTGTGCATCAAAATCAGTCTTTGTCCATTGCTTCTTGTCCTATTGCTTGGCACGCCCAAGRAGAGCCTGGTTCCATCCTCTGACACCCTCCTGTCACACACTTACAGACATTGATAAGGTCCCCTCTCATTCATCTCTTCTTAAGGCTGAACAGGCTGAACTGTCTCAGGCTTTCCTCATATGAGAAATGTTCCAGTTCCTTAATAATCTCTACAGCTGTCTGCTGGACCTGCTTTAAGAGCTCCAAGTCTCCCTTGTCCTGAGGAGCCCAGATCTGGACACAGCCCTGCAGATGTGCCTCACCAAGGCTGAGCAGAGGGAAAGGATCACCTCCTCTGGCAATTCTCTTCCTAATGCACCCCAGGAAACCACTGGCCTTCTTGTCCACTGCTGGTCACGGACAGCTTGTTGTCCACCAGGACCCCCAGATCCTTCTCCACAAAGCTGCTTCCCAGCAGATCAGCCTGTCCTGCTGTGTGGGGTTATTCCTCCCCAATTGCAGGGCCCTGCATTTGCCTTTGTTGAATTTCAGAAGGTCCCTCTCTGCCCATCTCTCCAGCCTGTCAAGGCCCTTCTGAAGGGCTGCACAGCCCTCTGGGCTGTTGGCCACTGCTCCCAGCTTTGTGTCAGCAGGGAACTTGCTGAGGAGGCATCTGCCCCTGCCTGCAACTCACTGATGAATTAGTTAAACAAGGCTGARCACAGTATTGAACCCTGGGGGACACCACCTGTGACAGGGCTCCAACCAGACCCTGTGCTGCTGATCACAACACTTGAATCTGTCACTCAGCCAACTGTTAATCCACCTCATTGTCCACTCATCCAGCCCACACTTCCTGAGTTTGCCTATGAGGATGCCATGAAAAACAGTGTTGAAAGCCTCGCTGAAATCCATTTAGACAATATCCACATCCCTGCAGGTAGCTGTCTCTGTAGAAGGCAACCACATTATAGAATGCACACACATAGGCACAGCACAGCAGGCTAGTGTTAGTAAACTTGTGAGAGTACCCACACTGCACACACCTAATCTCAGGCCATCTCACACTATTAAACACTTTCCTTAGGCTCTTCTTGTATGGAAATGTCTCATGCAAGACTATACTAGATGCACTTAGGAAACATCTACCCTTCTGAACAGAGCATGTTCCCCCACCTCCCTGAAGCAAGCATAAATGGCTAACTACCTGTAGAGATCTAGCAGCCTGGGAACCAATCTGTAGAAGGTTGTCTTTAGGGTTCCCACTGCTGAGTGGAGAAACAGGATTGGCTAAACTCACAAAGCAGGTGAGTAGCAGAAATACACTAAATACTATTGCTTCTCTTTTTACCTTCCCTCCCGCCTGTGGTATCTAAGGGGAGATTTGGGAAGTTACATACCTTTCAAGAGATATGTGAATGTATTTAGAAACTCTTCATATGACTGCTCATGGCTATTAACAAACTGATCAAGGATGCTGTCCTTTAACAGTTGTTCTCCCATGATCATCCACACCTGGAGAGTTGAATAGGTGTATCTACTTTAGTAGGCTGCTTCTGCAATAGAAATTAAAAAGCAATATATACATGTGCAGGCAGAAAACAAATCAACAGAAGAGTCCCTAGTTCACACATGTGAGCACTAGAACGCAAAATTTTTCTTCTCCCCTTGTGAGGTTCTGATCTTGTCAGTGGAACTTTACTCAACATTTCTCCCAAAATTCATGTGGCCATAGAAATTTTTAGTATAAAGGGAGAAATTGCGATCATTTATCTTGAAATTTATGACTTTGGGTAGTATGGGCCACAGAAATATCAGCTTCTCTTAGTGCTGCTCATTCCTTTAAGTTGTTCAGTCTTTCAACTACAGCCTTTTTTGAAGGAACCACTGCGACACCACTCGTCAGCATGTWGTGTTTGACAACCAGGACACACCTGTACATTCAAAACTTGGACTGACTCCATCATCTCCAGGTGCACTGCTCAGTGTACCATCAAAGCCACTCACCCAGATTTTGGACCACATGTTAAATCACAATGACACGTGTGTCTGTCTACACCAATGCAGCACAGAGGACAGGGAGTGAGTGGTGGAACTTGACAGCCACATAGGAATGTGAGTGGAGAAGGGAATAAATGCTGAGAGCTGAAGGAAAAAAGTTCCACTCTCCAGTCACACAGCAACAGCTTTCCAGCCCACCTTCATCACTTAACCCAGCTCTACAGGAACCAGGGGACCCAAAACAGACCCCAGAGAAGTCTGCTAAAGTTAACCTTGCCCCTTCCTTACCAAAGCTGTGTAAAYGCCTGTTAACAGCTGCATGATGCTGAACAGTTACCCATTACTTATTTTTTATACACATAGGTCCACACTAATAGAATCAGTTTGCACACATAAACCCGATCAAGATGCAAGAATRCATTATCTGCTAAGTGCTTGATTTGCAACTGTTCTTGTGTTTCCCCTCTTGATTTACCACAACACTAAGAAGTGGATTTCAGGGATGAAAGCTTAATTCTTCAGCAAAACTTCAAATCAACTACACTAAGGAAAGGCTGCCAACCTGATTTTGAAGTTAAGTAAAAGCAAAAAAGAATTGTTCAGAGACCAGAAAGAAAATAAAGCATGACTTCTAACATAAAACTCTAATTTTGTTGGATTGCCTGCTTCCAAGGAAGACTAATGTTCTGAAGATATCAAAAAACATGCACATCCACATRACTTAAAGTTTAAGTTTTCTAATGTTTTACAAAAAAACAACCATTATTAATCTCTYTGTGGACTGACCAAGCAGAATATAACTCACCAGACTCTCAGAGTTGTTTATGTGTATTCCAGTGCTTTGAGAGGTAAGCAGTGCCTTCTATTCCTCATTGTCATTATTAAAATTATTATTTGACATAGTGCTGTAATTTGTAAGGCAACTGTAAAAGAAAACACGTATCTAACCAAGAAAATACTAATAATAACTTTTTGTTTTTCTTTGTAGCCCAATGTCTAGGATCTTCAAATCCTTAAAAACACTAACAAAATAAACTTAACAATATTCCCAAAAGGAAGAGCAAACAAATATTATTCCCAGTAACAGATTTAAAAAACTGAGTCATAACGAATTTAAATTATTTAAAGACAGATTAGTGGACGTTTGACACTAAATCTTAGATTACTTAACTSTAAATGAATATGCAATTTGGGGGAATAGTGATAGGCTTAACCAGATGCATGACAGCTTTCTCAGGGAATGCCATGCTCTACAGACACCAGATCATCAGCCTGAAATTAAGCACCCAGACCAGGTGGTACCAAAATCATATCTCAATTGCAATCATATCTCTGCTGTATAACTCCCACCTCCCATAGAATTTAGGAAASTTCACTTCAGATTTTCCCTTGTGCAGCTGTTATTGAGGTCTACAGAATCTCCTCACGGAGAAAGAAACAGCTTGGTCTTAATGAAAGCCTAGGTTCTGTCAGGAAAATAGCCATTCTCTCAAAGAACAGAGGAGAGACTGGCAGCTAGAACTACCTGTCCCCCATTTCAATTATTTTGAAGAACTGCAGGGTGCTGTAGATGGTCCTAAATGAAAGCAAGTGCAGAGGATGGTATTTGGGGAATATGTACTATCCCTGGAACTGAACATGTGGTTAGGATGGATGGTACAAGAGGTGTGTTCAAAAWTTGATCTCAACCCATCCAGGTTTTGGCATTTTTCATTTTCATCCCACTTCCCCCCGTTTTATACCAGTCTCTCTTACATGAGCACCATACTGTGTAAATTGCAGAGAAGTTTCGTGAGGTGAACAGCTGAGACCAGGCTGACTAGAAGACTCACCTTTACTAAGGAGCTAACCAGYAGATTAGGTTCTACATAAGTAAAAGGCTTCAGCATTCACTCAMTTCACAGCCWCAAGGCAATGACTTCTTTAAACTGTCCTGAAAAAAAAAAGAAAAAATACACAAYAATGGATTGGAATCCTCCACAATTTATAAAGTGGATACATTGACATTTCATTTCTAGGAATTAAATTACTGCACTGTTCTGCTAAAGAATAGCTGCTACTAAAATCAAAAACTTTTTTTTTTCCCAAAGGAATCAAACTAACTTGGAGGTCTCAAGGAAAGTAAAGCAAGGGTATCTGATCCTATCCTCCTTGGATAGTTTCAGAGTCAAATATCAGTAGGTGATGCATTCAAGCAACTWTGCATAAGCATCAACTATGCTTTCTTCCTTTTGCATTTCACTCCTGCTCATCCATCCAAATTACTTTAATGAGGTTTCTTGAGGCGATCATTCAATTAAGCCTTGCTGATCATCAGCAGATTATGCAAAATCAATTTTATTTCTCAAAATGCAGTCTTCTTCCAAGCAATTTAAGACAAATCAGAAATCTCTGCATTGAATCACAGAGGCAGGTCAAGTGAGTATTAGCATGATTTCAATTATACAGTGATTAGTTCTATCAAACAACACAAAATGTAGTGGAATATAGACTTCCTGGTTTATGCTGCATTTTTGAGTGCTTTATATTTCTTTAAAATATAATAGAGGCAATGAAAAAAAAATCAAGATTATGAATTTTTAAATGGAAAGAGCAATAAGCTAATCCTCTCTACAAACTCAATAAAATCCCATGTAATTTAATTTTTCTGGGGAAAAAAATACTTCACCAGCATTTCCCGCATAGGTTCAAGGTTCTCACGCTATGAATTTGATCTCCTGGAAGTTATTCTCAGTTTAAAAAAAGGCRGATTTATAAATGGTTTTTCGTAGTTCACCCATAGGTTCATGAAAAATATCCACTAGGTGTACCTTTTATCAAGATTTTATAATCTATATCTGCACAAATCAGACTGAATTTAAATACATTATCTTTAAATCTTATACTCTGTTATTATGGTGCAATGCCYGATCTCTTTTCCCTATAGTGCTATCACAGTAACTACACTTTTAACAACATTGTTGCAGCAAGGAAGAATGAGGTAGCACCATTGCAAAAAAAATATTTTATCAGACAAGTGCACTCAGAATCAATTTAAGTCTATCTAGGTTTTSACTACTCCTAAAAAGGCCACCACCACCTTCCTTTCCTCTTCACCTTCTGGTTTACCACTCCAGTCCATCTCTTGGGCAGACAAAATAAACTACCAAGGCAAAACTTGAAAGTTAACAGAGCAAATGCATAAATTCTGTTTTAAAGACACATTTCCTGATCTGCTTTACAGCCATATGGTGGTGAGTGCCTGTACAACGGGACAGTGGAACATGCAGTGGGAGCAATGGGAGGATGCAGGATTGTCCTTTTAGCAGCCTGTCATAGTTGCTTATGCAACCATGAAAGCACAGCCCCATCAGAAACACCCTCACAAATGGCCCAGAAAGTTGAGCTTCCTCCACTCTGCAAAAGCTGATGTCAGCAGGGCACTCCTACACCCACCACGCTGAGCTGGAGCCCACAGTGCAGATTATCAGCCCCCACAGTGCAAAGAGGCAGGAACTCAAGCCTGTCCTTAACAAGYGCTTGTTGTTAGCTATGGATCATGGTTGCTGCCTTAACAAACATCCCAGGATGGCGTTTTAAAAGCAGGCCAAGGGAAAGGAATGATTCTGGGAATTCCTGCTTGAGAAAGACATAAAACATTCCAAGTCGGACAGCAGAGGGAGGTTACCCATTTTCCTTAAGGCAGAAAACTGCTGCCTCCTTCTCTAGACATCGGCAAACAAACCTACAACTGCAGAAGAAAGCCCTCCCTGCTCTACTGTCCTGCCCTACTTTTCTCCTTCCTCCTCCCTGCTACCACCACCTGTGGGGAGGCAGAGCTCCAGGAAGGAACCCAAAGGCACCAAGTTCTGGCCACAAGCAGGTGCAGGTCAACCCAGCTGCGGGAACAAACTAACAGTTACAAAGGACAAAAACTTTCAGATSAGGCTCCTTCCAACATCTTGCAATTCAGTGTGATCTACAACAGCTAATCCTATTAAAATCAACTGGATGTTTGCCATTGCCTTCAGCAGGAGGCCTTAAGGGCACACACTAAATGCATCAGCAATTTGAGTGGATGGGAGCTGCATATGCTTGCCTGAGTGCATTACTGAGCCTGAGAGCTGACCTTTAGATGGACAAAAACATGTGCCTCTTATGCCCAGCTCGTACGAGCTTTTAAAGGATATATCCAAGGACTTTAATTGCAAGCAAGCATATTGATCCTGGTGGATTTCACTGCTATTATGCCAGTCCCACACCTGAGCAGAATTTTTTAAAATGAATTTCCAATGGCTTCAAGAGCAYTGCTCCCTTTAAAGACCACCTAGAGGCCTGTGGCAAGGGTAACATTTCGTCCAAACTGCGGTAGCCACTGCCCCCTGGAATGCAATTGTCTGGGATCTAACAGTCAAAGCACAGCTGGATTCAATCAGATATTTCAGATAAGACCTCCAAATAAAGCCCTCTCCCTCACATGTTAAATACTGTTTACTGTCAGTTTTAGATGAGACAGAAAATTGAAGACTGTAGGATGCTGGACTCCCTGTGCCTTTTTTTACAGGTTTCAGCCTGTAGGTCCTGGCTAAATATCCAGCATATTTGCATTCTGGCTGGCAAACCCTACACAAATGAGTAAGGCAGCCTTCCCTTYCCCTGCTGAGCTGGAGTGCATTACTGCAACCCACAGGAAGCCAGCTACATTTCAGCTCAGAGATGACTGCTCTACAGGCAGAAAATACACTCAAAAGCCTGGAAATATCTCAATGCAATTTGGAATGATTTGGGMTGAAAAAGATAAAAACAACCTATGATTTTAAGAAATTAATTGTGGAAGAAAATCAAATGAAATAAAGGATTTTTATAACAGTGATCAATCTGCTAAAAACATACTACCTATGTCRATGTTATTTAAATAGAAAATGTGAAGGAAAAGTCTATTTAATCCTTTTCACATGGGTTCTCTGCCAGTTAAATTCAGGATAGGATTCCAGGAACTTCTTTCTATGACCTGGACAATTYGGAACATAACTTCCCTACCATGTAGATACATTATTCTGAAGCTATTTGATGCAGCTTCTCCAAAGCACTTTGTCATTGACAGTTACAGAGATCAGCTTGGACAGACCATGTCCTCATCTAAAAAGGACATGCGGTTGCCAACAAACCTTAATTTCTCCATCTCCTCACCCACAGTAATTGGAAAAAGAATTTCTAAAGATAAGGCATGTCAGCTGGTAGAAAGAAAGTAAAATGAAYGTGAAATATTAAAGTGACACTACTGGGGGACTGGATTTTGTATTTTTTTGCCAGTAGATCTTTGATCAGAGACCCAAACATGGGCCAGAATATGTCAAACACAGATAAGAAGCTGTCAAGTATCATCTAGACCCTACTGAAAATACAAATAAATGTGATCTGAATGACCTTAAATTTGGGGGAAATTCTTCAGCATTCAACTCTGCACTACAGTCTCCTTTTATCTTTGTTCCAATAGAGAAGTAAAAGGTCCATATGGATGATACAGGGCACAGTGCCTTAGCACTGTTGTATTTCAGATGAGAAACATCACCMCATSCAATCYGCATTACAGTAATTCAACATCTCARGACAATTTTCACAAACATTTGGTATGTTTGCTTTGCTATACTAATCAAATTCCATTTCAAGTTCCTTCTATTTCTATTTTCCCAGTCGTTTCAAATGGGAGTTGAGATATTTCTAAAATACTGTGCAGCAGATGTTGTAACTCAGGAGTGGGTGAAGTGGGGCCAGGAAAACAAAAGCAGGGAGCTATGAAGAGTGAATTGTTTTCCAGGTTTTGCTGTTTATTTGTTGTGCTGTGTTATGCAAGTRGCTTATCCTCTGTGCCCCAGCACTGCTAGCTGTTGAAAGCATATGTTCCCAGAGGACTTCCCAGAGTCTCATTATTTTTTYGTCGGAGAAAAGCACTGCAAAACTGATGAAAAATGCCACAGAAGRGTGCAAAGTTTTATTAGCCTTTTAAGGTCTGATCAGAAGGCCACTGGAGCAGAAAAATAAGACACTTCCAATTACTTCAGTGGACTTTGAATTGGACTTTAAGTCAGCCCTCACTCAGTGAACTGCACGCATTTGTCATTTCCTTTACTCTGTTTCAATGTCATTGCCCACTTGCAGCAGAGCATTCCTGGGGAAAGTAGTATACCAATCAGCAAGAGTTGTTTTCTTTTACTACCTATTGAAATTATACTTTCTTTTAACTCAAAATTTATTTTAAATTACATTTTAAAATACCACTGAAAAATTCTGAAGATGTTCACAAGATAGATGGGCTTAACAGTGTAAAAAGATTAAACCATAAAGAAGTGTATGCTGCAGATATTTACACCCTAAGAGGCATCTGCTGTCACTCTGAACTTGTTCTACTGCAAAGAGTTAAAGCTTCTAGAGGCTGGTGGGTTTCTTGTTGTGCCACCTGAAGACAAGAGAGGAAAGGAAAAAAAAACCAGCCACAGCCAGTTAGCCACAGTAGATGGAGTTCTCARGAGCACATCTGCAAATTAAGCAGCTAGATTCCCCTCCATCAGGCTGTCTCTCCATGCCACGAGCCCCCTGTGCTGTCACAGAAGATTCCTCAAATTGCTCACATYTGAATCCCAAATACACAGAAAGATYACGGARGACACAAAAAACCGCTATCAGCCAGGTACGTCTAAATTACTGTTCTCCTAAAGCATGCTTGGTTGATGCACTTAGGAATTTTTTTGAGAAATACTATATAAAAAACTTCCTTCCTTAGGTTTCTTTATGGAGGACTTCAAGGCCTCTCTGTGTGTCTGGATATGATTTTGATTGTGGAGAATTTGGAAACAGCACTTGCTTTTTAGTGGTATTCTTTTCTATTTTGGAATGAAAAAACAGATCTGTCAGAGAAAAAAAAAATACAATACTGTAAAATTAATTTAATTCTATCATAGAATACCTGTGCTGATGCCAAAGTAAATGCAAACTCATTAATTTAATGGTCAGCAATGGGTGTTTACCAACTAAGGCTCCATGTTATCCTGCAATCCATTCTCTCAGTATGCTCTCAATCAGTGCCACTCAAAGATCTTATTTTTCTATAAAAGAAGAAAGGTTCTTCGTGTTTGCTACAGTTCATAAGATCAACTCATTCATCATTCATTATTTCGTAGCATTCAAATTACTGTGAAATTCTTACAAATAATACTTTCAATGTTGAAAAATATGAGATGTCAAACTAAACCGCAGCACTGATTAGTCATTGTTCTCCTGATCAGAATGTTTTTGTTGCCTAATTGAGTACCAGGCAATGCACATAGGTAAACAAACCATTTCCGCATAGGGTCAAAGAGGACAACAAGTAATAACCACAGTTTGGGAATGACTCAGAGCCTAAACATTGTCATCTAGTGAAATTTTATAAAACCTGTACTTATTAGGACCTAGGACACAAAACCAATGGGAGACTTCTTTCCATAGAAGTTAGAAGACAAGGAAGAATATCCAAARGTATATAAAATGTCACTTGCTGTTTGGGTGACTGCTACCCCTTGTTTCTAATAGACATTCCTCCTGTACTTCTCTGTGAACACTTAATATAGTGTCTGAAATGATATCTAAAATTGTAACTATGTCCATCTATTGCCATTGTAAGCACATTATAATTTTAAATTATATTAGCTAGTGCTTTTACAAAACACCTCTTTTCATYTGAGCCTTCTATAAATACATCTCCCAACATATCTATCTAAATGTGAATTCCTTATAATCTCTTCTTGCCATATAAACAACTCTTACCTGGAACAACCACTTGCTCAAAATACTGATTTTAAAATAAATTCAGAATAGTATTAGTTTTCTTCTTTCTGTTAGCTTAGCTTCTAGCTCAGGTCTCTACGGCTTCCTAAATAAGGGGCTTATAAAAGTAATGCTGAGACTCTCATTTATTTGTATCACCCTTACAGTTTAACCTTTTAGAAAAATACCAAATATGATTAACTATGACTCAAGTCATCATAACTGCTAATTGTTAATGTAAATTCACCCTTCTCTTTCTATTTGTCTTTACTCCTTGTAGTGTCTCTTCCCYRGTATCTYGTGCTGCACCACAACAAAGGCATTYGTTTCCCTCTGCACTATCTGTAATGCTAATCCAACTCCACAATGACAGTTTTGAGCATAAAGCCACAAAAAAAAGCATTTTAAACTCGTTGCTCATAAGGTTAGATCTTTACCTTCTGGGTTCCCTGAAGCTGTTCAGGGTTAGATGAGCCATGCCCCAAAGGAATTAGTGGTATTGGGAGGTTAGAGGTGGAGGTCAGCACAGCAAAAGAGCAATGACACTCTATTAACACACTGTAATTAGCATGACAACACATAGAAAGCCAAAGCAATTCTAAGAAGGAGCTACTTCTGTCAAAAAGTCTCAGATAAATAGTCCCTCCATTATTTACTGAACTGCTTGCTCATGTAAAGTTCAAGAAATATTACGAGATTATGAAGAAGTGTGTTTAAGTGTGCTTAACAAGTATATTTTCTGGGTCTATCAMTCAAATAATTTTCACTCTGTATCTATAGTCTCTTCAGATAGTAAACTCCTCAGAAATGAGCATTGCTCAATATTTGGGAAATAGTTTGTAACATTGTGGAACTAATAATTGTCATATTTGGAGATTCTTTAAGTACATGTAAAAATATAAGATGCACACTAATATGTCAATTAAATTGTTGGCCACTTTTAATATGCTCATTAGATTTCAAATATAAACCAAATAATATAAGTCAAATGTAGAACAGTAGTGCTACAAAATAAAGAACACTTATTTTTGCATACAGAACAGAAATTTTCTTATGGCATCTTCAGTATGGAAGACATTTTACTTTTCYAAAGATCCCATAAAACCAAAGAAGCAAAGTAACCTATGAAAAAAGAGACAAATGACATCTAATTCAGCAAGCCCAACTYAGTGCAAGCTCCTCTGATGATGCCATTTTTGAATGCTTGTAAGAAACAAGCAGCAGATTCCTGTTTAGCATATCACCTGAAGGTAAATAACTTTATAAGTCTTTCTTCATGCATAATAAGGACAAAACCTGCTGTGTACACTGACACGCTCAGAAAAAGGTTCACTAATTTAATTAACTTATAACTGAACTTCACCTACAGTGCAGTACTTCTGAAAATTATTCTAAATGTAGAAAAAACCTACCACCTTCAGGGCAGAGGCATTAGACTACACAGTGAACAGAACTCAACCATGATCTCTGGATGATTCCACAACATAAGACAGCCATTCCATGGACTGTTTCTCAAACAGACTCAGTAATGGCTATGCCTACTCTGTGCTCTGGCCTGAAAACATCTCACCTTTGAAAAACATTTCATGGCAGATCCCTRTTTTAGCACAGCAGTTTGCACACCAGTCTGCAGGCAGTGTAGCAATATGGTACAACATGGCAATTTATGTAGTCTGTGTCATCAGTTCCCATGTTTTTACAGCGACTCTTCCTGTACACAATGTTGTTCAGATTCCCCCAGGTTTTGATGTCATATAACTAGAAGCCACCAATCCTTCCTTAAAAAAGAAACCCCGAGTGTCTTGTTTTTGTTGTTTTAGCAAAATGAAAAGCAGGAACAGGGAAAATATGAATCCTAATGATTTCAAAACAAGGAATTAAATTTTAAAATGGAGAGGGATTTAGAGTTTCTTTTGTACTCTTTAGTTTACACCTTTAAATTCTAGGGATTTGGCAAAGGCTGGGACAAACAACTTAGACATTATTAATAAAGGGCACAAATCTGCTGTCACCAAAGGTCAGCGCCAATGAATCAGCCAGTTATTTCCCTCCCTTGTGGGGGAAAAAAGTGGCCCCACAAGCCCTGATTCTGAATCTCAGCCAATTATTGTGTATGACTGAGGCCTGGGAAAAGAAAGGGAGTGTTAACAGCCCACATGGAGGAGGAATGCCGCATCTTGGCTACTGTTGAGAAACGGAGATTGGAATGTAGAATTGATAACGCAGGTGKCTGGAAATTATAARCATTACTAATACTGTARCTTTTRCAAACTCACCAATTATGTTCTGATTACTAATTAAACAGCTGTCTCTYAACCAATGTATGTTTGACAYAAATGTATACTCTGGTTGCTAAAGTGGATAAAAGAGGCTTGTCCCACAATAAAGTCCTTCTTTCYCTCTGTTTTTTTCACCCACTTTTGTGTGTTTYSTATCTATTCTTTTTGTCGCTGTTTGSCCAGCAGCGACACTCCCTGGTGTCTGTGCTCTCCAAAGCTCTTCCACAGTTAATATCCAGGCTGATTACATAAACTCTTTTTGGTCTTCAAACAAGCAGGCTTACCAAAGTAAAAGATACCACTTGAAACCTACTCATGAAAGCATGAGCACAGAGCAGAGATGAAAGWCAAAGGATTCGAGCACAGTCAAGACTCGCAATCCCCCCAGAGCCCCGAGTGGGCTGTTCAGCACCGGGGTGGGATTCACCCTGGCACACCAGCCAGCCCTGCACGGCTGGAGACAGCGGGCACCGCCTGCTTGTAAATGAGATCAACAAATGCTGTCCTTTTCCTTAAACAAAACGTGCAATGCGATGTTTGCGTGCACGCCGCTCCTCCAGCCCGCTGACCGGGGCTTTGGGGCGCGTTCCCGGCCGGAACCCCCGGCCTCCTGCAGCCCCGGGCGGGATGAGGGGCGGGATGAGGGGCGGACACGGCTCCCGCACCCCGGGGCCCTGGGCCTGCGCCATCCTGGAGGCTCCAGCTCCAGCCCGGCATCCGCGGCCGCCTCAGGGCGACAAACRGGCAGGAAACCCCGGCTTGTGGCATCCCCGGCCCGCTCCCGAATCCCGCCGCCAGCAGACCGGCCCCGCGGCCCCACTCACCGCCGACGGCTCTCTGAGCCTGCCGGTGCCGATTCCCCAGCGCCGGGACGAGCCAGCGGCGGCCGGGCCGGGCCGGGGAGCCCAGCGGGAACTACCGAGCCCGGGAACCCAGCGGGAACTACCGGCCCCAGCAGCCCGCGGGGCCGCGTTCCCATGGGAGCGGCCGCGCCCGCCCCGGGGAGGCACCGCGCCTGGTGCGGGGTCCGTGTGCCCGCAGCCCTGTGTGCACAAAATCCGCGAAACACCGCGGAACTGCTGTGATTTATTCGAGTCCTGTTGAATGGTTGGTTTAGCCTCTAATGCATTTTTGATCTGGTTGTTTTGTTTTTTTTATTTTCTCAGCTGCAGCATGGCYCAGTCAACAAGCGAAATGTCGCTACAGATGGTGTCCACCGTCAGTAACTCTGCCTTGCTTCAACCAGGCTTCTCTCTCCTGAATTTTGATGGGCATGTTTTCTTTTTTGGTCAGAAAGGATGGCCAAAGAGATCCTGCCCCACTGGTGTTTTCCTCCTCGATATAAAGCAGAACGAGCTCAAAATGAAACCAGCCCTCTTCTCTAAAGATTCATGTTACCTTCCCCCTCTCCGTTATCCTGCTCTTTGCACACTCAGAAGTGATGCTAGTTCTGATGAGTACCAGTATATCATCCATGGTGGTAAAACACCTAACAATGACCTTTCTGATAAGATTTAYTTTATGAGTCTGGTAAGCAAAACTAGCAAGAAAATGACATTCCAATGCATTGAGAAAGAACTGTGTGGAGATGTCCCCGAAGCTAGATATGGGCATACAATTAATGTCGTTCATAGTCGGGGAAAAAGCATGAGTGTTCTATTTGGAGGGAGATCGTATACTCCTCTTGCACAAAGAACTACYGAAAAATGGAACAGTGTGGTTGACTGTTTGCCGTCTGTGTTTCTCATTGATTTTGAGTTTGGGTGCTGTACATCATACATACTCCCRGAGCTTCAAGATGGGCTTTCTTTCCACGTTTCAATTGCCAGAGATGATACAATCTACATCTTGGGAGGCCATTCACTTCAAAATAACACACGGTCCCCCARCTTGTACAAGCTAAAAATCGATCTGCCCCTGGGCAGCCCATCTGTGACCTGCACCATCCTGCCAGGAGGGATATCAGTGTCAAGTGCTATAGTGACCCAGATCAGTGACACTGAATTTGTCCTTGTTGGTGGCTACCACTCTGACAACCAGAAACGRTTGGTGTGTAACACCATAGTTCTGGAAGACAGTAAGATAGAGATTGTTGAAAGTGCGAGCCCAGAGTGGACGCCAGATATTAAACACTGCAGAATGTGGTTTGGCTGTGATATGGGTAAAGGGTCTGTATTGCTGGGCATTCCAGGGGCCAACAARCAATTAATCCCAGATGCAAACTATTTCTACATTTTAAAATGCAAAGGAGCAGAAGAGGACAAGGAAGAAGAATTGATAACACAAATTTGCAGTCAGACGTCAAGTGAAGACCCTGGAGACTCCACTCCATTTGAAGACTCAGAGGAGTTTTGTTTTARTGCTGAAGCCAATAGCTTTGACATTGATGATGCTGACACTTACAATGAAGATGATGAAGAAGATGAATCAGAAACAGGCTATTGGATCACGTGCTGTGCCAGTTGCAATGTTGACATTAACACCTGGGTCCCTTTCTATTCAACAGAACTCAACAAGCCTGCAATGATCCTGTGTTCCAGCGGGGCTGGCCACTGGGTCCATGCGCAGTGTATGGATCTCTCGGAGACCATGCTTCTGCRTCTCTCAGAAGCAAATGTCAAGTACTTCTGCAACAAGCATGTTGACCTTCATAAAGGGCTACAAACTCCCCAAAAGCAACCAACCCTGAAAAAGCAACCCATGAAACCATTGCGCAGAAAGAAAACCATGAAGCTATTAACGYCAACGAAAAAGTCTTTTCTTCGGAGACTGTTTGAATAGATTTACACTKATGATTTGTATTCCCTACCTGGGAGGAAATGAAATCACAGTCAAAGGCAATGCTGGCTAAGCAAAGTGGGCTATTGCAGCTCGCAGAGATTCTTCTATCAATTATCTCACTGTTTTTGTTGCATTTCMAAGCAGATTGATCTATTCTATTTTTGTAATATCCAGACAGGGACCCYATCATAGAGGGCACTGTGCAAACACACAGACAGATATTGGTAAACTGTTTTATGCTATAACTTACTCCCCAGAAAGTTTAATGGAACTGCTGGTAGGATAAGACATTATTCCATGTAGTCAGTGCTGTTACCATCTGTCCATAAAGAACATTGTCTTGCCCATTTTAATTTTTTATCTTAGTCAGTGCTAGAARTATTTGACCTAATTTATAGCTGCATTACTGCAGTTTTATGTTGGTGTAATGAAATAAAATGAGACTAATTACTCTGGTTTTAAACAAAAGTAGTGGTGTAAGTCCCTTGCGTCAGAAATATTCAGACACTGAGGGTCACTTTTCTTCAGGGATTTTCATTATGGAAAGCTTACATATGGAGCATTTAATTCTGGATAATTAATTTTTTTTTTATTTTGAGAGTTATTGAGTGATTATATGTCGATTTTGGCTACAGTTGTGGAATATCATCTCACAGTAAAAATTAAATTGCGTTTTTAAAACTACTGTGATCATCAACTGCTTTGTGTTTGTATTTTTAAAAATTTAGTAAGGTAATAAAGTTTATAACAAAAATGACTGCATCTTTTCATGTACTCATGGGTAAATCAAACACTGTAAATCCCAAAGTTTACAAAAGGACAGCATGCATGCTTGGGAGGTCCATATGAAGCCTGATAAGGGGTCTAGCTTCACAGCCACCCCATGCTGTGAACTCCCATTGACTTCAGAAGAMATTCCTTCTGATGAACAGGACTTTTATCATTTACTTCAGGTCCTGCACTACCCATTTCTTTCTCAGCTTTCCCAGGGTGACTGTGTAGAGTGTGAAAACTTAGAAGTGCAAACTGTAGCTCAGAGTGATTCACTGAGCCAGTGGAGCATTGTGAGGGTAGAAACAAATGCAGTTGGCTGCTCAGAACATGAGGAGAAGATTGGATTCAGATTGAAAAGGACATTGTCAAGGTTGAATAGCCCAAGAGTTTACTAAGTTTTTTTGTGSATTCTTTTATTGGCTATTTGTAAAGCCTCATCATTCTTGACTTTATTTTTTATCTTTATTACTGCTCCAAACATCTTTTCAGAAAATCAATACCAGCAGCTCAACATTTGTGAGCCAACAATAATAGCTCAATATTCACAGTCCAACTTTCATGCTGGATCCCTGAATAAAAAAGAAAATCAGGACCAGCTGTCAGCCATTTGATCACTATGAGCAGACCCTGAGCAGCCACTCCTTTACAAAGTAGCATGTGAAGCACAGTGTCCCTGTCAACACAGACCTGCCTGCACAGCACTCCTCTCATAACCTTACCACCCCAAGTCAGCAGCAAAGAAAAGGGAAACCTTGCAAAGTTTCAATTTGCAGCCTTTTTGTGTGCTGAGAGGGCTTCCAGTTTGGATTGGGCTTCTGTATGGGAAGGTTATCATTTCTACATCCTGATACAGCTATAAGTTCATAGATTTCGATGCCAGCCTCCCATTTCCTTTGTCCTATTACTTTACATAATCTCAGCTGACTGTATAGTGCTATATGTTTCTCCAATTAGTAAGTTAATATCATGCTCATGTGAAGTCCCTTCAAACTGATGAAATTCAATAGTCAACATCCCCTTTTGTATGTTSGTCACAAGTCTTAGTGAGCTGACTTGTCATTAAAATACATGATCATCATGCATTTTTTTACATCAACAAARTAAATACACACCAACGCAAAAGCCACATCATCCCAATACCAACAAAAAGGGACAGCATACTCACACAACAAAACTCCACTCCTTGCCACTTTGCCATTTTGCAMCAGCCAAGGACTCTCCACAGTTATTGGGCTCCCCACAATTATTGGGCTCCYTGGCAATAGCCACACTGAGATTTTCCCTGTTACCTCTCTCAGTTACTGTCATTATATCAAGTTCCTCGGGCAGCACACTGTATGACAAATTTTTCGGCTGGTGCAAACAAATAAAAGGATGGAACCATTTTGTAAAGGGWAAGCTTGACACTGGCCTAGCAGAAGTGACATTCAGCCTGAGATAAAGCCCTGTGACTCAGKCTCTGGTGGTGTGGTTGCAGTGAACTGGGAGCAACTCTGAATTTCCAGAAYTGACTCCTGCAGCCCCTGGGAGCTGAGAACAGAGGATCAGCATGAGGCAAGTACAGGCACACATTGCAGCCTCTTSCAGTTCTTACCTGAGCTGTTGTTCTTTAACACTGTGGCTATGAAAAAAGCAATTCACAGYCAGACTTTATGTCATACCTCATACATTCGTGTATTGTATATCTGACCTGCGCTTTTTTAAATGTATGGTTTATTTGAGTAGGAGGGAAAAATTGCTTGGTTAAACCATGTCCCAGCTTCATAGTGAAAGGCTGTACAAGCAGCATTAAATCACATTTCAGAGACTGTGGCTCCTGCAGGAAAAAGAAGTAGTAAGTAAAATAGAAAATTTTTGAAAGGACTTGAACATAKGGAGATATATGAACTTCATCCTGTAAAGAAGACACTTGACATAGCATTCAGGACTGCAGAAAGTACTTAATGTCCTGAGTCATGTACTTCAAAAGCATTCATTGTCTTCAAAACCAGCTAATCAATACAAGATGGTTCTTGCTCAGGCAGGTTAGAATTAACAGATAAAATGAAGTAGATTTGAGYGCAGAAGTAAATATTGTATCTGCATCCAATTGACCTGTGTGTTTTGTAAGCACAATAAGCATCATCATGGTTCCCAGACACATTTTAGTAACACTGTATTGTTATTATCAGCTTCTAGGAGAATAATGTATGGATTTTGCTGCTACTGAAAGATGCTTGGACCTTGAAGCAGGTGATTAATTTACAGGAAAGGCAAGGCACAAAGTTTACTGGTAGCACTAAAGCGTGTACTATAGTTCAGAGTGACTCATGGCACCAATAGACCATTTAAAAGAGTGGAAATAATGCAACTGGGAGCCCAAAGCAGAAGGAAAATGTGGAATTCAGACTGAAAAGGAATTTGTTATTTACTGCTGGACTGTATGCATTAAAAACTAAAGGATTGGATTACTTCTTTTTCATGATTGGTCGCTATAGCCCCCTTCATATTTGATTTCCTACCATATTCCATTTCAAACAAGGCTGACTTTTGGGAAAGGCTTGAGACTCTGAAAATCAAACTCCAATTTGTTGTCTCTACTTCGAAAACTATGGCACTGGAGCTCTTTGTTTCTTTGGAAAARGCAAGACAATAACCTTACAAACTCTCCAATTTCTCAATACATAAACATATATGGGAAAAAACAGAGCACTGGCAGCCCCACAGATGTGCAGGACCTCCTTTGTGGAGGTGGTAGTTGTGAATTTCCTTGTTCATTTGCTCAGAATGCCCATCTCCAGAGGAAGAGCACTAAAAAGGAATCTCTTGACCTCTCTCCCGATGCTGCTAATTAAATCCTCTCTAATGTGTCTTTTTATATTGTGGACAACATTAAGCTTGATGCAAAAGGTAGAGAAGCTCCTTAAACACTTAAGGAAACACTTAGGAATTGCAGCTGGTCAACTGCTTGACAATTACACCATATTCAGGCCCCTAAAACACTACTCTGAAGAAGAGCAGTGACAGGCCTCATTATTCTTCATCTGATCCCCACAGGAGTACATGGAAAGTAAAATTCAGTCAGTTGTTACCATTTTAGGAGTAAAGGAGTTAAATCATCCTAATTTACCAGAAMACTTTCTGAGGCTTAGTTTTTTTGTTTGTATGGATTTTTTCCATCCAACATGTTTTTTTTACTCCAGTTCAGATGAAAAAGGCAGGTTGGTGATGTAAATTCCACATATTAGATGTCTGAGAAATCAGGTAGCTTAATTTGCATGTCATTAATTCCATTCAAAGCAGTTGGCTTACATAAATCTTTTAGCCTGGAGAGATCATTGTACAGAAAAAATAACGATTTTTCTGGAGTAGAATAAAACTAAGCTGCTAATAATAGACTGAATGGTAGATTGGAACTAACCTTTACAGCTCAACCGCTGGTKAGGAGCCAAAGTTTGATGCAAAGGTTGCACAGAAACCAGTAAAGACACTTAATGAATTAGCATGATGATTAAAAGTGCGAGGCTGATTTTACAGAAAATCTGGGATGGTATTTGTAAATGGATCAAAAGACATTTACAGACTGAATAAAACTGGTTTTGTATCAGTTTAGTGTTCTGTCAAACAGTTGCCTGTGAGGAAGAGTGCTGAAAGGACTGCTGAGATTCACAGGGTAATCTTCATTTGTGTTAATTTAGTGACTTCCAGAACAGGGCTGGAATCACAGCTGCCTCTGGGTATTAGAACAGCCTAAGAGTGAAAAGCATCCACAATTTGAATGAAAACTAAGACTGCCACCACGAAATTATGGGCATTGTTGAAAAACTGTATGAAATAAAAAGTCAGAAACTTAAATATTTATAAGACTTTTATTTTAAACTGGTTTAATGAAATGCAAAACTGTCATAGAGTAAGAAAAAGTAAAATTATGAAGCCATGAAATGAAACAAAGCAAATAACTCAGTGTAGTCAGAAATCAGAACCCTGTAAATATCTACAGTTTGTTTCTGAACTACCTGACTAAAAGTAAAAGCTGATTTGTTTAAAGACAATAGAATTATCCATGTGAGGAAAAAAAAAAAGAAAGTGATAGCAGAATCGTGGCTTCTAACATAGCTCACATCATTTACAACATGGCAATTCACAATATAAAGCCCTTGAATAAAACAAAACAAAACCAAAACAAGATACATAATGCGATTGTATAAAAACTACAGTCAATACAATTTCAGAAAAAAATAATAATTTACTGTGATAATTATTTACTGTGAATTACTGAAGGATTTGTACCAATTATTGATGTAAAAAAGAGAATGTGAAGGTTTGAAAGATTACCATGAATAAAAGTGTCTCCATATTTCTAAAGCCTTTTCAGAGTCAGAAAGCTTAACAATAGGCTGCATAACCAAATGATTCACCTGTCTGCAGTCAAGATATGTTTGCCTTGCAGTGCATGGCTCTGTGTATGCAGCATTGTTATTTCAGCTCTGTTTACAAAAGCTTCACTTGCAGGTACCTACCTCTTCAGTGTTGTTTGTTCTAATGAGCTCAAAATTCTCAACTGATTTACAGAAGATGTCAACAATGGGGAAATAGAAGATTAAAGCAGATTTGAGTCTGAGAAAACAAAAGAAAAAAATAGGGTAGTACTTCTCTGTGTCAGCTATCCTGCCCAGAACTGGTAGAGTGTGAAATGTGTCTTTATGGCTTAAAATACTTCACAAAAGAATACTGCCACATGCCACTGCATTTCTCTGTCCTCACTCAGGTTTTGTTCACTTTGATGAGTTACCCCAGGATATAAGGCTTGTCTTGAGAAATCACATGTACAAGGATAAAACTTACTCAATCCATTTGAAGATGGTGAGACAAATCACTTGCTTTCATATCAGCAGTCAAATTGAATTCAGAATATGACAATATTAGCAGAGCCACTGAAATTGCATGTGCAAAATTAACAAATTCTGGTCCCTCACTCCATGACACGTATGCATCATTATGGATGACTAGATTACTTGGAGGCAAAATTCACTCCTGTGCAAAAGGCAACGAAAACTATATATGCCCCTTAAATTGAGTGRAAAACACCATGAGATGACTCAAGACTGTTAAACAAACCCCTATTTTATTCAAGCAAAGTCAAGGATACAACATAATGTAAAACAGCTGTTCCAAATATATATGCAGAGAAAAAAAGGTAAGTGTGCAACTATTTGTAAAATGAAATATATACCAAATATATACCAAATATGAAAACTGTATCTGCAAAACTGTAACTGCTAAGAGTGTTCTTTATACTGATGTTCACACTTCCTGGGAAACAGCTGTTTTTGCAGTCTACATTTCTTCATAAAGAATGATACTTATATAAAACTAATTTTTATGCTATATAGGAAATACTTGTTTTCAAAAAATTATTCTAGAAATTAACACTAAGTCAGTGCAGATATACATGATACAACATACAGAAGATGCTGTAGTCCTTATGACTGCTTTAGAAAAAAAGACATTTTTTCCAAAGGCAAATTTTGACATAATGTTAAATTATGTTTAAAGTCACATTAAAGCAAAATCCTAAATTACAGACTACTTTAAAAATAGTGATTTAATTAATAGAAACCAAAAGAAAGGCATAATTAGAATAGAAATAATATCATTACTTATTACTAATACTTAACTCTATTTTTTAATTGTCCTTAAATGGTAAATGCCAGACCCTTAAAGATATAGTAAACAACGCGAACACGATACTATAAAACAAACCCTCAGACCATTAATTCTTTCAAGTTCATTGTTCCCTTACACTCAGAAACCAACTTCTGCCACATCAAAATGGAAAAAAAAAAAAGCAGATTCTTTTAGATCCGTGCTTTGATTGTTTCCGCATTGTCTTGTTTCAGAAACTTTATTGCAAACACAGTAACACCCTAGCCACAGATGCAAATCTGAAAGGCTGAATGATTTGGAGGCATGTCAGGTACTTGAGTATGTTTCATGAATATGTCACTGAATTAATGTCTTATCATTTTATGAATTACAAATATACTAAATATTATGTCAGAAAGACAAATACCAACTAAACACTGCTGTAAAAGTGAAAAATATGGTATTCAGGAATTTCAGCAGTTTATTGCTTTTTAACTAGTTGTGTAAGCAATAAGTGTAAGCAACTATGTTTGAGGTTAATAAATACTATCCTTCTTTTACAGATTTGGAAAATGAGTCTGTGAGTCTGGTATATCCCAGGTGGGAAAAAGCTCGGTATCAGATACAGCTGGAGTACAGCAGCAGCAGCCAGAGAAATACCCTACTGTATGTATCTGATCAAGGTAATAGCCATCTCCTGAGAAATGGGACTGCTGTGACTAAAATCACTTGGTGAAACTGTGCACCTACTGGTGTTAATGAGGATTTACAGGTGACTTCAGTGAGCCCAGGGATTCATTCAATAAAACTGTACTCATGCAGATTCTATTATATACTGAAGTTACCAATGAAGTCTAAAATGCTCATGAAGCAACAAGCTTCACAGCAGAGCTTGGATGTACTTTATGTAATGAGATAACCACAAGGCACTGTAAATCCTGATTTAGGAGCTCAAGTTTGCATTTCAGGGTAAACAGGCTATGATAAAAATATCTTTAAAAAACTTCAGCTACCTTTCCAATATCTTTATATAGTAAATTAGCRTGGTGATACCATCATCTGCTCCTGAGTAGAACTACAATATATATGTTAAATAATCCTATTTCTAGAGCATGTGACATCAAAGTTTGCATCTTTAGTGAGTATTTTATACAAAGATAACTGAATTTTATCCCAAAACAATTATCCAAGTGTCTCACTGACAAATCTTTACTTATAAAACCCAAAGAACCATCAAGAAAATAATCTAGCCCTCTTAAAAAGTAAATAGCAGCATAGTTCTAAAAATGCAAACAAAACAAATAATCATACTCCCTTTTTCAGCAACTGTCATAATTCTCCGGAATCACATCCCCTCCAAACTAAAGCTTTCTATAAAACCTTGTTTACTTTGATTTTATCCCTTAGAAACAATACGACCATAACAAAACGAAGACCCTTCTTTGCAATTTGTTTCTGCTTTCATCTCATATAACAACTGGTAAATACACCAGTGCATTGCTTCTTGGAAACTCCCAACACACACTRTGTTTATTAAATCAACTCCTCTCAGGCACCTTAACAGGGAGTGTAAATTTCAGACTTCTCTGTACCTCTGCGGCCTGAAAAGGAACCTGCTTCCTTGCAGGAAGACATCATCMCAAATCCAGCACCAAAGGTGCTTTACATTTAGAATTCTGCTGAATCATTGTTTTCCAAGTCTACCAGTGGCAAGGAGTCACCTAAACTACACCCTGAATCAATGGYGAAGCTCTGTTTTTTTAATGTTTTATGAGCGTTCATGAACTTCTGGAGGTACTTAGAGGTATACAGCCAGTGGTGCTTCAAGACATCCTCCATCTCATAGACTTTGGACTGCCTGGCATTCATTTTTCGGAACCTCCTAAACAGTTTGTTTCCAGATTCATTACCTTCACTTGCCCAGGCCCCAATAGACCCATCTCTTTCAATGATTTCAGGAACATGAGCAAGTGTTTTGTGGAAATAATTCGTAATCTTGCCTTCATATCTGTACTTGAACTTTGTAGATAAGAGCTCTGCAAAACGCTGTGAATTGTAGCTGTACTGGCACAGCAGTTCTGGGCACTCCTTGGCAGGGCATGAGGAGCGCCACACTGGCTTCATCTTCAGATAAAGGTCCATTAGTTCTTTTAAGGCTTCATGCCTTTCCTCACACTTTATTAATTCACATACTGCCTCTACGGTCTCTTTGGACATGAGCTTTCTGGCAAAATTTCCACTCATCTTCAGCATTGGCTTCAAGTTCATCTTCTTCCTGAGGTGCTTGTCAAGGGTCAACTGCCACCTCTTCCTCTCCTCTTTAGACACGTCAGGATTCTTGTAAAGTTCACCRATCTCCATCTGGAAAATCCTGTAGAATTCTGTTGCATTGCCGATGTCACAGTGCAATGCATCTATGGWGGGAACAGTCTCAATAAAAGGTTTTGCTGAAACACCCTTCACTCTGTCACGGAGCTCATCAACAGATTCGTGGTATGGGTTGGACCTCCATATTTCATAACGCTCCAGGTTTTCAGCATGGCTCCTGGTTATGGAGTGGAAGACCAAATTCTGGGACGCCTCCAAGCGGGTTGCATCACACAGGGTACAAATATAAGTGGAACCTGAGGCCTCCAGCCCTTCYACTTCTCGCAGGAGTTTCTCATCATATCCTGTACCCCTAAAGACGAATCTAAAYGTTCTCAGGATGCCTCCCATTTCGAGCAGCAGTTCACTGTTTTTCATAGCCTCTCTTTCTGCTATGAGGGGGCTCAGGATTGCCGTCAGAGTTTCATGATCTGATTCGTCAGCCAGCATAAGGCACAAGGGCTTACAGCACAACTCTGAATTGGGCTTTACTTCCTCAAAGATCCTTGTGCTTTCATTGCCATGTGCTATAGAGATGTTCATGACTGTGAAAGAAAAGCGAACAGCCTTCTCTGGGACAGCAGGCCCASTTCCATGCTTCTCACTGACATCTCCCATTCCATCACAGGACTCTTTCACTACCACAGTGAAGGGGCCGTTCAAATAATCATCCAGGTTTTTTGCTTTCATGCCTTCCAAGATCTCCTCCTCCATGTCCTTTAAGGCACAAACCAGGGCTGCATCATATCGAAATCTCTTTGCAATTGTGTCTACTGGGTAATCATCAATTGAGAGTGGCAGTCCTGATAGTCCATCTATAATTCCCACTTCTGTGTTAGTGGATACATTTTTCAGGGGAGGTTTCCACTCRAATGGGTGGTAACCTGGTAAGAGGGCTTTCTCAGCATTGCGAAGAGYATGCAGAGGCTGGAAGATCTGCCTCCCAGTGACAGCTTTTACTGTTCTATACATTTTATGATACTGACTACAGCTGAGAAATGTGTTGACTCGGATTGCCAGACAGACAGCAGGATGAAGTCCAGATCCCCTCCCTTGCATTATAGCTTCCAGTTCATCTGCTTGTTTGTGTTCATTTTTTGCTCTCAAAGCTAGCAGGAACAAAGTCATGCACACAGCCTTTATATCACCGCCCTCTTCTTTCTCAGCAAAAGCCTTGACTTGACGTTTCAGTTCCCTCAGACGATGTTTCTGAGCTCTCCTTGTCAAAGACAGGAGGTGAAGCCTTGGTCGGCCACCTTTGTTTACGTAGCTGTAGAGCTCTCTATCTTTGATCTCCTTGTGGCTGGAGAGGTGCTGGCCATATTTTCCATGCAAGATCTCTTCACCACATTCCTTTACAGGGCATCTAATACTCAGGTTATCAAGGATACTCAGAAAGGATTTCACTGGGGTTACCASATCAGTAGGAAAGCAAGGATACCAGCAGGAGGGGCAATAGCTGCCCATAACCCTGATACACTTAAGGATGCAAGTTCTGCAAAACAAGTGTCTGCATGTTGTTTCCACTGGATCTGCCAAAATATGCTCACAAATCTGGCAAGAAATGGATTTAATGAAATCTACTGGGTAATCAATKGCAAGCAGCTTGGTGCTGAGATGTATATCATTGCAATTGACAATCTCTTTCATCAAATTTTTGTTGTTTATCTGTGCTTGGTTCTTTACACCTCTGTTTAACCGAGCGCGTTCCCCAGTGGTTTTGACACGTTTGCCACGTTGCACACTTGGGGGCTGGCTTTTTCTCTTGACTCCTTGCCTGGTAATATGGCACACATCACAGTTTGGGGAGTGGGGTTGCCACTCCATTGTGCTGTTCCTAGGAAAATACACTTCACATAAAGTATTACTGAATTTTCTATGTATAATACTCCAACAATTGTGACAGAATCGAGTGGGGTGGATAGTATCRACATCCCCTCGCACATCAATCTTGAAAACCTTAGCAATAAGATCTGGCCAAGAGGTTGCTGTTTTTTCTTTCTTTCTCAGAAGSCACAGAGTTTCATCATCCACTGGCCCATGCACTGGGTAAGTGCTTTTGTAGCAATCAGTTTTAAATGAAACTCCACAGATGCGGCAGAGTTGCTTCAGATTGTTCTGATGAGCTCTATTGTCTTGTGTTTTCATGGCATGGGCATTTTCCTCAAGTCCCTGCCTATCACCTGCTATCTTAATCTTTYCTCCTCTTGGCACAGCCTCATCATTTTGCAGGATGACTTCTTTGTTTGAAGAAGCAGCCTCTTCTGCCTGATCTTTGTTTATGTGCTGACTGTCATCAGAGGCTGCTTTTTCAAATGATCGCAATTTAAAGAGCTTGAATTTCCATTCTGAAAATTTTATATGTGGATGCTGAAGTTCTTCAGGCAGATCCATTTGTGATGCTGCTGACATCTGCAATCTCACAGAAACCAGATCACCTGAGAAATAGAAAGATGTAAGTTAACTTCTTTTCCAAAATTAGTAATAATACCATGATTTTGAATAGAACAGTTCTAATCACTTTGAAAGCACATAACTCGTCAAAGACACCTACTCAACTGAGAGGCCTAAAAAAGGCTGYCCACTCAATATATCAGGTAAGTTCCCAAAGGTATTTTGACTTTGATCCTGAGGCATCACATGTCTRTTTGATCACATGTGCACTTTACATGAAGTTTTTAGTCATCTGGTAGTAAACATCCAAATTTGCCTCTTCCTTCTTATGCTTGACTGAGTTTACCATAAATAAAGCTACTGTAGTCTACAGCATTATRTTCTGAAAGGTGGTGATTTTTTAAAATGTGAAACTGAACTCAACTGGTGTCTGAAAGGTAAAATTTTGTGTTTTCATGCTATATTATCTAAATCAGCAAAACCACTGCTCTCGTGCTACTTGTTAGATCTGAATCTGTTCAGAAGCGTTTCATACACAGCATTCCACATGGGCAGAGCAGCACATACCACTCAATCCCAGTGTAGAYTTTATTCAGGCCCCAGTTTTGTAAGGAACTTTAGCATGTCTTTAGTAAATATGAGTAGCTCCATTAAAGCAGGAGTGTATCCTCTGTTCATGCAAAGCACTACAGTTCTCTGAACTCCAAAGGAGATATGGCAGTGCAGAGAGGCTGCAGATTTGATTGAGAGAGAATATTTATGCATTGTACACTAGTCATCTGTTTAAGTACCGTGCTGAGAGCTCTCCCTGTAAGGATTACTGGTACTGGAAATCTAAAAATGTCTGTTTAAATTTGACCTCAGTTTTAGCTGTCATAAAGGTGCAGCCAGAAGTAATATCCATGTGGTTTCCATGGAAATGTGGTGTGTATGAAAATAAATGCAAGACTTCACCTCAAACACTGGAACTTTATGTTACTGCATCAGACTCAGAAAATAAAATTGTATAGAAACAACAAGAGTGACTAACCTATTTTTTATTACCTGGCTGTGAGAAATGCACAAGGTAAACTAACAATATAGAGAAAACTCAGTGATGTTTTCTGACTTTTTTTGGTTTTACTAATCTGGTTGGTGGGAGTAATRAAAATGAGGAAAACTAGACCTTAAGACAATGTACTAGAACTAGAAATGACATGGCTGTGGTTTCTTTAACTGATTATGTCATCACTTAGCAATCTAGATAACTTGCTAGAAATCTCAGTTCAGAGTCTTTTCAGATGTCATTCATTAGGAAATACATCCAAATCATGGTGCAAAGTGATGAYGCTCAGGGTGTTTCTGAGATTATTTCATCTATAACCTTTCAATAAAGCATCATTTCAGTACAGCCCTTTAGAGCCTGTTGGGAAAGGATTGCATGCATTAATTAAGTTCCGCGTCCAGAATGACATACCAGTCTGATTAGCTCTTCCCTGAAGAGCTGAGTTTTACTTGAAAATCATYCATTAGGCTTGGCAACTAAAATTTAGGTTTGTTTTTTTCCCAGCTTCTCTTCATTTCATCCCACTGTGAACAAGCTGTCCATACCACTGCCCCCATCTGCCCACACTGCTCTGTCCAGCTGCCTCTACTCCTCAATATCCCTGTCTGCAGTGCAGTCTCCCACTGTCCATTGCTGATCCAGCCTGGCAATATGTGTGCTTGTATTCTGCTGTTCACAGATCTGTGAGGTGCAGCTGGGCACAGATGTATTCAGAGCACTATTACTGTCTCTCTTTTCTTTTTTTCTGTCTGCATCTTGTGGCAGGCTSGGTGAAATTTATGCTCTGAGCAGTAACCCATTTCCCCTGAATAGTTCTGTGTTCCTATCACCTGCAGAGTAATTGGATACCTAGTTGCCCTATACTGCCCACAGATCCTTCTCTTCTACATAACATCCTATGCAATTTTGTGTAATTTCACAATCACCAGCAGCACCTTCCGAATCTCTTAAACCCTGAGTAATGCCTCTTCAGGGYGATATCTAAGTCATTGTAAAGAAACTGCCAGCACTGGGTACATTTAGGGCAAAATATTTAATACTTTCTCTGCTCTTCTAACCCTTTGAATAAGTGCTGCTGCACTGCCATACTCATCTCCAAACCTGTGACCTGACTCCTGCTGTTAATCACCAACTCAAATGAATCACACAGGGTTTACCCGTGCTAAAGAAAAGTTCAAGCATTTCCCMCTTTTCTCTTTCATTGAACATGTCCTGGAAGAAATGAATGACAAAGAAACCCTCTCAGGTTATCAGATMTTCACCTTCTGCAGTAGTTAATTGTTGCCAACAGGCTACTCATCAAATGCTTTGGAATTGCCTMGGCCCTAGGCAGAGGAGATTTCAGCAGCTCTCTTGGGAGAGCAAGAAATATTCTTAATGCTAAGAATATTTCCTGCTACTCATGCAAAATGTGCCTGTGTTCTGTTATTCTAGTTGGCGGTCATGCCTCAACAATCTTTTTTCTCCTTGCCTACCCAGCTCAGATTCTTAGAGAGAACTCCAGGCACGAATCTCCAGCTGTGGTTATTTAATCAATCCAAACAGTTRTGTTCAGTATCACCCCTTTTTCTCTTGAAAAGGGAAAAGAAATCCCATTTCCCCCCCAGATCATAGTATTTCATACATTTCTGAACACAAGCAAGATTGCAATACTTTTGTTCATGYCAAGGAAGACCTTGCTTTATAGAAAGTCTCACCAAAAGCAACAGAACAACCTCTGAAGTGAGGAAGCACATATAAAATAAAATCATTGCCCATTAAACCAGGACAAGGAACCAACACTGGGATGTCCTACAAGCATCTGGGATGCTGTCATTAATACTGCTAGCCTACCTTCAGCTCGCTGTCAGTTTGTAGAGCAGCTGCTATGTCTGCCCAGTTTGTTCCAAATGTCAGGCTTGTTTGCTCTCTCTCATGCATGCTCTCACTCTGTCTGTGTTCCCTCTGCTTTTTAAAGACACTGCAGTGCTGTTTATCTCACTTATCCCTCTCCCTCTGAGCTCCCTGTACAACACTGGTGCTAACCACGGTTTATTTGAACTGAACACAATACAGAACTCTCAAATCCAGGTGGCACCTGGCAATTTATGAGGCTTAACCACAAAATTCATATAAACAAGGTCATCTTGTGTGAGACTCCTGGGCTCTGAGATAAGTATGCAGACTCTCTCTGCGGAGCACCTGCACTGTTTTTGAACATAAAGTGTGCATTTAAGCTTTCTTCTTTATAGTTTCATAACAGGTTTCTTCGCTGTTAACTCTCTGAGTGGAGAACCTAGTCTTGGTCTCGGTGGTGTTCCACGTCAAAGCTATTTCATTGAAGGCCAGTGTCTCGCTTCCCCAGCCRAGCTGCTGCGGTTTGGGTGAATCATAACAGGGACCACAAAATGTCCTTTCTTCTGATACCACTATTTAATTTGCAAGGATATTACCTCTTTAGTAATGTGTTTCTGGGGTCTTGAAGGCCCTGGGCAGGCAGGACAAATAAACAATGTRAAAGTTATATACTCATTGAGTTAAGTGGTAGATACTGCACCAGGTACGGTGGCCACAGACCTGGTGACCAGTAGAGTCTTTTTCCTGGAAGCCCAAGAAGAAAACCAGTGTTTWGTTTTCAYAGAGCAGCTTTCTCAAAAACTGACTCAAAGTAGAAAGATGCTGTCATACAACAGCACCCTGAAAGTTTTCAGCCTCCACATGTAACATTGTGCAAAAATTYTAGCGATCCATCAAGTCCTTTCAAATGTAAGTTCACAGAATTAGGAAGTAGGAATTTGMAATAGCAGCCAAACTATATAAACACCAAGATATTTCCCCTTTTCAGGAGACTTTGTGTTCCTGCAGAACTCAAAATCCATTTCTGACTTGCATGCTCTTCCCTGAGAAGGTGGCTGAGGGTGGCCACTGTTCTTACATTGTGGCTCAGGATCTTCCAGTTAATGCAGCTCTTTACCTGACAGCATCCTATGTCAGCCAGAGGAAAAATCAGCAAAAATTTTAATACTTGGTATTTGCTATAGTTAAAATAGGTGGGAAGACTCMCACTCTTTTATCTACTCTGTTCTTACAATGCTTTCAAGTATTAGAATCACAGAAGCCTTTAGGTTGGAAAAGGCTCTTGAGATTATCAAATGTCACCACAAACCTAACATGGCCAAGTTCATCACTAAATCTTTTCCTTAAGTGTCAAATCAACACATCTTTTGAATACCCCCTTGAGAAGGGGACTCAACAGCTTCTGTGGCCAGCCTGTTCCCATACTCCTCAGCCCTTTTTGTGAAGACATTTTTCCTAATATCCAATCTAAACCTCCCCTGGTGCAAATTGAGGACATTTCCTCTTGTCCTGTCTCTTGTTACTTGGGAAATAGACTGACTTCACCTTGGTACAACATCCTTGAAAGGAAGGTAGCTGCAGAGAGTGATAAAGTCTCCCCTTAAGCCTCCTTTTCTCCAGGCTAAACACCCCCAGCTCCCTCAGCTGCCCCTCATAAAACCTGTTCTCTAGACCCTTCACGAGTGTCATTGCCCAGCACTTCAATGTCTTTCTTGTAATGAAAGGTCCAAATCAGTGCCAAGTACAGAGAAACAATCACATCCCTGCTCCTGCTGGCCACACTAGCTCTGATACAGGCCAGGGTGCCATTGGCCTCCTTGGCCACCTGGGCACTGCTGGCTGTGAACCAGCACCTCCYGGTCTTTATTCAGCCACTTTGACTCAAGCCATTCTTCCAAGATGATGTCTTGGAGAAGTGGTAAATCCTGAGTCTTTGTGCCACACAAGAGGCTAACAGCACCCAGAAACCAGTGTAATGATTCATGCCAAAGGAAGAAATGTGTGGAGAGAGGAAACAAAGTATTTATGCAACATGCAAGGCATGGCAAAAGCAAAACGGTTCAGAGACAAAGCTTGATATCCTTGCTCAGATTCTGACACACACAAAACCCTCATGTGAAATAAATCCCCCATCAGAAACATCTGAATGGGAGTGTCATGATAAAGTAGAACAGAAGTCACAGATGTCATTCCAGGCCAAGGCAGTGTGGGACAAGGATGTCATGGCTGAGGCATTTCTAGACCTCCAAAACCATTAGATGGCTGGGGCCTGAGCTCAAGTACTCTGTTGTTTTGCCTGGACTTCCTAACAACCCACCTATTTTTACTATTCACTCCTTAGCAGYTGGAGAGACCTTTTAAAAAAAAAATCAGGTCAAGCTGCAATACCAGATATCAATCAAAATCACTCTCTGCAGTCACATACTGATTTCCTCTCTTATCTTGAAATGGCAGGCACTGTTCCCTGACAATTGTTAGTATTGAGGAATTTGAGGCTCTTTGAGAAGTTTAGCARATCTCTTCCTCTGCRGTGCTTATTCAAAACTTCACCCAGGTWGCTGGTCGCCTGTCCCGTGCCCCARGGAGCCCGAGTTCCCGTGTGAAACTGCACTGCACAGGCACCAACTTCCTTATCAAAGGAACCACATGAGCACACACAAGCCTAGTGAACTGCTTTTCTTCCAGGTACCCACGAAATCACCTTGGAAAAATATTGTCTCACAGGGATACAGCAGGCAACTAAAGATTTTAATTGATCTCAAGTTGCTACAGTTTGGGGTGTGTTTTATATCTGTATGAGCATGATTGCTCAACAGTTTGAGCTGCACAGATCCAGTACTGGGAAATGTTTTCCCTGTGCAGCTGGCACCACCGAGTGGAGAAAAGCATTTTTGCATTCGTTTCTGTTACAGCATGGGCATCAATACATGATCATGGGCCTAAGGTTCAGGTTTGGAAATTCTTCTGAATAAAAGAATTCATTTATTCTTGGGATAAAAACTCCAGGTAAGTTGCTTTAATTCTCAGTTGAAATAGGCTGGACATCAGTGTCCTTGACACTTTGCATTTTACTAAAAATAGTCTTTTTCAGACATACAAATCTCTCCATCTAAGGATACCTGTTCTGCAAAGCTGTGCAACAATAAATTTCATTGTTTCACAGGTAATGAAAGTAGCACACAATATGTTCCCTCAGCAGGAGAAAAAGGGCAGCTCTGAAATTCAGCTAGCTGTCCAGGGGTGGCCCACAAAGTTTCAATTTATTCATTTATTTATTCATTTATTTATTTATTCTTAATGTTGTTATTTCTTTATTGTGACACTTTGGAGCCCTATCTGATGACCCAGCTATCTCCATCCCCCAACTCTTCAGCTTCCTGGCAGGTCCTAACAAAAAATACGTATGTTTTGGACACAAGCAGTGCTCTGATGGGTGTGTTAGGGTCTGGCATGGCCTTGGCTCYGGGAGCAGCACTCTGCAGAGGGAGACAGGCACTCTAACCAATGGAACAAGCCACTGATTTTCAGCTCCCAGAAGGAAACACTGAAAAACCCTGGAAAATTTTGGCCCCTAGCACCCCTAAACAGCGGGAACAGAAACGTTTGGTGGATTTAAATGTGTGCTAATCAGAAATTCTTGCCAAGAAAACTCCCTGATGCAATCAGCCAAATTGCCCTCGTTCGTTTCTAAGGAAATGAAGCTGTCTGTGTTCACACTGTCCCGGTATTTCACTTCTTTATATTTCCCTCTGTCCAAGCACCGGGAGAGACTCCCCTCTAAGCTGGTCCTGGGGAAGGCAGCGCACCCGGCGTCGGTGCCTGCAGGAGACCCCACGGGAAAACTGAGGCCGAGAGAGGAAATTGTTTCTAAYAAGCACTTGGTTTGCACTGAAAAACGGCTTTTTGGCGACTCCCAAGCCGCTCGCACACACACCACCAACCCCCGGCTTTCAGCGCCTTGTTTGTGACCGGTGAGCGGAGCGGAGAGGAGCGGAGCGGAGCGCATCCTGGCGGCTCTTCATAAAAGCACCAGCAGCGGAGCAGGACAGTTCAACGCTGCCACAGCCACTGGCGGTGACAGTTTCATGTATTTTGGGGAGGAGTGACAGCGACATCGCACCGCCCTCAGGCTCTGCGGGACCGCCCCTCCCGCGGCCCCTCCGCGGCGGCAGAGGGCGCTGCAGCGGCCGTGGAGCCCCGGGGGCCGCGCTGGGTCCGAGCCGCTGCTCGGCGCTCGCCGGGAGAGGCGGAAGCGGCGGCGGGCGGGGAGCGGCCGCGGGTCGCGGTGAGTGCGGCGGAACGCGGGGGGTGGCCGGGAGGGTGGCGGCTGTGGCGGGCCCGGCCGGCCGGACTCGGGGAGCGAGGGCCCGGCCGCMCTTTGGGAACCAGGGCCCGGCCAGCGCGGGCCGCTGAGGGCGTGTGGCGGCGCCGAGCGCTTTCTCCTGGCCGGGGCTGCCGGCTGCGGAGCGGAGCTGCCTCCTGGCCGGCCCCGCGGAGCCCTGCGGCCCCTTCCCCCGAGCTCGGGGCCGGGCCGGGGTGCCGGGGAGGGGGCTCTGCTGGGGCAGGGCTCTGCTGGGGCAGGGCGCTGATGGGGCTGGGGCGCGCCGGCCGCTCTAGTCCGGAATTGAAACCGTGGCGCG